>NC_090146.1:5000-305000 GCF_017916325.1 Leishmania martiniquensis
TTAAACGAGGGGGGGCGGGGGGGGAGGTGTTTTGCCATGATGTAGCGCTCGGTTGGCCGCGATGTTCTGTATACGTGTGTGTGTGTGTGTGTGCAGGGGGGGAATGTATCATTTGTCTTGTGATGTTCCCTCCTTGTCGCAGTTTTTTTACTTGGTGATACATTTAGGGGCTCGCAAGTCCTATAGAGATAACTTTTTGTTCTGCGTACGCGAGAACGTGCTTTTTTATGCACTGCGCCGCTGGCTAACAAAGTAATTTGCCCGAGAGGGACTTGGGCGTCACCCTTTTCTGCGTGTGGGTTTGATATCAGAGCCGGTGCTGCCTGATGGGGTGGCTTTATGGTTAGTTTGCTACCTCAGCCACCCTCGATGCAGGGCGAATCATTATTGCTGATGCTCTGGACTCTTAGCGTGCAATGATATTCTTCATGTGCGCAAGGATGAGAATGCGTACCACAGCAACAGATTGTTTTATGCGATGAGTGAGTTGGCTCCTATCTTTCGTGTAAGATGTAGCGCAGGAGAGGGGCGAAGCAGTATGCTGCTTTTTCCTGCATTTCGCCTTATGGTCTCTTCTTCTTTGAAGCGATTGACCCTGCACGCGGATGCTGCGGCTAGTCGCCCACTGAGCCTTTGGAGGGCTAACGAAAGCGGCACTTGAATTTAAGTGCTCTGATTTGGTCATGGCGTTGCGTGCCACAAGCGTCTCATTTTGTATGTGGCATGTATATTACCCTTTCCGCTATGCTTCAGGTTCTGCGCTCGTTTTCTCTTTCCATGATGTGCTGATGCTTCGATACTAGTAGTCCGCGAGACGATGCCTGAAGTATACATTAGAAATGTACAGGGAACGGCTTACTGCATTTTACAAATGCTATAATCCTGCCTGCCTGGAGTCAGTGGACGAAATCCTAGAAATCTTTCGTGGTCGCGAAGAAGAGCTATTTCAGGTTTTGGCGGAAAAATATCGTGCGGAAGAATGCGTTGCAACGACTCAGTGTGAAAGGAGTGCTGTTTTGACAGCCACAGGCTTTTTGACTCGTTCCTCAGGATGCTCTGAGGAGCTCGAGCTCGATAAGCACACTGCAGGCGACAGCTTCTTCTGTCGTGGTCTTCCTGGGCACCGGGGACCTGCTCTGCACACAAAGACGGAAGAACCGGTTCAGCAGATGGAAAGGGTCCCAGTGGCAGAGAGCGAGCTCAAACAATGCGATGGTGAGGGCACGATCCCTCTACCTTTTGAGCCGAACGGGGGAAAGAACCTGGGGCCTGTGTCCGTAAATTGGCAACTATTGGAGAGGCTGAGGCGCTGCGAAAATGAGAAGGCGAACCTGGACGCACGAAATCACGAGCTTCGAAAAGAAGTAGTTGTGCTACAGGCGGGAAAGGAAGCGCTGAGTCGGAAGAATGGGGCAGACGAGGATACTATAAAGCAACTTCAGAAGCTGATTTGTGAAGTTCAGAGGAGAGAGCGTGGGCTACTTGAAAGGAGCGCTGCGTGGGAACTTGAAGCGCGGTCTCCGTTGCACGAAAACGAATTTCTGGAGATAATACGCAGTAGTCAGCAACAGCTGACGCTCTTCTACGAGGACAAGATGTCTTTAATGCAATCGGAGATAGAGCGTCTTCGCATACATGCATCCGCGTGCATTCGAGAAAAAGATGCTATCATTGAAGCATTGAAGAAGGAAAATTTGTAGAGTAGGGCATTAGTGTTGGCTGCTTACTGAAATTTAGATCTTTTTGTCCTCATTTTAATAGATGCGAGTATTCGACTGGACTAGAATCAAAACATGAGGTAGTGGAGCAAAGGTTCGATTGCCTGTCGAATTAGCGAGCGGCGGCCCTGTTTCTCCTTCCAAATCTGGTGGGAGTTTTGTTTTTGAGAGTTGTTGAGTGATGTTTTTCCTCCTTGCTGCCCCACGCTATATAAATGCTATTTTTTCCTTGTGAGCACAAATGTGCCATCTTCCCTCATGTTATGCAGCTCATATCTTTCCAATACGCAATTGCTTGCACTTCACAACTGGGGTTCTCTCGTTTACACGCTTTCTTTTTTTTTTTCAGAGAAGACGTTGAGTTTAGGCGGTGGGGACTGGATGCGGCAGCGAAGAGCAGTGCTTGCGGTGGAGGAGGAGCCGCATGTTTCACGGACGCGGTTTTCACGGCACATCGAAAAGGTTGACATTTTTCCGAAGCCAAGGGAAGACTATCAGCGCGAGCAGACAAGAGGCGGCGCTTTTCTCAGTGTTTTGACGGTATTGATTGTTGTTCTTCTGATTATATGGGAAACAGTCGCCTATTGGAGAGGACGTGACGCGTATGATACAGATGTGTCACTGGACAAAGGTCTTGCCGATGAAATGCCGGTACACTTTGACGTACTTTTCCCGCGAATGCCCTGCAACCGTCTTAGTATCGATGTCGTTGATGTAACAGGGATGGCAAGGCTGAACTGTACAGGTACGATACACAAGCTTCCGACCACACTGAATGGAGAACTCCAGTACAAAGGAAGCATGGAGGATCTTTACAATGAAATTGAGGCGGGCGATGCTGGAACAGGTGAAAAATGCAGGCGGTGTCCCTTGTCGGCTTTTCACGGAGTCACCGAAGAGATCCGCAACGCGGCAGCGTCAAGGTGCTGTGACAGCTGCGATAGCGTAGTGGAGCTGTACCGGGAGCTTGGAAAGGATTTCCCAGGCTTCGAGTACATTCCGCAATGTGTAGACAAACTCGTGGATCGTGCGAGCGGGTGCAATGTGATAGGGTTGCTTGATTTGAAGAAGGTCCCCGCAACAGTAATTTTTGGTCCCCGGCGAACTGGTGGATTATACTCGCTGAAAGATGTACTCCGGCTCGACACCTCCCATGTCATCAGAAAGCTTCGAATCGGTGACGAGGCAGTCCATCGCTTTTCAGAGCACGGCGTGGCAGAGCCGCTTTCTGGCCACAGGTCATTGACGAAGACTTACTCTGAGACACGGTACCTGGTTAAGGTGGTACCCACAACGTACAGAACGACAAAGGCAAAGGACTTAAAAGCCTCCACATACGAGTACAGTGCCCAATGGAGTAGACGGTCTATCGTTGTTGGTTTTTCTGGTGCAGTTCCTGCTGTACTGTTTCGGTTTGAGCCGGCTGCCATCCAGGTGAATAATGTCTTTGAGAGAGCGCCTTTTTCGCATTTCCTGGTTCAGCTTTGCGGTATCATAGGTGGGTTGTTTGTTGTTCTGGGGCTTATCGACAGTGGCTTTGAATGGTACATCGATTTGGAGAAGCGGCAGTGCTACTGACGCGCTTGCTCTCCTAAGCTCGATGGCAAGCGCAGAGCACAAGGAGAAAACCTGAGGCTGATGTATCCTTTGATGCTGTACTCTGATCGGAAATGATCAAGAATAGATATGTCATTTTACCCCTCATGTGAGAAGACTGAAGGCTCTGTCGTTTTTCGGATGCTAATCGGCGATATTCTGTCATGAAAGCTTGTGGAGCGTGTGAGCAACTGGGAGGCAAGCAGTCGCATTCCACTTTGGCGAAAAATTGTACTGGGATTACTGAGCTACCCTGCCCTACATTTTGACTGCCCATCGAATCTACTTGCATTCCATCGTTGCTTAGCGTAACAGCGATCTAGGCGTCTCGCGAAGTAAGCTGTTTGCATCTTGCCTCTAGTAGAGCAGAAGCATTTTTAGGTGGGGTATACCTTTTTGAAGGCCACGTAAAGGCACACAGGAGCACATCAGCTTAGCAGGATAAGTAAGCTGCTGCTTCTCCACAAGTACCGAGCATGTTTCGCTCTTGTTTTCTGCGCTGCCCTCCTATTGCTGCGGCAAAGGTGCCGGAGCAGCTGCCCGAGTGGGCTATCAAAAAGCGCACGCATTTGAGCTTGGCACTGGACCGATGGGCACTAAAGCTGCAACGCTGTGCGACAAGGCTGATTGGTCTCAGTGATCGCATGATGGGTGTGCAGCCAAAGGAGGAGCTCTATCGCATTCCGCGACTCCTGAGGGTGAGCGGGAAGCGGCCAACAGTCAAGGACAACTGTTTCATTGCACCAAGCGCTATAGTCACCGGTGATGTCCATGTGGGGCGAAAGAACTATATTGGCTACAACGCTATCGTTCGGGCCGAAGAAGGAGAAAGCATTCACCTTGGCGAGAGTTGCAACGTGCAGGAAAAGGCCGTAGTCATGGGAAACACGACAATAGGCAAATGGACTACCATTGAGCCGATGGCGATCGTGGAGTCAGCGGACATAGCGTCGTGCTCGTTTGTAGGAGCCAATGCAATCGTGATGAAAGGTAGCAGCATCGAGTCCGGGGCAATGTTATGCGCGGCAAGTGTTCTACAGTCTGGCGCCATTATCCCCTCCGGCGAGATGTGGGCGGGCAACCCAGCACAGAAGGTGGCCGACCTCACAGAGAAGGAGAAGGAGGACATTGTAAAGGCAGCCAAGCACACCGTCCTGCTTGCCATCGAGCACCACGACTCATGGGAGCTCACCTGGGAGGAAATCGAAGACCAACGCGAAGCTCGAGAGCACTTTGCGCGGTACGCTGAAGGCAACCGTGAGCTTCGTATGAAAGCTATGTACATCAAGGAGCCGCCGCGACCGAACCGCAAGAAGATGGGGCGTCGCACGCCCCAGGAGCTTGTCGAAGGGAGTGAGAACACTCCTGCATTGGTTGAGAGCATGCACCAAGGCTATTAGAGGCATGTACGGTAGAGTGAAGCTTCTCAAGAAGATGCCACTGAGTTCCGTCATGGTTAGGGTGAGCCTCGGATGGTGCATTGAAAAGTGTACTTTGCTGGCTCTTCTACTCTTACGTCACGGCAAAAAAAACATGCTCTGATGATCGAGCGGTCCCTGTGTCTGTGTGTAGGGGGGTGAGTGTTTGTTTGCTCGATTATGACTTGCGTTCTTATGACTACTGCAAATACTGTCAGTATCGTCTGTTTGCTACCATGATCGGGTCTTTAGCTCCTGCTTCAATGGGTGAGGCGAAACACGCACCGTAGAAATCCACTATTTGGGAAAGAAGCGCTGCAGCTGGTGAGCGCTTCCCACCTTTCTTGAAATCGTGGTGGAACTGAGTTGGGCGCCCTGTATGCGCTTTCTATGGATAAAGCTGCTCTCCAAGAGCACGTGTGTGAAACCATACCGAAGCTCTGGTAAACGTGCGAGACACTTGAAGCATGCTTGGCGCCACTCGAAGCCTTCTTCACTGCCTGTCTTCTACTTTTCGTCGCATGTGTCTTACACCACCTTTCGTCAACATGAGTTCGCAGCACTCGTGACTTGTACGGCTTTCGAAGCTGCTTGACGACGCGGTCCACTGCTCTCCAGCAACTCTACGGGTGAAAAAGAAAATGGAATCCATCGTATCATGCGATAACATTCACAAGACGTACCTTCTCGGCGTTGAGGGTGTTCCGGCACTGCGTGGCGTGGATGTCGACGTCAACCCTGGGGAACTTCTGGTGGTGTACGGCACCAGCGGCGGTGGCAAGAGCACG
Source organism: Leishmania martiniquensis (assembly GCF_017916325.1). NCBI lineage: Eukaryota > Euglenozoa > Kinetoplastea > Trypanosomatida > Trypanosomatidae > Leishmania > Leishmania martiniquensis. Next base: position 10,521 of record NC_090146.1, read on the forward strand.
CTCCTCAATGTCCTTGGCACGATCGACACGCCGACGAAGGGGAATATGTTCCTCTTTGGAAAGCGAGTGACGGATCAAACGCCGGACTCGGAGTTGGCAGCGCTGCGCTGCCAACGGATCGGGTTCGTCTTTCAGTCCTTCAACTTGATTTCTGCCATGGATGCGCTGGAGAATGTCTCGCTGCCGATGATGATCAAAGGCTCGCTTTCATCATCCGAGATCAAGAAGCGTGCCATGGCACTCCTTAAGGATGTCGGTCTTGGGCACCGGGTGCACCACTTCCCTTCCATGCTTTCTGGTGGTGAACAGCAGCGCGTGACGATCGCCCGGGCGCTTGCGAATGAGCCGGAGATCTTGTTTCTGGATGAGCCCACAGGCGACCTGGACACGAAGAACACACTCATCATCATGAACATTCTTCTTCGGCTGAACCGGGAGTGCGGTCTCACGATGGTAATGGTGACTCACGATGTGTATATGAAACAGTATGCCCACCGTGTCATTTACATCCGCGATGGCAAGGTGGGCAAAACGGAAGCCGTGCACAGCGATGTTCGCCAACGCGCTTGGAATGAGCTACAGGAGTCCCTGCGCAAGGCAAACATTGGGGTAGAGGAACAGAAGAAAGCTGTCAGTGTGCGCCGCACTCCGGAGGACTATGCCACATTCTCGGCGCAAGGCCCGCTTAATCTCGATGAAGACCCAGAAATGCAGCAGGTGGTGGATGTACTTTTCGGTCATCAACAAAGTTGAGTCTAGGCGGGAGATGCAGCGTACATCTCCCTTTTCGATATATATATATATACCCTCTATTTCGCCTCTTTTTGATCTCTTTCAGTTTGCACGTTTTCTCGTGTCGTGTTGCTGCACGGTTAGTGTCCGGGAGTTTCCCCCTCTCTGCTCTAGTGCTTGTCCTCCCTCCATCCTTTGAAGTGCTTCTGCTTTGTATCTCATCGTTTCATTCGAGGAATCCAGCGCAGGAAAAGAAGAAAAGTTATCAGCATCTTGAGTGAAAGCGGCCCCTTGCGGCTCTCTCTGCCCTTCCCATTGCATTGGCCTCTGAGTGACTTGCGTCGCGTCACTCATGGAGAAACCCTGATTTCTATGGCTGCATGTGCGCTCTACTCTAGAGACTCCTCTTTCGCAGCCGATTGCGACCAGCGGAAAAAAGCGCCTTCCATTTCCTCATGATTGATGCTTCCCGCTTCTCTGCTCTCTAAATAACCCACCCCTCAGTCGCTGCGGGGCGTGGTCCCTCATCGTGCAGTACAGCGACACGAGAAAACACATAAAGCCAGAAAATGTCGTAAAGATGGAGGCTCTGTTGCCTGTCGAAACGTGTTTTCGATGTGGCCATCCGTACGTATTCCGCCTGTCGCGCTTTGGCTGCGTCTTCTCGTGCGCGTGCGACAGGTGCATTGACGTGTTGAAAGCTGCCGCAGCCTTTGCCGCGGCCCTGCGCAGACGAACAGTCTCCGTGCCGTTCGTGCCGTTCATGTCGTCCTCCTTGTGCGAACTCACTAGCTCCATGAAGGTGATTGTCGTGGAAGTGGACTTTGTACAGGATCGCGTGCGCGCGCAATTCCTCAATTTTCATGATGCCGATGTGGCGCAGGTAACGGCAAGTCTTTCCCTCGCACTTCGCCAGCAGCTGGCATGTAGCGGGGCAGCTGTGACGGGCCCAGCGGCGGTGGTTGACCAGCTCGCTGAGGAGCTCATCGAGTCCGCACAAGACCCTGCTCTTCCATTTTTCGTGAATCCTCCACGGCCTGACCTGCACGAAGCTGTATCTCGTATTCGCAGCGGGGGACTGCCAGAAGCCACGCTCGATCGAATTCCGCATCTCCTTCGACGCGCTATGAAAGCTCATCAAGTAGAGGGTGTGAAGACGGCACTGCGGTGGGGAGGGAGGATCCTCTTCGCTGACGACATGGGTGTTGGCAAAACAATGCAAGCATTGGCCACCGTGGCAGCGCTGGAGGCCTATCCACTTCTCATTGTGTGTCCCTCAGCTGTAAAGTTCATGTGGGCAGACCTGATTGAGCAATACCTGCACGAGCAGGTGCAGGTCGATGAGATCCATATGATTCACGGCGCGAATGACGCGCTTAGCGTCGAAGCGAGACCAAAGGTGGTGCTGGTGAGCTATCACATGGCAGCAGTGATGGAGAAGCAGTTGCAGTGCCGCAGCTGGAAATGTCTCGTGTGCGACGAGAGCCATCTGCTGCACACAAATGTGAGCGGAGCTGATGCAACCTATACTCGTGCGGTGGTGGCCATGGGGAAACGAGCGCCTCACTGTCTCCTTCTTTCTGGAACGCCGGCCACTGGTGCCCCATTCGATCTCTTCAATCAGATTGACACACTTCGCCCTAGCTTATTGGGGAACTCCCGTTTTGAGTTCGCGATGCGGTACTGCCGGCTCACCCTCTCTCCTTATTTGCAGGTTGGGAAGTCGACGAGGAAGATGGAGCTCTCATCGCTGCTGAGCTCGTGCTGTATGCTGCGCCGCCTCAAAGAAGATGTGCTGGAGCTGCCACGGAAAAGCAGAGTTGTGATGCGTGTAGCACATCGTCTTGGGCCGCATAGTAATGCTCGTCGCAGCGAGGGCGCATTGTACCAGGAACGGTACGCGAATAGTTGGAAAGCAAACTGGAGCGGCATCGCCAAAGCTGTCGAGCACTGCTGCAGCAAGTACGACCGCGTTGTGCTCCTGGCGCACCACATCGAGCTGATCGACGCGCTTGTGCAGTGGACTCGTGAGCACCAGCAGCAGGCTGTCTGCATCGATGGGCGAGTGCCGGCGCAACAACGTGGAAATCTCCTACACGCCTTTCATCGAGGAGAGGCGAGGCTTGCGATAATCGGCATCACAGCGTGCGCCGTAGGCATTTCGTTAGCGCCGGCTCAGTGTGCCGTGTTCTGTGAGCTCCCCCCTGACGCGGCGTGGATGCGGCAGGCAGAGGATCGACTGCATCGCCCGGGGCAACGCGACGAGGTTGTTGTGTACTATCTTCTCGGGCTCCATTCTCAGTTTGACACGGAGCTCTTTTCCCGCCTGTGCAGGAGCCTCTCCGACGCGGATGAGCCAAGAGGCGCGCCCCCCTCGTTTTCACAAATCTCCCACGCATCTCCCACAACACTGCAGCCAACACCGGTGTTACACGTATCGGCGAATAGCTCAGTACAGCCAACTGCGGAGCCTTTGCTCTTTCGTGTTAGCAAAAACACCGGTCGCATCCACGTGCGCGCAAGTAAACCGAACAGCTTTTATACCACCTTTCCTTGGGATGATGCGCGAGAGTGCATTCAGCAGCGTCAGGACCCCGTCTGGCAGCAGCTGAGCGTTTTTCTCGACTCCGTTACTCGTCTTTCACCATTTCAGCGAAGGCAGCTCCTCCTCTGCAAAAGGTGGCTGCCTCCTATCTTTCAGTGGAGAGGCGGCGATGCCGTGGTGTCCTCTCCGCAGCAGCGAAAACGCTATGCGAAAGCGCTCCCTTTCGGATGGGGGGTGTGGTGGGAGGTGCGCCGCTTGTACTTTCCCACGCGCTACTACTTTGGACCTCTCATCGCTGCCCGGGGCACTGAATATAGGGCGGGTTGCCTGAATTGCGCAGCGAGCCTCCCACAGCTTCAGAGAAGCGTGTATGGCTTGTTCCCGGGCTCTATTTGCTGCGCCGCCAACGGCGATTCGGAGCTCTTCTGCTCAGGGAAGTGCAGACTGACATTTTTTATCCGCCGGTCAAGTGGCGCGATGCGCCGCAGTGTTGCAGGTGTAGACAAGAGCGTTTGCTCGCACTGCCATGTCGACTGTGAAACATTATGTACCTCCGTAGCAGCGGTGGCAAAACGGCGGGATCGTATGGCAGCCATTAGCAAGTTGCATCCGCAACTGCTGCAGTTTCCAGCTCTCTGTGAGAGGGCCGTCTCAAATCCTATTCCTGGGAATTTCTGGCATGCTGATCATGTAGTGCCGGTTGCATGTGGCGGCGGGGGGGCGACTCTAGACAACCTGCAAACGCTATGTGTCGTCTGCCACGCCCTCAAAACTCAGGAAGATATGAAGGTAGTGCGACTGCAGCGCGCATTACTACCTGTGCAAGAGTCAGATGCTCGAACAACAGTCAATGAGGCATGGGTCAAGGTGACCGCCTGCAGTGGCTCACGTGTGACTTGGCGAAAAGCATGACCTTAAACCTCTCCAATCATTTTAGGGTGCCCCAAGCAGCCATCATCGACGGCTTTTGTTTTTCACTCTGAATGGGGGCATTTCTTGCCCTCCCTCACCTCCTCTTCCCTCTCGCCCTCTCGTCTTTCGCGTTGAAACCACCAAGGCAGGTGGCTGTGGAGCGGTGGTGCTCTTTTATCGTACGCTCTACTTTTTTGGGTGAATAATCATGCGAAAACTTGAGATGGCAGCGCGAGGGTGATTTGGCGGAGGCACGGGAAAAAGCATATGCCGCTGCTATTCTGTGTTATGTGGTGTACCTCGTGCACTCGGTTGTAGGCACCTTCTGTACTGCGGACTGTGATACTTCCACCACAGCCAAACCATCCTAGAGGAGTCATGCACCAAAGTCTTCATATCTCTGTGCGCCCCTTCGCGTCACTTCTCGACGTCTGGTGCATCATAATACGCTGCTATCGCTGAAGCTGGTCTCGCTTGTAGCTCTGCGTTCTCCCCCTCCCCTTCCCATCGATAAGCGCACGTGCATACACGGAAACGTCACATGCGCACGCACATATCGGCACAGAAGCCTTTTGTTTTCGCATACGCATCGCTTACGGGGGTAACAGCATCAGTCGTCTTTAGCAAAACAGCTGAATAGGAGCGGTATTAATGACCAAAAAGAAAAACGACTCCCTCTCCTGCAGTTTAGTTCACGCGTACGACACAGGTGAAAATGGCGAAGTGAAGGAAGAGATCGACGTCATCGTCAACACATACGAAAATGTTCGGGTGTCCGGCAAGAGCCTGGCGCACTATCGAGTGCTCATCCCACTTGCATCCGAGAGCCGCCCGAGCAGACGCGTCACACTGGAGATTCGTGTAGTGCCGGGGTATCCGTATGTGGCGCCCGCCATCAGTCTTTTGTTCCCGCCAGGTCTGCGACCAGGGTCTGAGGATACGCTGTCGGAGTACGAGGTGAAACAAATGGCTAAGGAAGTGTGGGACAGCATTCAGCCTTGCCTCCCTAGTGGTATGCCTTGCATGATGCAGATCATCTCTACTGTGGCCACTATTGTAGAGTGTGGTATCGATCCGCCGTCGCAGCAGCAGAGCCGAAAGTCACAGGGTGAGCCCAAAGTGCTTACAGCAGGTCAGTCATCATCACAGACCCCAGTTCCGCTGAAGGCGAAGGAAGCGTTGAAGCTCAGTCTGTTTGCGTTTCACCTTCTGAAGAAGTGCTGTCACATGAAGGACCCGGAGTCGAATGAGGAGGCCGCCAGCAACTTTGACTGGCTTGCCAAGTATCTGCTGGACAGCGCCGGCATTTTCCCTGAAGCGGCTCGCAGATTTTTCCCATGGAACGGGATTTCGTTTTCGCGCGCTTTCACCACGAACATCGAGGGCGTTCTGGCCCTCCCGGTGGAGCAGCAGGGTCTACCAAAGTGGCTATGGGAGGACGAAGGATGCAACCTGCGCATTCAGCAGGGCTCGGAGGGTCGCTACCGGAACGAGTTCATCCAGCAGCGACTTCTCGGTTCCGGTGGTTTCGCGCCTGTGTACGTTTGCCGGAAGAAGATCGATGGTCGCCTGTATGCAATTAAAAAGATTGCAATGTCAGAGGCGCAGTCGGAGAAAGTGCTCCGAGAAGTGCAGACCCTCGCTGCACTGAATCACAAGAACATTGTTCGCTACTACGATGCATGGGTCGAGGGCGGGTGCGATGAGGATTTACGCGAATTCGTCGAGGCGGATGCAGAGAACGAGGAGGATGAGGAAACGGAGCATGGCGGAAAAACACCACCTTCCACCTCGCGCGCTGCGGTCCGACCCTCGACATGCTCGGATACTGACCGCACTTCTTCACCTTACTCGTCATCAGAGGCAGAGAGCAGCCCCGCGGACACAAGTGAGAGTGACGACGAACTCGAGGAACCCTGTAGCAATAGTGACGGCGCACCAAGTGATGCCGAAACAGAGAAAGGGGTGAAGCGGTCACCTATAAAATGCCAGACACTTTATATCCAGATGGAGCTGTGTTCTGCTCGCTCACTTCGCCATTTGATCGAGGAAAGTGACTCCAGCGGCTCTGGTGGCATCTTCTCTTCTGCCAACGGTGAAAAGGTTGCCGTGTCGATTCTCCGCCAGCTTCTTTCCGTCACAGCTCACACGCATCGCGAGCGCATTGTTCATCGGGATCTGAAGCCTGACAATGTGCTGTTCCAGATGGAATCAAATCACAACAGTGATGAAGCTGGGACAATTCGGGTCGCAGACTTTGGCCTGGCGCGGGTCATGAGCGGCGTAAAGCGCATCACGAGCGTTCTAGACGTGGATGATGCAAGCACGTCTACGAATATGGCCTCCGAAAGCCATCCAACAGGCAACTGCGGCTCAGTGCTGTACTGCGCTCCAGAGCAAGAGAAGGGTCTCGAGTACGATTTCAAGGTTGATGAGTTCAGTATAGGAATGATCGCCTTCGAAATGTGGCTTGCCATCGCGGGAAAAGGCTTCCGTGAGCGTTTCACTATTATGGGCGAAGTCTGGCGCAGTGGCAAGCTACCACAGTGGTTTGTGAAGTGGAATCCGACGATGGCGGAGATTATCGAGGGGCTACTTGAGCCCGACCCGCGTCAGCGAACCACCTGCGAGGCTGTCCTGAGCACGGCCGAGCTTCCAGGTGATCCGGCGGATCTCACGAGTGCGCTGGATACAGTGGACAAGTATGGCGAGCGAATAGCTGGACGCATCATCCAAAAAATCCAGCGAATGGGATGTGAGTTCCGAAAGCCGTCTAGGGCATACCGCGACGACACACGATTTGTGGGATCGACTCAGTGCACGGATGTGGTGCAAGCGGTTCAGGTGATTGGCATGCTGCACGGCGCCGTCCCTGTAGCGTTCTTTGATTCGACGGTGGCAATGAATCCCAAGCTGGCTGAAATGAATGTGGACTGTGTGGTAGACGGTAGAGGCCACAGCTTTGCCTACTCCACCCATCCACACTTTGCGATTGCGTCGTTTCTGGGCATGCAAGAGAACGGCTCCATCGGCTCTTTTTATCAGTTTTACCATCGCGCTCGTTCCTACGTCGTCTTTACGACGCCACTGCCCCACCTCGACGTATTCAACGAGTGCGTGCTGGACCCGTTCCTGTCGCTATGTCACCTCCTTGCGCTCACAGAAATGACGGAGCCGGTCGAGGTGATTGTGTCACATGCACACTGGTTCAAGACAGTGTTTCCCACCGAGATCGGAACACGGTCGCCGCCACCCGCCCTGTGTCATTTGCGCAGCGAGATTCACACAGCAGACCAAGTGGGGCATGCCATCTCGAGGATCACTGAGAGCCTGTGCGCTGCGGGACTGCTGATCTGCGACGAGCGCGACGAGTACATCAAAAAATATACGATTGCAGTGCTTGATGTCATTAAAATGTTTGCAGCACACATGAATACACACCTCACTTTAGCTATGGATCCAGCATTGCAGCCGAGTGACTTACTCGTTGCGCGGAGAGCCCTGGAGACAGGTGTCCTTTTTGAGTGTCGCTCTATGCGTGGAAAGGTGTCGTTGGCCTTTGGATGTTCTCTGGACAACTTTACAGCCAACTGCACCGTTGTCAACCCCGACACTTCGGCGTTTTCCGTAGTGGTGGATGTGCAGCAGCTGCTTAGCGTCGCGATGCACGTGCATCTGAATTGGCGTGAAAACCTTCTGTTAGACGGCATAGCGGCAAAGCGGCAAGACCTGTACTCACTCACGCAACTCCCTCACGTTGTGGAGGCGGCGATTCAGCTGTGGAAGGGAAACATCCGAGCGTGTATACGCGCCGACACGGACGCTCACGCATTGGCGCGGGCCTTGAAGGCGAAGCAAATCAGGTGGCTACTCGTGGATGGTAAGCGAATAGTTGCGGCGTCAACGAACCAGCAGAGTAAAGTAAACGGCCATGGCGGCGACATCGCCCTCGACGACCTACGACAGGTCGTCCGCAGCCTCTCAGTAAAAGAGAAGTCGACAAGCGGCGCGAACATCGATGTTCAGTTCCTTTCTGGGAAAGGCGAGAGCCGCACAGCTGATAAGATTGTAGAACTTTTCTCTACAATGATGACACCGCCTCCGACCACAGTTTTGGTGGTGAATGCCGGCGTGAAGCGAATTCAGGAGTGCCTCGAGCAGTTTAACGAGTCGGCGTCGGAATCGCCACTGGAGAACCCTGTCGAGCCTACACTGGCCAAGTGGGTGAGAGCTAATGCGGCAGCATCGAGTGTTGTGCCTGTCTACTCTCTGACCGACGGAAAGATTGTCTTCTTCGTGAATTACAAGCGCTTCAAGGTATTCAGCAAGAGGATTAAGCCTTGAAGCAAAAACAAGCAGGACAGTACGCCTGGTCACTCTAGCCTCGCTGCCTCTTCGTAAGGAAACGCTTGCGACATGATGGCTTCCTTACTTCATTTTTTTCTCTGTAACGCTTTCGCTCCGCAGCTCATGAAGCTCGTATTGCTATTCTCAACTTATTTGGTGGTGCGCCGAGACAAAAGCGTCCCCGCACGTGGCGTGGGTGGGGAAGGTGATATCGAAGGGATGTATGTATCCTGAGCTGTTGATCTATGCCGCTTTCTTTGCGATCGGTGCGTGTTTGTGTGTGAAGAAGGGAGGAAAAGACTGTCAACTGCTCTTTTTTTTTAACTTCTCCTGTAACGCCGCTGCTCCTACCATGCCGCCCTATCGTCTGCTGAACATTTCCCTTTCTGTTTTCTTCTCAATATTTCCAACTTCCCCCCCTCCTCCCTGATGGTAGCGGAGACACGCGCTGACAAGCGCGTGTGGGTATCTCAGGCGGCTCGTCTATTCCCGCCCCGTGCGAAGGGACGAAGCAGCCCTCCTCCCCCCTCCCTTTCCTCATTCCGTGCCCGTGCAGGACCACCTCTGGCGGTGACAGGGGCCAGGTCGCCTGCGGCGTGGAGAGGCGAGAGCGCTGTATCGCTACGCGCGTCGGGGCTCAGGGGCTGAGCGGCGGTGCGTCAGAGGCAACTGCGACCACGAACACGCTTGCGCCGTCCATAGGATAGGCAACGTGTCAGCGTGGCTGGATCACATGTCGCCTGGCCCCTGCTGTCCGCTGGTGCGGAGGGCGACGGAGGGGCGGACTCTGAGGCAGGTGCGGTGTTCGGATGACTTGGTCGGCGCGTCGGCGTAACACGTCTCTAGACGGCCGCGTCGCACGATGAGGCGCTGAGGCCTCGGTGTATGCGTGTGTGTGTGTGAGGGCCAGGGGGTCTAGTGGAGCTGAACTGATCTTGTATGGTGACATGGACATGTGAAGAAAAGAAGCGTACTTGCCTCCACGTATTCATTATATCGATGCTGAAACAAGAGGAAAAGCCAAGGTGCGGAAGGATCGTACCCAGCAAACGTTGGTAGGGAGGAAGACGATCACAAGTCGCATGTGAATGAACCTTCACGCACTGGGAAGCTATAAGTGGGGGCAGCTGGAGGAGGTGCAACCATTTTCACAATGGGGGCGCAAAAGGCTGCGCTGGTGCAGTTCGCTGAGGAAGTCGGTCATGTCAATGCAGCGGGGCCTCAAAGCCAAATCCACTTACCTCACCCTCACGCCTTCTGTCCTTTATCGGCAGTTCCCACTTGAGGAGTACAGCTGCACCCTGTAGGCTCTCGCATACAAGTTGGGGTGTCTCTTTTTTCCCGACCAAGATACGCTTGGACGGCAGCTGCTTTGCTTTGAGCGGAGCAGCGCAGAGGTTTATCAAAGACTCTCACAGCACTCCCTGTCTCTGGGGAGAGCTATACACAGCTGGATTGCCGAGTGCGAAGGTGCTGCACGTGCGCTTTACCCGCACAGCTCGCGCTCCTCGCAACGGCGACTTACGGTGTCTGTTCAACCTTATCATTTTTGCCGGTTGTCTCCTCGGTTATCTAGCGCACCCACTTTGCTGTTTCGCTTGCGCTTTGAGGGAGTGCAGCTGCCGCTTGCCAGTGCCGGCATGGACCGCTTCTTCAAGAAGAACTCCTCTGAAGCCGCGCAGGCCAAGGAGGAGGTGGAGCTGTTGCAGCAGAAGGTAAAAACGATGGGTGAGGTGGCGACCAAATTAGAGACTCAGCTGAATGAGGAAAAGACGAAATACACTCTGCTGCTCACCAAAACAAACAATTGGAAAGAAAAAGTGAAAGCACTAACAGAGTCCGATCGAGCACGCATTGCTGCGCTCGAATCAGAGCTGTCCGCCTACCGAGCGGCTGGCGAAGCCACTGGTGGCGAGGTAACGCCAGAGGTACGTGCAACTGTTCAAGCGTCACTTCGCGACATCACGGCCAAACATGCCGTAGAGGTGCGTGCATGCAAGGAGCAGGTCGAAGCTGCGCAGGCCATTGCTCGCACGAAAGAAGCGACAATATCAGAGCTTATGCAAGAGTTGGAGGCCGTCAAAGCAGTGCATCTGGAGAGCCAGCAGCGCTTCGCAGAGGAGATGGAGTCTGTGACAGGCCATTACGAAAAGGAGATGGCACAGCTGCGCGGCCAAGATGCATCTCTGCACCAGCTTCACGAGCTGCAATCCCGTTTGCAGGAACAGAAGAATGAGATTGCCTCGCTGGAGACTCACTCGGTGCAAAAGGCCCAGCTAATAAGTCTCCTTCAACAAGACTTGGCCTCATCTGCGGAGACAAACGGATTGCTGACGGCACAGGTGAGCGCCCTACAAGAATCGCTTGCGATCCTCGAGCAGAAGCAAGCAGCATGGAAGGAAAAGGTTAAGCAGATGAAGGCAAAAGATGACGCAACTATTAAGCTACTTCGCTCTGAACTCGCACACGAACGTGCATCTTCTCTTGAGCTGGTTAGCTCTCAGACTTCACCGACTGAGGTCCCTGCCTTCTGCCAGCCTGCCACGAGCGCCGCAGCGACTGCGCATAATCCCCACTCTAACATGACTGCAGCTCAGCCGTCGCCACACCAACAGCGACCCTGCGAACTTCCCATTCAGCTCGAAGATGAAAGCCTCACCCGTAGCCAGTTTGAGGAGAAGCTGGAGGTATGGAAGCAGAAGGCCAAGCAAATAAAGCTTCAGGACATGCTCACAATTCAACACCTGCAAAACGAGTGCACTCACCTTCGAAAGGCCCTTGGCCTACCAACAGACACCCAACCCGATACCTCTCCCACATCCGAAGAAGCTCTCCCAGCAACAATCAACGAAACGATACCTGCCTCTCTCACTGATGAGGCCGCATGCCTTGGGCAGCAGCTGCAGGAGAAGACAGCGCAGCTCGAACAGCTGGAGGCAAGGGTATCCGAGTGGAAGGAGAAGGTGAAAGCCACAAAGGCTCAGGACGCGGAGCGCATTGCCTCCCTGGAGGAGGAGCTGCAGCAGCTCCGCCAGCAGCTGACCGCCGGTGCGGACGAGCAGGCGCAGGCGAGCGAGACCCTGCGCGCTGAGCTGGCGGCAGCGCAACACGAGCGCGACGACGCCGCGCAGCGGGCACAGCAGCACGCAGATGAGGCCGCATGCCTTGGGCAGCAGCTGCAGGAGAAGACAGCGCAGCTCGAACAGCTGGAGGCAAGGGTATCCGAGTGGAAGGAGAAGGTGAAAGCCACAAAGGCTCAGGACGCGGAGCGCATTGCCTCCCTGGAGGAGGAGCTGCAGCAGCTCCGCCAGCAGCTGACCGCCGGTGCGGACGAGCAGGCGCAGGCGAGCGAGACCCTGCGCGCTGAGCTGGCGGCAGCGCAACACGAGCGCGACGACGCCGCGCAGCGGGCACAGCAGCACGCAGATGAGGCCGCATGCCTTGGGCAGCAGCTGCAGGAGAAGACAGCGCAGCTCGAACAGCTGGAGGCAAGGGTATCCGAGTGGAAGGAGAAGGTGAAAGCCACAAAGGCTCAGGACGCGGAGCGCATTGCCTCCCTGGAGGAGGAGCTGCAGCAGCTCCGCCAGCAGCTGACCGCCGGTGCGGACGAGCAGGCGCAGGCGAGCGAGACCCTGCGCGCTGAGCTGGCGGCGGCGCAACACGAGCGCGACGACGCCGCGCAGCGGGCACAGCAGCACGCAGATGAGGCCGCATGCCTTGGGCAGCAGCTGCAGGAGAAGACAGCGCAGCTCGAACAGCTGGAGGCAAGGGTAGCCGAGTGGAAGGAGAAGGTGAAAGCCACAAAGGCTCAGGACGCGGAGCGCATTGCCTCCCTGGAGGAGGAGCTGCAGCAGCTCCGCCAGCAGCTGACCGCCGGTGCGGACGAGCAGGCGCAGGCGAGCGAGACCCTGCGCGCTGAGCTGGCGGCAGCGCAACACGAGCGCGACGACGCCGCGCAGCGGGCACAGCAGCACGCAGATGAGGCCGCATGCCTTGGGCAGCAGCTGCAGGAGAAGACAGCGCAGCTCGAACAGCTGGAGGCAAGGGTATCCGAGTGGAAGGAGAAGGTGAAAGCCACAAAGGCTCAGGACGCGGAGCGCATTGCCTCCCTGGAGGAGGAGCTGCAGCAGCTCCGCCAGCAGCTGACCGCCGGTGCGGACGAGCAGGCGCAGGCGAGCGAGACCCTGCGCGCTGAGCTGGCGGCAGCGCAACACGAGCGCGACGACGCCGCGCAGCGGGCACAGCAGCACGCAGATGAGGCCGCATGCCTTGGGCAGCAGCTGCAGGAGAAGACAGCGCAGCTCGAACAGCTGGAGGCAAGGGTATCCGAGTGGAAGGAGAAGGTGAAAGCCACAAAGGCTCAGGACGCGGAGCGCATTGCCTCCCTGGAGGAGGAGCTGCAGCAGCTCCGCCAGCAGCTGACCGCCGGTGCGGACGAGCAGGCGCAGGCGAGCGAGACCCTGCGCGCTGAGCTGGCGGCAGCGCAACACGAGCGCGACGACGCCGCGCAGCGGGCACAGCAGCACGCAGATGAGGCCGCATGCCTTGGGCAGCAGCTGCAGGAGAAGACAGCGCAGCTCGAACAGCTGGAGGCAAGGGTATCCGAGTGGAAGGAGAAGGTGAAAGCCACAAAGGCTCAGGACGCGGAGCGCATTGCCTCCCTGGAGGAGGAGCTGCAGCAGCTCCGCCAGCAGCTGACCGCCGGTGCGGACGAGCAGGCGCAGGCGAGCGAGACCCTGCGCGCTGAGCTGGCGGCAGCGCAACACGAGCGCGACGACGCCGCGCAGCGGGCACAGCAGCACGCAGATGAGGCCGCATGCCTTGGGCAGCAGCTGCAGGAGAAGACAGCGCAGCTCGAACAGCTGGAGGCAAGGGTATCCGAGTGGAAGGAGAAGGTGAAAGCCACAAAGGCTCAGGACGCGGAGCGCATTGCCTCCCTGGAGGAGGAGCTGCAGCAGCTCCGCCAGCAGCTGACCGCCGGTGCGGACGAGCAGGCGCAGGCGAGCGAGACCCTGCGCGCTGAGCTGGCGGCAGCGCAACACGAGCGCGACGACGCCGCGCAGCGGGCACAGCAGCACGCAGATGAGGCCGCATGCCTTGGGCAGCAGCTGCAGGAGAAGACAGCGCAGCTCGAACAGCTGGAGGCAAGGGTAGCCGAGTGGAAGGAGAAGGTGAAGACTGCTAAGGTGAGGGACTCGGAGCGTATTATATCCTTGCGATCGGCGTTGGAAGAGTGGGAGGAGGAGGCTGCGAGTGTTCGTGCGGCTGTCGGAAATCTTTGTGGCGGTACAGCGAGAGACGGTGATGTTGGGTCACCTAAAGAGTGGGCGACGCGGGTGTGCTCTGCAGTGAAGAATGGGCAGACAGCGTTGTCTACCCTCTTACTGGAGTTAGGGTGGGAAGCGAGCTCGGTGTGCTTGGAGGCTGTGATGGAAAGGTATTTAGCGTATGAGCACGCGCGCGATGCCTTTATAAAGGTGGGAGACTCACGAGTGGAAGCTCTGGAGGGCGACATTGTGCGTCTCCGAAAATCGGAAGTGCTCCTGAAGGCGCGTTGCGAGGATGCCGAAGAGCAGCTGAAGCAGGCGTCAAGCCAAGCAGAGTGTGTTGCAGAACTGAAGGAAGAGACGAATGAGCTAAGGGCTCGGTGTGACCTTCTGCGAAAAGAACTTCAGAGGCAGCGAGAGGCAATGCAGCGAGACCGATGGCATGCCTGCGAGCCTACAAGCAGCGAGGTGGTGACGTCGACAGTGACGGAAAGCCCGACTGCAGTGCAGAGTGCATTGCTGGCGGCAGCTGGGGGTGTGTCGGAACGGGAGTTTTCGACGTTTGTGGGCAGCGTGGGTACCCTGGGCGGAACATACAAGCCGAACAAAGCAAGAGTAGAGCAGCTCGTGAAAGAAAACGATGAACTAAAGCGAGAAAACGCGCACAACAACGCCGTCATTGCTCAGTACATAAGAGAGTTGGAGGGGTACAAGGCGGATGAGCGTGTGAAGATCAGCATCGAGTATCTCCGCAACATTGTCCAACAGTATCTCTGTGCGACGGAGGAGCTGCGCCCGAAGATGATTCCCGCCATTTGCACAGTTCTCGAATTCAGCAACAAACAAAAAGAAGATGTTCAAAAAGCCAACCCGCGATGCCCCCCATTTCACTGACCACTTGGGACGCTGCTAAGAGCAATGAGATCTCCGATTCTCCACCGATGATGGCAAGTCGTACTTCGATAATGGGATCCCCTTGGCGCGGCGTCATGCCAGCGGCGCAGGGGCATCTTGCACTACTCTTTCTTGGGATCCTTTCCATTGCATTCTTCATAATTTCAACTTCCCCCCTCCCTGATGGTAGCGGAGACACGCGCTGACAAGCGCGTGTGGGTATCTCAGGCGGCTCGTCTATTCCCGCCCCGTGCGAAGGGACGAAGCAGCCCTCCTCCCCCCTCCCTTTCCTCATTCCGTGCCCGTGCAGGACCACCTCTGGCGGTGACAGGGGCCAGGTCGCCTGCGGCGTGGAGAGGCGAGAGCGCTGTATCGCTACGCGCGTCGGGGCTCAGGGGCTGAGCGGCGGTGCGTCAGAGGCAACTGCGACCACGAACACGCTTGCGCCGTCCATAGGATAGGCAACGTGTCAGCGTGGCTGGATCACATGTCGCCTGGCCCCTGCTGTCCGCTGGTGCGGAGGGCGACGGAGGGGCGGACTCTGAGGCAGGTGCGGTGTTCGGATGACTTGGTCGGCGCGTCGGCGTAACACGTCTCTAGACGGCCGCGTCGCACGATGAGGCGCTGAGGCCTCGGTGTATGCGTGTGTGTGTGTGAGGGCCAGGGGGTCTAGTGGAGCTGAACTGATCTTGTATGGCGACATGGACATGTGAAGAAAAGAAGCGTACCGAAAAACAAGGGATGGAGAGAACTGACAGGGGTTAGTCGCCCTATTTGGTGTTTATGTCTTTCTGCGCTTAGCAGCTGTAGCTTGTGATGGGCGGTCACTGTCAGGCATGCACACAATTTCACGCGGCTGTGGATATGAGAGCGGGTGATGGCTCAGATGCCATTGATGCAATGATGCGAACGATTTTTCTCGGGCGCGCTTGTTGCCTTATTGAGACTCTTTAGCGCCATGAATGCTGATGATACAGTCTGCTTCATGCCCGATGCCCTGCCGCATGTGACAGCTCTGTCGACGTTTATAAAGTGCTTCTATGCTTGGGACGTCAAGTTGTCATCATCAACGCCGCCTCGCTTGTGTCACCGCCCCATCTGCCCTTCCCGTTTGCATCGTCTTCCAGTGGTTCCGCTGCTGTTCCTCTTATGCGGCTCGTTGTCTTTCTCTTATCCCTCCTACATACGCACCATACGCAGCACCGCCTTTATCTACCAGCTCTCTGTGTGCAAGTTCTCTGTCATGGGTAAGCGAGACCTGCAGAAGGAGAAGCAGCTGGAGCTCGCGGCTATTTGGGGCAGTGAGGTCCACGGTGATGCGCGCTTTCCGAAAAGGCGAGGGGCCACTCTTAAGGAGCTTGGTGCGGCCAAGGATAGCGACAGCGTAGGCCCAGACGTCCTCTCAGACGTTGGAAGTGATGCTGGAAGCATTTCGAGCAAGCGCGGTGATAAGGCGAAGAGGGAAACAGCCAGGACGAGGAAAAAAGGGGCAGCTGGCTATCGACTTCACTGCTTTGTCGAGCCTGGTACGGAGCTGAATGCCGTTCGCACCGTATTTGAGGCGTACGAGCCTAAGGTCGAAATCCGCACAGCGCAAAAGGGCAATTTGCTCAACAAGTCACAGTTTGCCGTGCTCACGTTCCGTAACAAGGCCATGGCGCTACACGCGGTGAAGGTGCTCGATGGAACGAATCAACGTGATCTGCTGGGCGTGACTAGCCTAAAGCTGAGCCTTATGCTGACTAGACAGCAGAGTAAGATTGCGCGCAAGAAGCTCAATCGAAAGATCCGCCAAGAAAAGCAGCGAAATCAGCTCATGGAGGAGCAGGAAGACTTGGAGTTCATTCGCAACTTTTTGAAGCAGCAGCGTAGTGTGAAGGGAAAATAAGCTGGGAGACAGCTCAGCTGCTAGTTATGTTGGGGTTGCTTGTGTACGTGGCTGCACGTGTGCCGAGATGTGCAGTGCACCGGGACGAATCTCGTCAGTCGGGGAACTGCACGAGGAGATTAACAACTGCAAGTAACTTCTCTGTTATAAGCTCCCTTGGGTATCTACACGGCTGCAATGCGTCTCGCCGTGACTGGAACAGCAGGGCAGCTGGCGAGGGAGGGGGGCCTCTGATGAAATGGGCATCCTCTCTCCTGGCCTCTCTGCTTCACAGAGCTGCCAATCAAACGGCTGAACTTTCCGTAGTGTTTTTCGGTTGTCTCTTGCGTACATCTATGAGCCGTCCCCTACTCGGCTGAAGCCGCTTGTGGCCTCCCCAAGCCGCACAAAAGCAGTACACACGCCTCTTTGGTCTCTCACGTCGTCGCAAACTCCACGCCTATCGGTACATCGATCTCTCTTCCTCCCTTATCCCTCCTCTTAGCGAGTACACGAGCCGACACACATACGTAAACGCGGGCGCAGTGCTTTATGAAGCTTGTGCAAGCGCGTGTCTCCACTGCGCGAAGCCGACTCGAGTCTGCTTCCATTCACTGGCCACTGCGGTGTATAAGAGCTAACTGATCCTCTCACAGTCTTGCCGCGAGCAGATGGCGATAGCCCTCAAGGACGAGGCGGCGTACGCTGCACTTAAAGAGTGTCGGCCTCGAATCTGGGGACCGCTGCGCACCATGACTGCCGTGGACAGCTACGTTGGAGAGACGAGAGAAGCAGATGCCGCTTCGTATCCTGTGCTGGAGGGCCATGGTACACTGCACTCTCGGATGGGCTATGTTTTCACCGGCTCGCTGTGCGAAGGTGAGGCCTTTGGTAATGGTATTCAGCAGTGGCGCGACGGCCGCACCGTTTGCGGGCCGTTTCGGCACGGCACTGTGACAGGAAGAGGCTCCCTGTATTGGCCTGGTGGAGATGTGTACACCGGGGACCTCTGCGAAAGTGTGCGCCACGGTCACGGCACACTGGTGTCCGACTCCGGCAAGTCACGGTACACTGGCGACTGGCACCGTGGGATGCGGCACGGTCACGGAACCCAAGTTTACCCTGACGGTAGTAATTACGATGGCGAGTGGCAGCACAACTCGCGTCACGGGAATGGCTGCATGCGATACAGCACGGGCGACATTTACGAAGGCGCCTGGTGCGACGGCACGCCGTGCGGAACTGGGGTGATGGGCTGGGTTGATCCTAGCGGCTGCTTTTACCGCGAGCTTTATAGGGGCGAGTGGAGGGCGGGGTCTCCACACGGCAGCGGCGTGTCTACGTACGTCTCCATGCCAAAAGATCGCCCCCTCGATCCATCTCCCACTCCGCTTGCGGTCCCGTCTCAATACGCCGCACCTGCTGAGGCACTTTTGAACGTATACGTTGGTAGGTATCGCCACGGACAACGCCACAGCAGAGGCGTTTTCTACTACGCCGACGGCAGCTGTTACGAGGGAGGGTGGACTTCTGGGGCCAAGAGCGGAGCAGGCTACTTCACCTCTGCAGTGGGAGATGTGCAGACGATGAGCGCAGCACAGGAGCAAGTCGAAGAAGCGGCAGAAAAAACAGTGGCGAATTCGAACTCAGAGGAATCGCCACCCTCAGTGGTACCCACCGTATCACCTCGCGGCTTGGGCAGTCTTCTCGAGACCGAGGAAGATCTGCAGGTGACGTTGCATCTTCTTCTGCTGCGCTACAACACAACGCTGAAAACCCTCTTCCAAGCCTACAGTCATCGAAGTGCCCATGTGGCCTTACCTATAACGCGGAGTGACTGGTGGCAGCACCGGCTGCCGGGTCGTATGACGCTGACGCAGTGCCTGTGCCTCCTCCATGACGCACGCATAATAGGCTCGCGTTTCTCGATCGGCGCCGCGTTGCGCGCCGTAGCCGAGGTGCTACGCGTGGAGGCGGCAACGTCGGGTGTCGCAAGGGCGGCAACTGCCCTAGCGGCGACTCTAACCGCAGTGAGTGAGGCAGAGGGCACTTTAGACTACCGTCAATTCTGCGAGTGGCTGATCCGCGTAGCGGTGCAGGTGAACGGCGGGCCGATGTGCACGACACTGAAAGCAAAGGTGAGCAGCTTGCTGGATGGTCCGCTGGGTCACGTCTCCGGTGCATCGTCACGCGCAGTGGCTGCCGCCTTCCTGCCCAACTCTCTGCAACACAGAGAGGACGTGCAGCGTCATCTCAGCGCGCTGAAGCGGTGCTACGCCGAACTTCAAAGCGTGAAGGATGGAGGTCGATATGGTGTGTCAGTGCGGTCCTGTCTGGCAGCCATGGAAACAGCGCTGGCAAAGTTCCGGTTGAGTCCTGCATGTGTCGTCGAGAAGCTGGCGTGGCTGAGGGCGGAGCCGGTGCCGACAGAGGGTACCACTACCAACGTGCAAACCAGCACTGAAGAGGCGTCCTTGGCACAGGAGATGGTGACCTCTGCCGTGGCGAAGAACAGGCAAGTGCATCAACTGGACGAAGATGCCAGGACTGAGCAGTCGTTTGTTGAGTTTGTTGAGACTGTAATGACCATTGTGGAGCTTGCACACCATCGCGGCTTCACCAACACGGATGTGTTGCTGGCCGACCTTCTGCGCCGTTTGTTCACCTAGTAGACGCAAGACTCATGCCCATGCACACTGATATTTTTTCGTTGCGTGTGCGCGCGCGCACTATTCAAAGATGTATTCGAAACTTTGCTGGATGCGTGCCAAGCGCCGCTTCATGTATTAACGGTGATGCCCTCATGTTTTGCTCTTCGCTACCCACGACGACGACACTCATGTTTCACGCTCGGTGTGGGCGGAAGGGGGGTGGCAGCCCCCTGTCGCTCAGAGGGCAACTTCGAATAGGTACTTGCAGTCACGCCTGCACGCCTTCCCTCCTTCATCCCAAGTAGCACAGCATCTGTTACAGTCCCCTACGGGTATCGATGTACGGCAGCGATGCTGCCTTGTCCGACGCGTAGCCCCATGTAATGGCTCTGACGGATACACCAGCGAGAGGCGTTTCAGGCGCACACTTTTTGCACAGATGCTGAGCAACGGTCTGCGCCCGCGCTCGATGGACAACTCGGAGGTGCCATCGCGGGCTCAGAGAACGACGAACATATCTTCGCATCTCTGCTGCTGCTGTGCCACCTACTCACCTTCCCTCCCTCTACTCCAATCCGATCGCTATCTCGTCTCTGCTGATGTTTGAACTGGGTGGTGTTTCTTTGGCGCGTTCTGTGTCTTGCTCTTCACTTGATGCTCACTGATACCAAACACTTGTCGCTGTCCCAAAAGCCGTATCATAATACCGAGCCCCTGCTAACAAATCGGCCCGCCGCGTTCTCTCTCTTTGGAAGACGACACTCAAGCGCAGCTGTGTCCCGCTACGCGTACTTCGTTTTGTGTTTGTGCCCTTACCGTCATCATGGGCCTCGACATTCAGCTTTTCCGAGACTCCGAGACGGCGAATGTGGTGCGCGAGTCGGAGCGCCGCCGTTACGCCAAGCCGGAGATCGTTGATGAAATCATCGAGATGGACCGGCGCTGGCGCCATACGCAGTTTTTGACGGAAGCTAGCAAGAAGATGATCAACACCTGCAGTAAGGCCGTCGGCGCCAAGAAGAAGGCAAAGGAAGCAGACGGCGACATCTCAGAGGTGCCGGCGGACGTCATGAGCGCCGCTCAGGAAGGCACACTGGATGCGGAGAAGCTAACGTCGCTGTGTATCCTCCAGCTCAAGGAACTGTCGAAGGCTCTGACGACGCAGGTGGAAGGGCTTGCGAAGCTGGCTGCCGAGCAGGAAACGGAGCGGGATCGCATGCTGACCAGCGTCGGCAACGTCCTGCACGAGTCAGTACCGGTCTCGAACGATGAGGACACCGGCAACGTGGTCGTGCGCACCTTCGGAGACGTGACACGTCGCATGAAGATGACGCACGTAGATTGCATGGAGCGCCTAGGGCTCATGGACACATCCAAGACAGTCACCGCGATGGCAGGCGGTCGCGCATTCGTTCTGCGCGGCGGGCTTGTGCAGCTGCAATTCGCACTCATCTCGTACGCGCTCAACTTCCTCGTCGCCCGTGGCTATGAGCCCTTTTACCCGCCGTTCTTCCTCAACAAGGAGTACATGGCTGCCGTAGCGCAACTTTCTGAGTTCGACGAGTCACTCTACAAAGTGTCCGGTGACGGAGACGAGAAATACCTTATCGCGACGAGTGAGGCGCCAATTGCCGCATATCACACAAACAAGTGGTTCACCGAGATGAAAGAGCCGATCAAGTACGCAGGCATATCAGCATGCTTCCGCAAGGAGGCCGGCGCGCACGGCCGTGACACGCTTGGCATCTTCCGTGTCCACCAGTTCGAGAAACTCGAGCAGTTTGTCGTCTGCTCCCCTCGCGACGATCAGTCGTGGAAGATGCTGGAGGAGATGATCCAGACATCTCAGGACTTCAACGAGAGCCTCGGTCTGCCGTACCGCGTCATCAACATTTGCTCTGGCGCCCTCAACAATGCCGCTGCCAAGAAGTACGATTTGGAGGCGTGGTTCCCCGGCTCCGGCGCGTTCCGCGAGCTTGTCTCGTGCTCGAACTGCACCGACTACCAGGCCCGCAGTGTCAACTGCCGCTTCGGCCCGAACACGAAGGGCACCACGGCGAACAACACCAAAGAATACTGTCACATGCTGAACGGTACCCTCTGTGCTGTGACTCGCACGATGTGTTGCATCTGCGAAAACTACCAGACCGAGGACGGCATTGTGGTCCCCGAGGTGCTGCGCCCCTTTATGATGGGAACGGAAATATTAAGGTTCCCGTCTGAAGCCCCTGAGGCCGAGAAGGCGTAAGAGTCGCCATAGAGCGTGGTCAGTGCGACAACGGGGTCCGTTCACGTTGATCAGAACCTCAGCGTGCGCGACATTTTGCTTCTCTTCCTCCTCGTCCCCCTTGTTTTCCCTTCTCAGCGGCGCTGAAATGTGAACAAGAAGATATCCCTGCCCCTTCCTTGCCAACGGTCACAGCGCGGCCCTCCCGCAGCGTCTGCGGCTCCTTCCCCTTTCGCCCTCTCAAGTCGTTTTGCCCCGCTCATCCCCCCATCTGGTTCTCGTGTCCGAAGGATAGAAGAAAGAGGAGGAGCAGGAGTCTCCAGCGACACGGCCACACCTTCCACACACCGCCTCGTCCCCCTGCCCCAATAATGTTGCCTGGTGCAGCTCTCTACTTCATCTTTTGGTTTCATATGCTCCGAAAAAATGTCACGCTTCCATCTCAGGGAGTCGCATTGGCATACGTTATCCGCCCTGCACCTTCCCCTACCGGAGATGCGGGAGAGACCGTGCGATGTGTTCCTCGTCACAAGGATGACTAGCGGTGCGCAGCGGTGGCGAAAAGGGTCCTTGAGAGTGGCGGAGCCCAGAAGAGGTGGGGGCGTTTCGCGGAAAGATGGGTGGAGGGGTGTAGAGCAATTTGAGGAGGAAGACCACAGCACGCCATCGCGCCACAGCGTCGAGCTGCAGATGGTGTGCTGTTTTTTTCCCTTCCGAATGCTTCACGCGCCACAGGAGGCGTTGGACAGTCATACGGAAAAGGTAAATCTAACCACTAAAGCGGCAAAGTGCTGTGTGAATTTGAGTGCATCTGTTCGCAGCGCCTGTTTCTCGATATACTCTCACACGACCGGTGCTCCTGTCCCCCCTCCACGCTCACTCACTCCCCCTTGGCCTGCTGCTCAGCTTGCGCAAATCACGCATTAGCGGCATAGGCCAGTAGACATGAAGGCGCGGCAGCCCAAGGAACACCTTCGGATATCCCGGGAGTGCTGGCTGAGGCGCCCCCAAATGCCGGCGTGCGTGCTAAAGAAAACAAACCTACGCCGAAAAGCGCAGCAGTGGCGGCTCCAAAGCTATGGAGGGAGCGATTGTTTCGCGCGTGCTTATGGGTGAGTTGAGGGGAAGAGGTTGCTTATGGCGGCGTTAATGGCCGGCTGCGCGTGCCACCGCTCTCTGAGGAAGCCGGCTCAACCAAAAAGCACGAGAGGAAAGGTGCAGTGGCGAAATACAGAGAGATGCGAATGTGTGGTCGTTCTGCCTTCACAAAGCAAATCCGATTCTGAATAGTTTGTTGCTCGAGTGACGTGTGCGGCATAGGAAGGCGTCGTCGCCCGCGCGCGTGCGCTTTCGCATGTGGAAGCAGATATTTTTGGGGTCGTCTCAGCGGCGTTTGAGGTTCTCTTTCTCCTCCTTTTTTTCTCCTCGGCTTGCGGCTGCTCCTTTGTGGAGAGGTCCGTCGCGCAACCAAACACAGGCGCACTGGGAAAGATTGTCGCCAGCCACTACCCACATGCGAGGCAGGCGCCACTCTTTTCGTCCACAACTGGGGCTTCATCACTACAGGGAGCGCTGTATCGAGGCGCGGTGCGGCTCCGCTGCCATCGCCGTGTATTCGCGCAAAGCCGCCCTTCTCCCCAAATGGGAGGGGAACCGGATGACGAAGACAGAGACGTGCACGATGATGGGCGCGCGTCACGCAAGCGAGCGTGCCTCGAGCACATGCTACCTTTCATACAGCAGCGCTATGCTGAGCTGGCCAGTGCTAGCCTCAGCGAGTCGTCTCTCACGGTAGCGGCGCTTTTTCAGAGGTATCAGCGGGTGCTGAAAGTTGGCGAGGGCACATTCGGCGAAGTATTTGTTCTGTACGACACCGTGGCTCACACGTACATCACTATGAAGCGCATGCACACACTTCTCAGCTTGCGGCGTCGCAGTCTGGGCATTCACCGCTGCACTTTTCGTGAAGTGGAGCTGCTTGCGGCGCTGCGGCATCCAAATATTGTCCAGGTGCTTGACTACCATATCCTGTCCGACGGTAGCTTGGTTATGATGATGCCGGTCATCGCACACGACCTCACTTCTCTGCTGCGTCGGTGGCCCGCCACCCCACAACGCAGCAGCCGCGGCAAAGCGGCGATCGCCGCCTCCTCGCGTCCACGCATGCCGCTGCACATCGTCAAGTGCATCTTTCGCCAGATCATCGCCGGTATCGCATACCTCCATAAGCACAAAGTTGTTCATCGCGACTTGAAGCCGAGCAACGTCATGGTAGATCACACCGGTGTGGTGAAGCTGATCGATTTTGGGTGGTCGCGGTTCTGCGCTGCCGCAGGGGCCATGACAGGCCCACCCTGTGTTACTGCTTTTCGGCCGCCGGAGGTGTTGGTGGGGGCATACAATCACTACACATTCAGCCTCGATATGTGGTGCTGTGGGTGCATCCTGTTCGAAATGCTGACCGGTGGCACACCTTTCTCGAAGAGTCGCAATGAGGTAGAGTGCCTCGCCAATATTGTGGACTGGCTTGGCTCCCCGCTCAGCACCAGCGAGGTATACTACCGTTACGCCACCCGCTGCCCTCTCTCTATCGCCCCTGGTCGTCCCGACACGTTCGCGCAGCGGTGCCACAACTACGGTATAAAGCCTGCAGAAGCTGCTTTCCTCCGGCGGATGCTGTGCCTGGAGCCAGGTGAGCGGGCCACCGCCGAGGCACTCCTCAATGACGCCTGGTTCACAACGGCACCAACGATGTGCGTCCCAAGCGCCATTCCGCTTCCGGCACACAATATGTTCCGGCTTGTGGAAGTCAAGCGGAAGGAGCTGGAGCACTGATGGGGCTGCGCATTCGTGTGTCGCCTATAGTCCACCCAGACTGCCGAGTGAGGGCTGCGTTGCTCATTCACGAGACCTCAGTTGCAAAGGGAAAACAGCAATCCTTTCGGCGTCTACGCGCTATGCGTATGTCTGTTGGCGTCGACTCCTCCCCCTCACGTGTCTCTGAGAGGGAGGGGGGCGGAGAAGGAAGGTGTGCAGCAATCTGTAAGTCGCACGGGTGCTCCGGCCTTCGGAATGCGGAGGGAAAGAGCCTCCTGCGCAAGGTTCTTAACGCCAGCACATCTCTTTGGAGGCGGCGCATACCGAAGCTTCCGGTGCCCCCCTTCCCCCAACGCCGCCGTAGTCTATCCTTATCTGTCGCGCGCACCCACATGAATTTGTTCGTCTCTTTCCTCTATGCCTCTCTCATCCCCTCTAAGTGTATTTCCCGCGGAGCGCACCGGGTGCCTTCACTGCTTTTTGTGTCTTTGTCGATTCAGGCGGAACGTATGTCACACTCTGAAGCCTGCATAGCATTCTTTTCGTGCGTGTGCGCGTCCCTTCCTACTCGGATCACACTGAGCGCCGTCGTCGCTCCACCTCATCAAAGACACCTGCCGCGCTTTTTCGCCACTTGGACTCTCTCGTGAAGTTCTTAGCGACTGAGGAAATATCGAAAGGGAAGTCGCCGCTCACAAGAAGGAGCGGTGCGCTCATCGTAAGCGCATACTAGGCTTCACACTGCGCACACTCATCGCACCTTTTTGTTTGTGCCGCGCCCATCACTGTTGCACGCAGAAACGTTTTAGTGTGTGTGTGTGTGGTGTGTGGTGTGTGCCTAATCGTCGGAGCAACGAGGCGAATCCCACCGCGCCCATCGGACTTCGTGGTAGACCTCGTTTTCCCTTCAGCACGGTCAGGGCCATGTCCCGGAGCGCTGCTTCGCGCCTGCATTTCGCGCTTCCTCTCAGCCCTCTTCCCTTACCCCGCCACCCATACGAGGACTCATTGTTCAGCCATGCTCAACGATGCGTACAGTGGGAGGCGTGAGCATTACGTCGACCTCCTTGCAGACGAGGAGGCGAGAGCGGGTCAGTACAAAGAAAAGATGTGCTGCTTCCTTACATTGGAAGAAGTATTGGAGCGTCTGCGCGAGGAGCCTAGCATTCACGAGCGTATCGCGTCCTTCGAGGAGTTCGAGGAGCCTATCGGACCCCTAAACTTACTGAGCGTGTTCGCCAAGCCGCGTTATTTCGTTGTTCTCCAGACAGCCTCGTACTGGTGGTCTCTCGAACGGCGAGAAGATGTCATTGTGGTGCAGCGCTCGCAGAACTTCAGCAGTGTGCACAGTAGGTGCAAAGGTGCATACCGAAGCTATCGCTGGCCCATCGAGTCGGCACCAACCGCACGGCGGTTCATACGGTGCCGATGTGGGCCACAGTTGTCAGAAGTGTTCAGCGCTATGCTGCGAGACCACGTCTTCGACCCCAAAGGTTGTGACTCTTCGTCTTGGGAATTCTCCGATTACATCTTTCGCCTGTGCCTGTGCGATCACAGCGCCAGCCTCCTGTACAGTGAGGGCAACTGAGTGGCACCCTCAACCGCTTCACGAAAGAGAAAGGAAATTCGCTTACTGCCAGCAAGAAAAAAAAGAAAAGTGTGCGCGCACATACACACGACGAGCGCTTCTGAGCAGGAGAATGCGAAGAGGCCAGTCACATCCATCCCCTCGTAGGCACGCAGAGCGATGTATCTATGTGTCTAGGCGTTAGCACGACGTCAAGCTGAAGGCGCTTGTTTCTTTTTTTCTTCCCCCTTCACACACCGCACCCCTGTGAGTTCCCCCCCCCCCCCTTTTTCTTACTCATAAAGCCGGCAGCTGATCGATGCGTCTGCTGCGCAATGCGCAACGTCTCTCTAACGCTGCGTAGATGTCATCTCCCCTCCCCCTCACACACACGCACACACCACTTCGATTCCTTTTCACAGCGTTTCTCTCCCCTTCTCCTCTCCCTTCTTCCGCGCCAGCTGTGGTGTGGGACGGCGTCCGTACGTCCGCTGACTGCTTTTGATTTTGCGCTGTACTTCGTTTGGGGCTCTGTATGGCCGTTGGCGGCCGCAAAAGTGAAGGATATCCCCTCTCCCTCCCCTCCTCCTCGCTTCCCCTCGGCGGCACTTCGCGAGTGATCAGTGTACATCACTGGTTGGCGCGGCAAGCACCTTATTTACGTCGGCATCACGTACGCCGAGATGCACCACAGAGGGCGAAGAGTGTTCTTCGTGTTCGGCGATTGGCGTCTGTTTTGCCTTTTTCTTTGGCTGTGTACGATTATGTGGGTGTGCTGATCTCGTACGCGGGTGGTATCAACTAATCACTGTGCGCACTCGTGCATCCACAAGCGGATGCATCCTCCCAAGCCCTGCCCTTTTTACTTAAATCATGTTCACAGCTGGCGATACCGGTGCAAGCGCACTTCCCTCACGTCGTTAATGCAAGAGCCTCGGCAGCGGCTCTATCACCGCTACCACCCCTCCGCTCACCCCTCTCCCCCTTCCCTTCTTTGTGTGCGCGTGCTAGTGATGGAGAGCCCCTCCCCCGTATTCAGCCAGCAGCAAGGGACGGCAAAGAAAGCAGCACATCTCTGCTAACCTTTCCCTCCCCTTTTCCCCGCTCTTCGTATTTAGAGTGATTAGCGTCTATCACACCCTCATATATGCCCTATGTCCTCACCTTTCGGTGTGTGTGTGTGTGTGTGACAAGTGGTGAGGCTTGGCGGAGCGAAAGAGAGAGAGCGAAGACCCGCACGACGACCAGTTACCCCCTCCCCTCTGCCCCCCCCATGCACACACACACACAAACACCGGCCACCTCTTGCCTTCGTCTTGTGCCTCTTCTACCCTCTTTTGGTTCGTTTCCACCATACAGGGTGCCGGTGACCACGCCTCTTCTGAGGTCTTACCCTCCGCCTAACGCTTCTCCCCCGCTCTCTCCTCACTCCCCCCATCCCTTGGCCTCGCTGTGAGGAATCAGGCAGTGACTGGGCGGCAAGTGATGTGGGCGCGCGTAGAATCACGAACGCGCCCAAAAGCACACCTTGAGATGAAAGTGCACACTAGAGCGCAGTGCGGATCGCAAGTGTACAGGGTCGTTGCAGAAAAAGTGGTGTCATCAGCTCCCCCTCCCCCTCCCATCCCCTCTTTGGAAAGACCTCACTCTGGATGCCCTAAGCACTCGGCGCACGAGCGTAGCAAACGTACGCCCTGCTGTGGGAAATCGCTCTGCGCAGCAGCCGCTGTGGCGTGCGCTTCGACAGTCCTCTAGCCTCTTGCTCGCCCCTATCCGGCGTCCATGTCTCCCTCCTCTTGTTCTGTGCTACTCTCTGACCCACCATGTGTGCTTCCCTGTAGCCGCGTCTTGTCTACGTCGCCGCCTCCCTCTCATCGACCGTTTCGCGTGCCCTTTGTCTGTTGTGTTGTTCGGCGGGGCACGTGCTCCCCGCCCTTCCTGTACCCTCCCATACGCACTTCCCCTTCGTTGCAGTGCAGGGGCACAGGAGCCCAACTACCCATACAACTTTGTCGTAACAACGAGATCGGCCGCCTGGCCTCTCCTCTTCTCGATTCCGTTGCCACGGCGTGTGTGGCAGCCATTATGGCGCTTCTTCAGCGTGTTGTACAGGTCATGCAGGAGGTAGCCCCGCTCAGCCTCGCAGACCACTCTTGGGACAACGTTGGCGTTCTTCTCGAGTCCCCTGCACCAAACAGGAGCAACGCCCTTATGCTCACTGTTGACCTCACCCCGGAAGTGATGGAAGAGTGCTTGGAAAAAAATGTCGAGGTCATTGTCGCCTACCACCCGCCACTCTTCCGTCCTGTGAAGCGCTTGACGCTGCAGGATCAGAAGCAGCGTATTATTCTGCAAGCGGCCTCGGCAGGGATGTCGATCTACGCGCCGCACACGTCACTTGATGCTGTAGACGGAGGCATCAACGATTGGCTGTCCTCCTTGGTTGCAGGCGACGGTGCCTACACTGCAAGTCCCATTCAGCCCACCTCCTCGTACGCCCCAAACGCCAAGGGGGCGACGGAGTCCACCGGAATGGGCCGCCTTGTCCAATTGAAGGAGGAGGTGGAGCTCCGCTCCCTCGTTGAGTCGCTGAAGAAGCAGCTGGGCCTCGCCACGGTGCGTGTGGCGCTTCCACACACATGGGAACCATCGCACAAAGTATCGTCTGTAGCCCTGTGTGCCGGCAGTGGCTCCAGCGTGTTTCGGCTGCTGCGTTTTCCTGCGCACGTGTTGCTCTCTGGTGAGATGGGGCACCATGATGTGCTGGCCGCCACGGCATCCGGGCAGGCGGTCATCCTTTGCGAGCACACAAACACCGAGCGCGGCTTTCTGAGAGCGGTGTTGCAGCCGACACTGCGCTCAAAGCTAGCGGGGACAACTGTGCTGGTCTCCGAAAAGGACTGCGATCCGCTCGTGGCCTGGTAGGCAGAGGCGCCATTTCCATCTCGGGTCACGGGCGCCGCTCGCCCGATGCTGTGGTGCCCTAAGCGACTGGCGTGCCCCTTCTATGTCTTGCTCCCGTGTGATAAGCTTGCCCGTACCTGTGGGCAATGAGAAGCGGAAACGATGAGACCCGTTGAGGGGCTTTGACGCGGTGCGTCGCGTTTCTTGTGTGTGGCCGTGGTGCGACCATAGGCGCTGCAGTAACGCAACATGAATGACACATGCCACCGAGGAAGTTATCGAGGGCTTCTCGACTTGCTTGCGTACCCTTCTGTTACTCGAGGCAGGGGCACGCAGGCGATCGTGAAGGTTACAGTGCGATGAAAGAGATCCTGGCGAGCCCGCATAGCTCAGCAAGACGCGAAGGTGGCGGGGCCGCCTCGAATTCGGCAATGCAGCGGCGGGTGAGCTGGTACCCGCTCTCCTTTAGGCCAAGCGTGCGAGTGTATATGGGCGTACATGCGCGTCTGGCACATTTCAGGGAAGCCCTATCGCGTACACACTCATTTTTCTATGCCCGTCGTCTTATGCTCCGTGGAAGAGTCGATGCCCCCGTCCCCGATGGTGCTCTTTCAAGTGATAATACGCCCCTTCTCTACACATTACCTTCGCTCATGTTTCTTGGGGCGCTACTCCTCCACCTGCCGCCCACTGCCCTCCGCATGGCTCTCCACGCCACACCCTGCCGTACTTTCCCTGTCGGGGACGAGTTCAAGCGCAGTCGGCCTGTCTCCTGTCCTTCCCTTCGCATACACCGCCTTCCCGGCCTCCTTTCAATCTAACACCTGTACGCGTGTGTTGTGTATCGCATCCGGAGTGCTGCCTCTGTCCACTACTCCTCTCTGCCTTTGGGAGGGGGATTCGTTCCACGTGCGCCTCCGCGCTGCATCTGCCCTCGCTTCCGTTCTCCGTAAGTGAAGACCCTCCGTATATCTGTAAATATATATATATACTTGTACAGCCTTAGCCAGGAATCCGCAAAGACGGATGATGAACACGTCGCTCTTGGTACAAGATGTGGATGAGATCCAAAGCGCCGTCGATCGATGGTATCGTCAGTCGTCATCCAACCTGCAAGCGAGCCATGCTGCGTTCGTAGCGCAGCTGCGACAGCTGCAGGAGCGCCTCGGCATTGATCCGGGTGCTGTGGGGCTCAGCGCACATGCAGATGCGATGATCACCCCGCCTCGCCACATGCACCTGTCGGAGGACAACAACAGTGCCTCGCCATCGATGGCCTCGCCACCCATCAGCCGCGGCCAGCTTAATTACGACCACCTGCTCGACGAGGTAGCCAGCAAAGGTGCATCGATGCCACCGTTCAACCCCGCTGAGGAGGTAGAGCGGCGTCGACGGCCTAACGCGGAGTCAGTGAGAGCCCCCCCCACACCACCGGAGGACTGCAACGGGCCTTGCCAGGTGCTTGTTGAGTTCAAGCGTAAGCGCATATTGCAGTACGAATCTCCGTACTACGTAGCCCCGGGAGAGCACGTAGTAGTCGGCGGCGACAGGGGTGAGGACATTGGCCTCGTCACGCACACTTGGAGGGATGCAGAGGCACATCAGGCGGGCGAGAACCGCGATAAAGGCATAGGCAAGGTTCTGCGCGTTGCGAGCGTGCTCGAGGTGACACAGCTGCAAGGTGTGCAGACCGAACTGGAGACGCGCGCTGTAGAGGTGGCGCAGGAGAAGGTGCAGGAGAGTGGGCTGCCCATGCGCATTGTCGACGCTGAATACCAATTTGACCGACGCAAGCTGACCTTTTACTACCAGTCTATGCACCGGCTGGACTTCCGCACGCTGGTGCGCGACTTATACAAAACGTTTCGTGCCCGTATCTGGATGGAGCCGGATACCTCATCTTGACCCGACGTGGCGTACACGGCGCAAATCCAGCTGCGTCCTCCTCCCCTCCCGAGCCGACGACCACCGCGTACAAACAGTGCCGATTCGCTGCTGCAGTCATGCAACCGAGGAATGAGAGGGGGGAGAACCCCTGTTAGTCGCCCGGCGTGCGCCTCACTCTATTTTGTGGCGAAGGGAGGTGATTGTCTAAAGAAGCGTGGCGAAATAGCTATGGCCACCTTAGTGGTTGCGGCACAGCGGTTGATACGCAGTGTTGTGAGCGTCTTTCTCGCCATTGTAGACGCACTGCAGCGCTCTGCACGGGCGCACAAATGCCCTTCGCTCCCTTTTCTGTTTTGCCTTCGAGTACCAATTGCCGACTTCGCCAAACATGCGCGTGTGCTGCGTGCGTCAGCTCTGTCCGGCGAGTGAAGGGCTGTAAAAGTGAAGATGCATTGCGCAGCAGGACTGAAAACGCTGGTGAGGCGAGGGGAAAGTGTGCCACAGTGGCGTGATGCCGGTGCCGCCATTGCACCCCTCCCCCCAACGCACACGCACATAGCCGACTGCTCGCCTCACTTCAAGGAGAGATGCCACGATTCCTTCCGCGAAATGGGGCAAGGGAGGGCGCATCGCACCAGCTCGCTTCGCCTCTGGGGCGGTCAAGTTGGTCATGCGTCCCCCTCCCCCACACCCTCGCGTTGCCGCGCTCTCCACTATGATCGCTTTCTCTTCTCTTTCTCCCTCTCCCCTTCCCTCCACTTCACTCCGGTGTGGCAAAGAGCTGCGCAGTCGCGAGTTACATTGGCGGAATGAGCTTAGACGACGTCGATCGCTGGCGCGGCGGTGGGCGCGGCCGGGACCGCCAAAGCTCACGCTACGCCTCGGAGTACTCTGGCAAGTGGAATGACACTTACCGAAGCGTATACGAGCCTCCCCCTCCGCGGCGGTACTTCAACGCTGAGCCTCCCTCGCCAAAGCGACCGTCACGTCGAAGCGCACCGCCGCCACCGCCACCACCGCCGTCGCCGCCGCTTTCGACTCCGCCACTATCGCATAGCGCAGCTGCTGATAATGTAAAGCGCAAGCACAAACACCACTCGAAGCGCCGTCGCACGCGCTGCGCACAATCGACTAGCTTCACTTCAAGCATCGCAGCCAGCACGGAGCCGACTTGTACGTCGTCTAGGAGCACCGATAGCGCTACAGGGTCTACCAGCAGCGGCTCGTCTGGTCGCTCTGACTCGGAGAGAACGAGCACGTCTACAGCCAGCAGCACCAGCATCAGCAGCTCCTCACGCAAAAGACGCGCACAGCAGCGTAAGAAGGCGCAGCAGCATCTGCAGCAGCACGCCAAAGCGCTCTCGCGCGTCGCAGGGAGGCCGAGCACAACGGCGCAGGACGAGGAAATCGCGGCAGCGGCAGCGTGCAGGGCGCTTCTCAAGAAAGAAGCGCAGCTGAGGGAGAAAGAGTTGCGGCTCCTCCAGCAGAAACGCAACTTCGCGGCGGAGGTTCAGCGTCGATCGTCCCAGCAGCACCGCTTCGTGGTGGAAGATGACGCAATACGGCAGATGCAGCGGCTTGTCGATCTTGCGAGCGCAGCGCCTGCGCTCGAGGAGTACGTGAGGCGTACGTCTAGGGCTCTGCCTGTGAGCGGGGCTTCAACAGACGCAGGTGCACTGACGTACTTGCGCTCCTACGAGGGAAGCCTGTCAGGAGATGGGGTGGCGCCGCTGCTGAATCGGATTGCCGCACCGCGGTCAGCGTCTGCCGCTGCCGCCGCAAATGTTCGCAGCGAAGAACGCACCGTTGTTGTTTCGGATGAGGCACCGGTCGCTGTAAGCTCGGCAAACGGATCATCAAGGATAGTGCCAGCGTCGGCTACGCCGTTCATCTTGGCCTCGGCGCCAACGGCCAGCGATAGAACCGATGCGCTTCGGAGGAGCACTGAGATCGATTCGCTGCTGGAGCACAGCCTTCCTGTAGAGAGCCGCCTTTCTGCCCACTCCGTCCCTCCAACTCTGAGCGAGCGCGTACAGGCTGATAATCCCTCGGAGAGGCGAGCGGCGCTGCCACTGACCATCGATTCAAAGACAGAGAATACAGCGGCCGCCGCTGGAGCAGCCATAGATGGTGTCTGCATAGCTACAAGGGGCGTGGAGGAACGAGGCGGCTCAGCCGCGCCGGCAACCGCGAAGGCAGTGGAGGCACCTACGCATCTGGTCAGCGTCTCTTCGCAAGGTCGCCGGGATACCGGCAGAAACCTGCCGCCGCAGCGCCGTGTCAAGGTGAAGGTGCGGCGCCGGCGAAGCGCCTTGCTTGCCCTGGCGCAGCAGACTGAGGTGATCGACGACCTATCCTTGAAAAAGGCGCCTTGGACCAACGAGGAGGGAGACGAAAGGGCGGCCTCGCCTCCCCATGTGTATTCTCAGCCAGTACAGCCCCAGGAGCTGATGAACGCGCCACGGCAGCTGCTGCCACCGCCACCAACCCCCGCTTTTCACGCCGCCACTGAGCAGCAGCATATCTGCGTGGACCCTTTGCAGCGATACAGCCAGGGTGGGGCCACACAGCAGCCATGGGTAATGGCAAACTGGCCGTGCAACGCGCCAACGGGCCGGTCGGCTCCAAAAAGCAAGGATGGCCCGCCAGCGCTGTGGTACGCTTCCAGCAGTCCTGCGCCGCTTTCCCACCGTGAGTTCAAGAGCCTCCTCTGTTCCGAGTATGTAGTGCCAGAGACGTCGACGGCGCCGTGGCTAAGAGCAGCGGCCGCGACTGCTAATGATGGGGATAGGCAAGTTGCGGCGGACGTCGCAGGCTCGAAGGCGGAACGCGAATCGTACGAGCCTTATGGCCACAATACTAGAAACGCTGCATCCCCCTCCGGAGCGGCCAGTGCTGGCGGGCCCGACGCTCGACGGAGCTCGAGGCTTTTATCCGCATGCATTGGAGATGTGGGAAATGCCCCTGAGCCCCTCCCCGCGGAGGAGTCGGCCCTTGGAGACGGCGGCTCTCAGGACCGCACCCTCGCCAGGCTCTCACCGCCACCTCCAGTCGCTCTAGGGCGTGATGATGAGGAGCTGGTCGTGGAGTTCCCGCCGCCGCCGCATATGATGGCGAGCGACATGCCGCCCCCCGGTGACGTGGGGAGCGATGGCGAGGACAGCTGCTGCGGATGCGGAAGCTGTGAGTGTAGCTGCTGCTCTGCCTTTTGTGCTAACTGCTACGATTGCTGGCTCGCCATCTTTAGCTGTCTCTTTCCGTGCTGCTGCAAGAAGTCGAAAGCTGTGCTGCCGGCCGAGCGACCACGTCCACTGACCTTTCAGAGGCCCACTTCAACCTCTGCTCCGCCGGTTCGGAATGCGCCGATCATGATGGGCTCGCAGCCATAGAAACACCATTCTCGGCAGTCCCCCCGAGTACCCCTTATCTACGGTCCTCGATGCGCAGCGACAGTCTGCTGCAGCAACGGCCACGGCGACGCAGCAGCGCCTTCCCCAGCCTCCCTCATGGCTCACCGGGCAGCACAGGCAGCAGTCAACAGCGATCTCTCCGCCACGCCTATTCAGACCTCAGTGCAGCGGTGATGACTGCACCTGAGATGGAAGGCGGCTTGGCCCCTCCTAATCTCAGCAATCTTGTCTCTCTGTATGGCGTAATGCACCAGGTGAAGGCGGCGTATTCGTGAGGATGCTCATCCGCAGCCATTGAACTCGACCACCGATGGAGAGGAAAGGCACGCAGGCAGCGTTTAGACTGCGCAAGTGCGTGCGCGTGGTGATACCTCCACGTGGAGAGGTAGAGAGGGTCAGCAGTGAAAGGGGAGCTTTGGTGAGGGAGGGCTATGAAGACACCG
Organism: Leishmania martiniquensis; assembly: GCF_017916325.1. Lineage (NCBI taxonomy): Eukaryota > Euglenozoa > Kinetoplastea > Trypanosomatida > Trypanosomatidae > Leishmania > Leishmania martiniquensis. The sequence continues at coordinate 44,991 of NC_090146.1, forward strand.
GCCAGAGGGCTGCACCCACCACACTCGCACACCCTTTCACATGCGCACCGCTCCCTCTCCCTCCCCCTCCCCCTCCCCCAAGCGTTTCTTATTCCTTAGATCGTCGCCTCTTTTCTCCGACATCACCGCCCACCGGCGCAGACTCGCTCTCTCCCTCCCTCCCCCACGCCCTCACGTCCTCCTCTCTTACCCTTATCGTGCGACGCCGGGCGCTGTCCACGTAGTTCATATTTTTTTATTTTTTTTCCGGTGATGGACTAAGAGTGCGGAGAAAAGGGTGAGGGAGGGGAGTGACGGTGTGTGCGTGTGTGTCCCTCTCAACGGCGCTCATAGCGGAAGAGCCTTCTCGCGATTCCGCACGCCGGCGAGTCCACAGGCACTCGAACGAATGAAGAGGCGAAGCGGCATGGTAGAAAGATGTTGCCCGTCGTCTATCGAACGCTTTTGCGGGCGCCGTTGCGTCTATGTACTCTGTGATGGCGGTGGCTGGCAGCGTGCCCACTATTCCCGCCCCGTGCGAAGGGACGAAGCAGCCCTCCTCCCCCCTCCCTTTCCTCATTCCGTGCCCGTGCAGGACCACCTCTGGCGGTGACAGGGGCCAGGTCGCCTGCGGCGTGGAGAGGCGAGAGCGCTGTATCGCTACGCGCGTCGGGGCTCAGGGGCTGAGCGGCGGTGCGTCAGAGGCAACTGCGACCACGAACACGCTTGCGCCGTCCATAGGATAGGCAACGTGTCAGCGTGGCTGGATCACATGTCGCCTGGCCCCTGCTGTCCGCTGGTGCGGAGGGCGACGGAGGGGCGGACTCTGAGGCAGGTGCGGTGTTCGGATGACTTGGTCGGCGCGTCGGCGTAACACGTCTCTAGACGGCCGCGTCGCACGATGAGGCGCTGAGGCCTCGGTGTATGCGTGTGCGTGTGTGAGAGAGAGAGAGATGTTTGACAGGACTGAGCGGGGATGCAAAGTTAAATTCAGCTGTGGTGTTTCTCGGAGGAGTGACCCGTTGAGAGGGGAGAGAGGGTGCACACAGTCGAGCAAAGAAATGTGTGCGCTGACATTATTGTGTTGTGTTTTCGCTTTCGCGCACATCGGGAAAAAGCGGCGGTGGCGAAGGCGGCACTCGTCAGTAATCAGATCAGTGTGAAGCTCGCATGCGCATCTGCAGCTGCGTTCGACTAAGCTCCGCTGGTAGAAGGGGAGAGAAGGTGGGCCAAGAAGGGCATTGCCCTTCTCGAGGAAGCTGAGGGGGAACGTTTTTTAGTGTGTAGGCGCTCTCTCCTGCTCTGGAAGTGCGCTGCAGCTGTTGCGGGCGCGGTGGGCGCGCGAACTGGTACGCATGTGTCTGCTGCAGGGGATCACTTAACGAGGGATCGGAGAGTGCGAGACGGCTTGTGAAGTGAGGGACGTTTGAAGGAGAGTGAGCGAATCTTTCGTACGCATTGGGGCGGGCCCTTTCGCTGTGCCTCCTCCTCTGCGTCTTGGACGTGTGTTCCTCGTCTGTCATTAGGCACCCCACGCATCTGCCTCGCCTCTTTCCTGCGCTCTCGCGTAGTGCAGATTGAGTCCTCTGCTCGTGTGCAGGTCGGAGGCAGCGGCGATGCGGTGGCCTTACTCGCCACCGCTCCGACACACACACACACACAGACACACGAACTTCTCCCCGCCAAGCTTTAACTTTTGTCCTCCCCATCCGGCCACATTTCTTCCGAGATGTTTTCGTAGAGAGCCCACGAAGGACGAAAAGCACACACACCCTTTCCATTATCCGACCATCAACCCCTGTCCTCCCTCTTCAACCGCTACCCCACATCGAAGCCCGTCAGTCGCCCGGTGACACATCATGCCGCTCCATGAGAGCCTTCATGCATGTGAGCACGCCTCTGCTATCTGTATGTGCATCGCCCTCCCCTCCCCTCTCCTCCCCTCTCCTCCCCCCTTGTTTGCCAATCACCCGTTCTAAGTAAGCCACTCGGCCGCTAATGCGAAGAGTAGGTGGTGGTCGCTGGCTTCGTACACCTCGGCTTTCCTTGCACCACCACCTTAGGCCCATCCAGGCCCCCTCCCCTCCTCTTCCTCCCCCTCCTTGGGGTGTGCGCCTCGTCCTCTCACTGCACAATGGAGGATGCGGCGCCCACCAAGAAAGACCGTCGCATCTACAAAGTGCTACGCGACCACTGCGATGCCCCTCGCGTTCTCTTCTCCTCTGAGGACCCCCTTGTCATCGAGCGCCGAGGCGGCCGGCGCTACGTCTTCCTGTTCAGCACCAAGTACTACACCTACATGATTAAGAGTAAAGGCTTCAAGCTGTACGCGGTGTGGGCAAATCGCCAGCTGTCTGTGGCAGCGCAGTCGAACAGGGTCACACTCACGTCGCTGGACCCCCGCGCTATCAAAGCCACGCCACAGTCGCATAAGGAGACGACAGATGCCGCCCTCAATGAGTTCAGTAGGGTCACGCTGGAGACCAAATCGGCGCTGAAGGCGGCAGAAGTACAGGAGCGTATTATGTGTCTCGTGGAAAGTGCACAGCGCACGGCGGCGCTGCTGGAGCAGCAGGAGCGCGGCATTGCTCTTGGCGGCAGCCACCAACTTGGCGATAACGATGACGACGCTCGTTCCGGTGGTTCTTCTGATAGCGACGATGGTGACGGCGGCGGCACGTCCATGTCTATGGCGTTTGCCTCGGCAGCCGCTCGTGCAGCGGCTCAGCAGGGCGACGGGGCGCTCAAAAAAAAGGGCTGTGAAGGGGTGCTGAACATGGCCCCATCGCGCTACATCGCCATCACCTCTCTCGTGGACGGCGAGTTCGCCGACTACTCGACGCTCAAGACTGCGTACATGCGGCATGAGGAGGAGGATCTGCTGAGGGACTTGGGCGCCTTTATCAAAGAAAATGAAGGCCAAGTGGAGACGCTGTGCGAGCACCACTACCCAGCCCTCATCCACGCCACGCAGCAGTGCGTGAGCATCTCTGAGCGGGACGCCGAGCTGGTAGGCGAGGAGCTCAGCGGCGCCACCACCCTTGTGCGTGCCGCGGTCTTGAACATGAAGAAGGTTACCTCTAACCTCCTCTTGTCACGGAGCACCCGCGACAATCTGCAGCACGTGCGCAGCCTTCTGTCCAAAGCCATTGCCGTCGCCGAGTATCTCGAGACGGCGGAAACGCAGACGCAGCGCCAGCAGCTCGTTGGGGCTGTGGCCACGCTGCGCGAGCTGATTCGCCTCGCCGCGCCCCTTAGCGAGTACGCCATCGGTGATTATGTGCTTCATGTCCGCGTCCCGGCACTGACGCAGGATGTCTTCAGCTACGCCGTGCAGCACCTCAACAGCTGGTTGCGCGTCCTTCGGGACAAGGCATACCCCATTGGGAAGGCCACGATGGAGTGGCAGGGCACGGTGACCGCCGGCAGACTTTCCCCGCACCTCGTCATGTCTGAGGCAAGTGGACAGTGGTGGCTGAACGAGGAGTTCGTACCTGCGCGGTTGGAGCTGGCGCCGTTTACTGAGGCGGAGGCGATTACTGCGGTCTCGAACGGCGCCAGCATCCAAGCGGTCTTCATGGAGCTGCATCGCGCGGAATACCTCGATAAGTACTACGCTGAGGGACGCTGGCAGCAGGCACGCACCGATCTGCTCGAGTATCCACTAATGCTGGCGAGCCTGTCGCCTGCCGAAGTGCTCAGCAAGTTCCGCCAGTACTGCGCCACCGCCATGGGGTTCATGCTAATCGAGGACATTGTTTACTGCGCCACCTCGCCGCACCTCCGCTCCCGAGCTGAGATTATTCAGATGTGGGCCGTGCTCTCTGCCAAGATTGCTGAGCACGCGCTGAAGGTGCTGCAGGTCCTACTGGCGGATGCCAACGGGACAAGTGAAGCTGTGCAACAAGTCCAGGTACTGCAGTCGCTTATCCGCTGTGCCGCCGACAACGTGAAGTGTGTCGAGCTCAACAACCTGCCCCTCTTGCGCGTAATGGAGACGGCGAGCGACCAGCTGATCAGTTCATGGCTGCAGCAGGCCTGCGTGGATTGCATGCAGCTCATTATGAGCGATACCTTCGCCCCTGCCGTCGCTGCAGATGCCGCGCAGTTTGCAAGCCTCGTCACGCGTTTCAACTTCCACAGATGCACATCCCTCGAGCTGAGCATCCCAAACGCCTACACGGGCGGCGTCCAAACGCTGCCCTACAGCGCTCTTGTGCCGCGCACCGGTGAGTGCGTTCTTGGCTTCCTCGCTCAGTGCTACTCCACCATCATCACCGACACGTCCACCGCCGTGATGCAGTCGGAGCTGAACAACGTGGATGAGATGCTGCTGAAGTACCTGACCGTCCTCTTCCGCACAGTGGCCGAGTCAATGCAGGGTCAACTCATGACCATCGGCGCGCGAGCCGTGATGCAGCTCGCGGTTTTCGTGACCAGCTGCTCCATGATGCCGGTGCTCATGTCGTGTGCAGAACAGCAATACATGCTTCACTGGCAGTGCGAATACGAGCGAGAAAAGACGCAGACGATGGAGGCGCCAAAGCTGATGGCGCACTGTGTCAAGTTCTTCTCCAAGCCTCTGCAGCTGGGAATCGAGCGGCTGCTCTCAGCGTTCATGAGCGAGGTGGAGGACCGACTGAAGTCGATCGAGTGCTTGTCGTACTGGAAGGCGCAGGTGGAGGCGCGCAGGCAGAACAAAGCGGCCGAGGGTGAGACCTTCGCATCGTGCATGGAGTACATCCTCACGATGATTCCAAAGCTGAGCTCTGTACTGCAGAGCACCGTCGTGCGCAGTGTAGTGGGGACAGCAGTCACGCGAGCAGGTGTGCTCATGCAAACAAGTTTGCACACCGCCATCACAAACGCCTATCAAGAGGGTGCGCGTGACTTTAGTATATGGAGAGACGTCATCGAGGAGTACGAGAAGCAGTGCTCCATCGGCGTCCCTCTGTGGCAGCGTCGCCTTGGTGAACTTCTGCCGGGTATCAGCGGGGCCAAGCGCTTCCCGCTCAATGCGGCGGTGGCAGTGCAGGAGGTGCGCCAAATAATGGATGCAAAGGAGGAGACGTACAACGCGGAAAAGGCGAGCCAACCACAGATCTTAGCCGGCATCGAAGGCGCCGGCAAAGCTGTGGCGAAGAGTTTCCAAGCGATGGGCAAGGGCGTCGTCGCGAGGGCCAGCGTCTTTGGGAAGGGGATGTAGCCGCCATAGTTGCCGCAGCTGCTTTGATTCCGCTGCCGCCTATTCGCTCTCACGTGGGCGTGCACCGTCATATTCGTCTGTCTCCTCGTCATCCGCGCCCTCCCGTCCTGTCCTTCGCAGGTCGTGCAAGCCGTCGGCGTTGCGGTGCTTCCCCACAACGTTTTTTTGCCTCTCTCGATGTCCCCTCGTTGAGGTTGTCGCCGCCGATGTCCCCGCACATATGCACTCATCGAGTTAATAGTTCACGTCTGTGTTGACGTTCATTCTTGGCTTCTCTTGCTGCACTTCTTTGATGTTCAGTTGCCTCTTCTCTTCTTGCCAATGCGCTGCGTCCGCCACCCCCGCCTCTACCCCCGTTGGCTCCGCTCGGCGTGCGGGAAGAGCGAAGAGGAAAAGTAAGAGCGAGTCTCCTCCCTCGACGTCGCTCTTCTCTCGGCTGCCTTTGAACAGCGTGGCATGCATGTACTGCTCACGTGACCCAGCCAAGTGCCCCGCTCGCACAGGTGCCGAGAGGTCTATCACGGGAAGCACGTACACACGCCAACAGGAAAGCACCCTGTCGTCTCACCCTTGGTACCTCCGGTCTCCTTCGTTCTCCCTCACCTGCACAATTCCCCCATCCGGCGGCTGCCCCGCCGTGATGGCAGCGCTTGGCGAATGCACACTCCTGCAGCGGTTCAGCGGACACCGGCACGCTCTCCATCGCCCATAGCGACTTCTCGACACCGCTTCTGTTTGCTCAGCCCTTCCTTCGACGGCCATCACCGCTGTCTCGATTGCCCTCAGCACAGTCACCTTGGCAATGGCCTCTGCATTGGCCCACGCCCTGCAGCAGTTTCGTTACGTGACGGCCCTCAACAACCCACTGCCATGGCCGCATGTGCGCCACGTCAGCATCCCTGAGCTGCGCCACGAGCCGCCCAGCCTCCCCCTCATGGCGACCCTACTTTCCGCTCTCTCCGACTGCGGTATCTCCCTAAAGGAAATACGCGAGCACAACGACACCGACATCCTTCAGCTTGTACAGGTACTTCAAGCCTGTCTTCAGTTTTCGCTGTGGTCACAGAATATTCTGAAGGAGAAGGTGCACGAACTGCAGTCCACGCAGGCCGAGAAGGGGGTGTTGGTCCAGCAGTTGGAGAGCCTGGAGAAGCGCCACCACGAGGTGGAGCGGGAGATGGCCTCCATGCGCAAGGAGCGGAACGTATTTTCGCTGGGCACGGCACACCTTCGCACCTCCCTCTTGCAGATGGAGGCGACAATTAAGCTGCAGGAGCGCCAGCTAAGGCACGAGCGGGGGCGCAATGCACAGCTGGCGGCCAAGCTGGAAAGAGCATTGTGCGCGCAGGCGCCGTTGATGCCAGCACCGTGTTCGTCTCCCTCCTGGGGCCCACGGAGGTCTCCCGCTCGCGACCGGCGCGTGTGCGAAACAGCGCACCGCGCCAAGAAGGCAACGGCCGCCTTCGACGTCACACGACTTCCCTCATACGGCGTGGGCGCTCAGAGAGACGGCAGCACCTCGCCGGCGAGTGACACCTCCTACGGTGACAGCAATCTATCAGCAGAGGTCGCCGCCAGAGCAAACGCTCACACTCCCCGACCATGCGACACTCTTGATCCTCCCCCGCCAGATTTCCTGGATTGGCGCACCTTGGTGCGGTACATCATCCACGAAGAGCAGAAGCTGCCGGCGTGGGCCTCTGCCAATGTCTCTCACCGCGCTGCAGAAGTGGCGACCGATGAGAGGCGCGTTGCAGGCGAGCGGGAGTTGATGCCGGCGGCTCCGCGTGCGAGCCAACTGGAATCGGGCCTGGCGGCCGCATCTACGCCACGCGTCACAGAAGAGCAACTTCGAACCTTTTTCGAGGAGCTCACCGCCAGCGTCAGGACGGACGTCGCAGCGTACTCCCGCGCGGTGGCGGCGCACGCCGAGGAGATTGTGCGGGCCGCCACGCAGCAACGCATGCAGGAAAGCGCAAAGGCACAACAGCTGTTGGTGGCGGAGGTGCAGACCACCCTTGCCAGCTTCGCTGCTGAGCTGGCGGCGCACAAGCAGCAGCTGAAAGGGGAGACGCTGCTGCCTGGTATGAGAACTGTCGTGACGTCGGTCGCCAACTGTGCCACTTCTGATCACCAAGGGCAGCCTGCCCCATGCTCATCGGCTTCGGCATCCTCGACTGTGAAGAACGCCGCTCCCGCAGCGGTGCCTGCGCCCACCCATAGCTCCAGCGATGGGCTCGTCACCAAGACCGGCTCCCCGCCAATGAGCGACTCGAACCTGCTGGCGCCGGCTCTGCAGACCTCCGTATCGCCCCAGCTTCGCTCCACAACAGGGTGTAGTGTACCCGATAGCGACTCAAAGGCGCGGCGGTCTTTGCCCAACTTTTCGCCGGACATTCTACGGACGCCGCCCACCAGTGAGCGCGGCGACGGACCAGCGTCGTTAGGCGCCCGCAGTGACGAGCGACACAGCGTCGCCTCCCGAGCGGCTGGCGAAGATGAGCGAGACGTCGACGTGGGCCTCCTGCCGTTGGACAACTCCTCAACAGCCTCGCCACCGGACTCCTATCAAAGCTCCCACGACAAGGAATATGGCGCGACGGAAGTAGGCCACACACGCTCTCGCGTTCTCGCGAGGCCGTCCTCGGCGCCTCCAGTGTGTCCAACCAAGTCCCAGACATCAGCGGCTGACGTGATTCCACCTCCAGTGTCATCGCATCCATCCCCACACCACTCCCTCACCCCGCACCTCTCTATGAGCTCTGACGTGAACGAAGGCAGCTCCTACGGCTCGTCGCAGATGCTACGAGAGACACGCGCGCAACTGCAGGCGCTCTTGGAGGAGGAGAGGGTGGCGGGAGGAGCAGGGTACCATAGATGAACCTCAGCGTATCCGCATGCCGCGGGAACGAGTAAGAGAGGTGATGTTAGCGGCTACCTGCATGCGGCCAAAGCGTCTTCCCCCTCGCTGCGCGGCCTTCCTTGCCGTACGCACACACTCCCCGTGGGCACACTCACGCTGCCCCTCAGCGTATAGAATCGGCATCGATGGATAGCGCACTCCTGGTCTCGCGCGCCTTCGATGTGCTGCATAGAAGCCATACGCCCCAGTGGTTAACAAGTCCACGCCCAGCCCAAGAGATGCAAATCGGAAGGCGGCACAGTAATGATCGGAAGAGAGTCACCGCCGCTACTCTGCATCGAAGACGAGGTGAACGCCCGCGTGCGTGTGGCCTGATAGGCGCGTAGACATTCTCATGCAGGTGCTCTTACATCATTGTGCGCGTCGCCCATCGCCTCTTCCCGCCCCATCTCACTTCCGCCTCTCCGCTTGTTCATTTTTTCGTTTGACGTGCCTTCTCAACGCCGCAACGGCAGCATCGCCACACTGTCTCACGCCCGTACGCATAGGCGAACCCCCATTCCGCGCCCATCCAGCGCACGAATCATACCGCACGCGCCGGCAACTTCGCCATGACGTCATCGGCAGATCTCTTCAAAAAGTTCACGCTCGAGAACGTGGCGCAGATCGCGAGCAGCAGCCATAAAGAGCAGAAGGAAGTGCGTGAAGTGCTGGCGGAGCAGTTCCCCGCGCTAGGTGAGTATTGGGACGAGATTCTGCCCAAGAAATCAGACATCTACATAATCCGCTGCCAGGGTCAGGTGCACTGCATCACCCTCGTCAGCTCCCAGCCAGAGGTGCTCTTCTTCAACCACCACGGAGGGCCGTACCTGCCGCACCTGAAGCTGCTGCACAGATACCCCTTTATGCTCAAGGGGCATCAAGTGGACATTGGCGGATGCCGCTACATCGTCTCAGGCGCCAACATCATGTGTCAAGGCCTCACCTCTGCCGGCGGCGTCGTTGCGGATGGCACGGCGGAGGGAGAGGTGGTTGCGGTTTACGTGGAGGGCAAGGAGCATGCTGTGGCGGTGGGCATCATGCTCATGTCCTCCGAGGACATCAAGGAAAAGAATAAGGGGCCGTGCATAGAAAATGTCCACCACCTCGGCGACGGGCTGTGGATGAACCCCATTCTCAGCGCCTCGCACACTGGCGTTTAGTGTGAAAGGATGAAGGGCGCTGGCGTCCGCTTCTGGGGGCGATGAGCGAAGCACAGGTATGACGCCGCACAGGTGCGTCGGTGGTCAGACGTGAAACAGCGGGTAAGGGGCGTCGCGTCCACACAGTGCGTGCGGCTCGGTGTACGCATGCACGTTCATGCGCATCACTGGTGGCAGCGATGGGGGGGGTTGCATGAAAGTCTGTTACACGATGCGGTGCGCCACTGGCCACGTCACCACTCTCTGCTTCTTCCCTCTTCCCTCACCCACCCCACGCTCTCTTTCTAGATGGCGTTGGGCATCCGTCACGGCCCGTCAGTGGTATAGCGCCGGCATATTCGTTCAGCAGCCTGCTGAATTGGCTGTATGGCGTGTTGGCAGGGGCGATTTGTGTGTGTGTGTGTGCCGTTCTCTCGTTGCGCCCTGCGCTAAGGACTAAAAGGGGGCTCCAGACGCGAAGCTGAGCTGAGACAAAGTAAGGGGAAAGTGCGGGCGTGTCTGTGACCGGCATGTCTGTACACGTGCTAGCATCACGAATTGAGTCTGTGGTTCCTTCTCTTCCGCAGAGGGGTGGAAAGTGGGCCGCACGGTATCCACAACGGTGCCGATCGAGGACGGCACTCGCGCAGATGAGCCGTGTGTGCGCCCCCTCCCTATGATCACGCCGCTCCTCCCATTCTCATGGCCCTCCTCCCTATCTCGCCTTTCCCCTTCTGCCCTCACCGCCATCGTCGCACAAATGGCTGTCTCGCCTGTCAGAAGTGAAGAAAAGTTGTTCCCGACGATGCAGCGCCACTCCAGGCGGACACTACTCAAGTACCTCCGCGGCGCAAGGGTCGAGTACGGCGGGTCGGCTGCGAAGCTGCTTGACTCGTACCTTCACCAGGATGCCGGTGCGAGGCACGCCGCCAACCTGCCAGTGTCACAGCGGTACTTCTACGTGAAGAACATGAAAAAGGGCGCCCCCCCCCCGCGGTCGAGCACTGTCGGCGTCTCGCAGCGGCACCCGCCGACACGGCTGCGTCTCGGGGCCGCGCAAATGCTCAGCTCCTCACAGCACACCGACATCAGCAATCTCAACGCAGCACATCCGCTCTTCTACGCGCAAACCTCCCCGCGCGCGGCCGGGCTGACTGCGCCACTGGTTTTAGCTCTCAAGCGGCTACGCATTCATCGCCTGACGGAGCTACAAGGTGCGTTGGTGCCGCTGCTGCTAAAAGGGAAGCACGTCATCGCGCACTCAGAGACGGGCACAGGCAAGAGCTTTGGGATTGCGTTGGCCATTGCCAACCGCATCGTTCGCGATCAGCTCAACTACCGCCTCCATACCGTTGTTCTCGTTCCCACTGAGGAGCTGGCCCTGCAGTACGACAAGTGGCTGCGGCATTTCGGCGGATGCACGTCGCAGGTGGTGCAGGCGGCTATTGGCAGCATCCCTCTCGAGGCGCAGCTCGCCAAACTGCACAACATACAGCCTCACGTGCTGGTTGGGACGCCGCAGCGAGTGGCTGATATTTTGCGTCTAAGCCCCTCCATCCTTGGCGAAAAGCTGCGGCGGAAGGTGGACTGCGTCGTGCTGGACGAGGCTGACATGATCGTCCATGCGACCCTCACATACGGGCGACAGCAACTCAGCGGCGCCAACCTCGTGGACCGCCTCTTCCGTCATCGCCGAGAAGAGGTGCCTGCACAGCTGGTAGCGGCCAGCGCGACGGTCGACGGTGTCACAGCACAGATGCTGAACGCGTGGACGCGAAACGACCGTACAGTACGGCTGACGACGAGCTTTGTGGAGCACACAATTCCGCCAACGATTCAGTTTTACTTCTTCGGGGCGTCCAGGGTGTATCCGCTGGAGCGGTGTCTGGTGTTGTCGCTTCAGCTGATCTGCAAGCAGCGGCCCGACGCACGCATCTTGCTCTTTACTGAAGGCGAGCGCGTCGCCGAGGTGTGCATGCTGCTCACATCCGCGGACGTGGAAAGCGAGGTCCGCCGCGTCGCCCCAGGCGCGCTGTCGCCCACGAAGGCGATTGCTGGGGCCCTGCACGCTCTGCCGCAAAGCGCCCCCTCAGCAAACGCCGCGGCTTCCAGAGATCCAGACAACCCAGCGTCGCACCGCATGGAACCACTGGCAATGGCACGGCAGCGTGCACCCTCTGGCACCGTCACACGCGGGGGCGGCAGCGTGTATGAGGATGTGCGTGCCCACCAGGTTGTCCGGCAGCACGGCGACGTCTACGTCAAGAACAACAGCACCCTCTCTCGACTGAACGAGGGCAAACTGATGGTTGGGGTAGGCAGCTTCAACAGCAGCCGGGGACTGCATGTCAACGGCATCACTCACGTCATCCTCTACGGTGCATGTCCGTCGACTGCGTGCTTTGTTCACTGCGCAGGGCGTACAGGCCGCATGGGTGCCGAGGGCGATGTGCTGGTGCTCTACCCGCCTTCTTCTGGCCGTCAGGTTCAGCAAGTGTGCTGCTCACTGGAGCTTCCGTTTCATCCAAGTCGCATGAGCGCCGTAGAACACCTCCTCCGCTCTGGCGAGGCCCACGCAGCCGAGCCCGCTTCTGTTGCTACAAGCGAAACAGCGAGCGGCGAGGCGGCCTTCGTCGCCTGAGTGTATCCTTGCGCGTGTTGGCGCGCCATCTGCCGACTTGCAGCAACAGATGTCAGCGCCTCAGCAGTCACCCAAAGCGATTACGCGTACGATGGGGAGAATGGGAATGCGTGCATGAGCGCGTGTGCGTCGGTTAGGACGACGCTTCAACCCCGGATCACAACTTGCGCCCAGGATCGCTCTCTAGCTGAGGATGTTGCAGCGCGTCTCCGCGGGGGGGAGGGGGGGGCTGGGCAACAGGCTCAGGATAAGGAGAGGGGGTGCCACGCAGCAAGGCACCACACCCTCGCGCCTCCGCTCCTCAGTGTATGCGACGCAGAAGGTGGGGTCAGCGCGACGTATTGCCACTCTTTACTCCCGATTACTTCTTCGCATGGCGAGTCTCGCCTCCTCACACCCCTCGTGTCGAGAGCCGTGCAGCGGCCTTCCTTAGCCCCACGCACCGCGGCGCAAGCACGCACGCACACCGGAGTGCCGCCGCCGTGCACACCCCGACTGCGAACAGACCGATTCCACTGATATCAGAGCAGCAGCAATCGTCATGGATACCCCCCTCTCCTTCTCTACCGCCACCTCCCGGCCAGGCTGTGAGTGCGAAGCCGCCACAGCCACCATCTACTGCGGTACCGCACCGCAGCAAGGGGACGCGGAGATAGCGTTCGCACCACACATGCGGATGCTCAGGAGCGAGGAGACGGCGAGAGCATCTTCACACTTCCCCGCAGCGCACTGGAAGCTGAAGGAAGCCATGGCGCACATCGAGCAGGGGCTCATGGAGGTGCTGCTGAGCGGTGGCGAGGGTATCCAATAAGAGGTGCCGGCGCGCCTGCGTCGGGCCCACTGTGACGCAACGTACTTGTCGACGCTACAGCGGATCGCGGCGCTGGCCTGGGTGACTCTTGCCAACCGAAATGGCACCGTTTGCACGCACGTAGGCTGCGTTGCGGCGATCAGTGCCAACGGCACCCAGTCGAGCCGCTGAGGGTTGTCGAGGCCGCCGCTGCGCTTCGACGACAAGACGAATGAGGTTCCCTCTCTGCCGGGGGCGCAGCACAGGGCGCTTGTACCCTGGGCGAAGATATGCTGCATGACCTGGGTTTACCAGACGCTATCTACTCAGTGGTGCTGCGCAGCTCGACGCTGAAGGGTGCAGCGCCCCATTCCCTCCCCGAAAACACACACAAACACGCACACACACACGCACTCATCTCGGAGGTGCGCTTCTGCAGAGGAGGAGAGTTGGCAGGGTTTTCACCGCTGCCTTGCCGACACTGACGACCACGCTGTGGCACTCATCATACAGGCAGGCGACGGACGCGTTTCCCAGGGCAGACGAGGCGTACTCTTTTGGACGAGCAACGAGCCCAGTCGACAGCCCACCTGCTGCGCGTCAAAGAGGTTTGATATCGCATACAAGCGTACCGCCGGCGCTGGCCATGACGAAGCTGCCGCTTGCTGTGAAGCTTGCCGCGTTCATCCAAGCCGTCGTGCTCACCAGCGGCCACCTGAGCAAGAGGCAGCTGACCAGAGATCGGGTATCTAGTGGCGCCGCAAGCGGTATCGAGGGGCCAAACGAGTTATCACCTGACGCGCCCACGGCACTGCCGGCAGAAGCTGAATGTAAGGAAGGGCGGTGCATCTGCTGCAGAAAACCATTCTGCGGACGAGACGGGCAAGGCTGTCCTCTTGTCAAGGATGCGCCCGTGTGGCGCGGGTGGGAGAGCACCGCCCACAGAGTCGAGCCGACGTCCCGGCGCCCGTGAGCTTCGTCGGCGAAAAAGCGGCTCAAAAGAAAACGTCATGGCAGCACCGGTGCGACTCTGTATACAAGTGCGCGCGCTTCTGAGGGTGGCATGCGCTTGTGAGCTGCCGTACCCAGCCGCTCTGTGAAAGAGTGGTGTGCTTCTTTCAGCTCAGACGTATACGGCTATCCATGATGGACTGCCTGCCCACCAAACGAAACCTCTCTCCACACACGCACACGCACATGCAGTCCTCTACCACTCCCTCTTACGCTATCACTCGTTGATTTTGATCCCCACACACATCCCGCCCTCACCGCTGGTGCAGCACAGCAGCTGAAGCGCCAAAGGGCTTTTTTGGCACTGCCGGCCCGGCAAGACAATGGCCTCGACGGTCGGTGACGCAGCGGCTTCGCTGCTGCCTTCCATGCCACCCACATTACGCCAGCTCACCATCGCAGTGGAGCGGCTGAGCGCTGCCTCTTCTTCGCCTACAGATGTTAGCGCTAGCTCACTAATCGGGTGCTCGACAGCAGAGCTCCCAGAGCATTCTATATCAGCCCCTCCGGCAGATGACCACATCGTACCCACGGCAGAACTGCTGCAGCAGGTAGATGCATTGCAGGAGCAGTACAGGCGCCTCTTGGAGCTGGCGCAGGAGTCTTATCGCCCACAAAGTGCAGCCCTCGCTGAGTTACCATCGGGCAGCGGCAATCTTGAGGCGCAGGCGGAGGCTCTAATGGCACAACTCGAGGCAGCAGTCGGGCAGCTGCAGCGAGGCATCCGATCAAAGCAGGCGCAGGTCACCCGTCTCGTGCTGCTCAACACGCTGCGGCGCGAAGCGGCCGAGCGTCGCCAATACGTGGCCAAGATGGAAGGTATTCTGAGCGCCTCCCGCCAACATGTCCGTCTGTGACACATCGCACCCCCGTTGGTCCGTTTGGGGTAACGTGTAAGCCAATGTGTGGAGTGGGGGATGGAGACAGATAAGGCGGCCGATCATGGAAGCACTGCGAAGTTCGGCTCGCCATTCTGCAACCACTCCCCTGTGCCATCTGCCGGTCGCCCTTCTCTCATCATCTCTCCCGCGCCTCCCATCCCCTCTTAATCTCACCCCGCCGGGCACCGTACGCCTCCGCCGGCCCTGTCGCGCTGGTGGGCGGGCAAAGGACAGTGGGGGTGGAGAGGACAGCGACGGTTCTGCAGAGGGAGGGGGACTGCCGTAAGGGAATACGCGCGCTTTGCGGCCGCTAAGAATGTGAATGAGAGAGGGGGGAAGAGTGCAGCCGACCGCTTCTCATGCAGAAGTACTCACAGGGGGAGGGCCGTGTGTCACAGATACCGCTGTCATGGCGCGTCCTCCTTATCGATAGCTATTTCACCTCTTCAGTCGCTGCCGCCTCCACCACCACCCCTCCTCCCTCCCAGCTTTCAACGCCCAACTCCTCTTCCTCGCCTCGCCTTTTCAGTTTTCCTGCACTCCGCTCCCCTCCCCCCGCCCCACTCCAGCCGGGTCTAAACAGCAGTGTTGCCTCGCCGACGCAGAAAAGTGCACCCAACGCTTTCAGCTGCACACAGGCACACACACACACACACACATCTGCTTATACATACGTACCAGCGTGCAGTGGCACCTGCGGCCACCGAGTGCCAAACGGAGACAACAACGACATCGCCCAGTCCCCCATCATCTCCCTTTCCTCGCTCGTGGCCCCCGCCCCCGCCCCATCTTCCTCCTCCCCCCACCCACCCACCCCGACAAGCGTAAGCACGACGTGGTCTCTCCTTATCTTTACCTCATATTTTGCACACTTTTCCTCTGTGACTTCTTTCGAGAGCCCAGCGCGAACGCATCTGGGCGTCTGTCTCGCGGCACAGTCTGCTTCCCCACGCGGGCCTCTTTCGTGTGCGAACTCCTCTTTGGCCTCCGCGGACACGACGTCCGTCACGCGCGCCGTTTTCGCGTAGCGTTCGTTTTTTGTTTTTGGCGTTGCTTTCCTCCTCCTGATTGCTTGCACACGCACCTGCACATACAGGCAACGCTACTGACCCGCCACAGCGCCCTCTCTCCCCGCCCGTCCTTCCCATCGCTTCCCTCCACCTCATCATTCGATTTTCGAGAGGCTCAGCATGTCTGATGAGATGCACTACGTCTACCCGGCGCGTAGGGCCCACGCGATCGACCTCGGCTCCTCCCTCAACCCCGAGGGGGAGCAGAGGAACGCGTGGGAAAGCGTTGCCTCAGTCGCTGACATGATGTCGCCCACCGTGAAGGAAATTAAGCACAGCGCACCACAGGTGACTCACTTTGGCACCGGTCTTGGGACCCAGGGCTCGACCAGCGACCTTACCCTGCAAGACCTCGAGAGCGATGGCGACCAGCCCGAGGGCGTGAACGAATTTGACCTGGCCGCCTACTCGAAAGAGGATCTCACGCAGACGCTGCACAAGCGCATCATGAGCCGCATGTTCTCCGCCTTTGACGTCACGCAGGTGGGCCACCTGGACATCGACAAGCTCAAGGAACTCTGCGTATATGTTGGCCGCAACATGTCCCAAGAGGCGACAGAGAAGATGTTCGATGCGCTCAAAGGCATTGACGGGCACATCACGTTCGACGCGTTTTGGAATTGGTGGACGACGTATCCGGACACGAAGATGACAAAGGACACCTTCTCTCTCGTGTCCGCCGACTTCTCCGTGCCGTATCACCAGCAGCAACTGAAGATTAAAGAAGAGGGTGAGATCTTCACCCCGAGCTACCGCGTGAAGTACTATTTCAAAGATATGGAGACCGGCCTCCGCCGTCGCGTAAGCCCGTGGCACGACGTCCCGCTCTATGTGCGCGACCCGGTTCGAACGAAGCCGGAGAACATCCGCGCCAACCGCTTCAACTTCATCTGCGAGATTCCCAAGTGGACACGCGCGAAGTTCGAGATCGCCACCAGCGAGCCCTTCAACCCCATCAAGCAGGACATCAAGAACGGCGTGCCACGATTCTACAAGCACGGGGACATGATGTGGAACTATGGCGCCTTCCCGCAGACGTGGGAGAGCACGGAGGTGATCTTCGAGGACGGCGTCAGTGGCGACAACGACCCGATCGACGGTGTGGAGATCGGCATGCGCCAAATGCGGGTCGGTGAAATCCACCCTGTCCGCGTCCTCGGCGTCCTCGGCATGATTGACGATGGGCAGATGGACTGGAAGGTGATCTGCATGTCCGTCAACGACCCAGTCGCGCGCTTCATCAAAGATATCGACGACGTCCCGAAGTTCTTGCCAGGCTGCCTCGATGCTCTGCGCGAGTGGTTCCGGGTGTACAAAATTTGCCAGGGCGGCGTTGAGAACAAGTTCGCTTTCAACGGTGAGTTCAAGGACAAGGCCTACGCCATGAAGGTCGTGGACGAATCCCACTACATGTGGGAAAACCTGCGCAAGATTAAGAAGAAGGAGGAGGTCTGAGGCAACGCTGCGCACGCGTCGTGTGTGCCCTGTGCCGCGTGGAGGTGACAGCGCTTCTGTACGAAGATGTCTGGCATCCACCTTATCCCTCCCCGTGGGTCACCAGGTCTGTGAGTTGTGGGTGACCTTGATGGACCTGCGGGGGCAGTGCAGTACCTCGCCCTGCTGTCGGCGCGACGGCATGAGCCGCCTCCCCCTCCTTCCCTCATGCTGATCGCCGCCGCCTCTACCCCTCCCCCCTGTCGGGCCTGAGCACCTGAGTGGTCTATGGAGGTGTTTGAATGTATGAGAAGCCGTGGAAAGGAAGAGCCACTGGTCGCATGAGGCCCACCCAACAGCCGTCACTTACCTTCAATGCCTCCTCTGGCTCGCCTCCTCGTCTCCCGTGCCGCTTCGCCTGGCTCGTCAAGGTCGACGGGCCTCTTCACTGCTGTTGCGGGCGCCGTTGCGTCTATGTACTCTGTGATGGCGGCGGCTGGCAGCGTGCCCACTATTCCCGCTTCGTGCGGCGAGGCGAAGCAGCCCTCCTCCCCTCCCCCCTCCTGCCCTTCTTTCTCACCGAGCACTCAACCATACTTGGCCCATGTGGACGCCAACGTCTACAAGTAGGGGAAGAGAAATCGAAAAGGTGTTGCAGTAGCAGCAGCACTTCTGTCGCCCAACGCCTGGCTGGCTGTGTGTCGTGGGGCTCACGTGTGCGCTGCTGAAGTGTGTGTGTGTGTGTGGCGGCGGGGGGGGGGGGGGTAAGGTTACAGACGTGAGCGGACTCGGCAGCATCGCAGTACTTCCAGTACTGCGGCGCCCTATTGATCATCACGCTGACTCAGGTCCACATTTCCTTAACTGTCGCCTCTCCATTACATCCCCTTCACGTCACCGCCGCTCACACGTGACGCTTCCTATCGCTGAAGAGGTCAGTCGCCGTCGTGCCTCTCTCCTCGCCCGTTTTCCCCAGGTGCGGCGGCTTTTTTTTTGTCGGCTCAGCTGTCGGTGCAGTTCGCCAATCGATGTCCCTCTTCCCCCTCTTTCTCTTGCCTTCACCGTAAAAGTTTTGACGCAGAGCCCGCCCCCGTGTGGTGCCTCCCTCAACCTCAACAGATACGCGTTCGCGCACACATTAGGCAGGGCTGCAGCAACAGCGGTATCGCCCCCCCTCAGCGCTCATGTACTTCACGCCATGTAGCGGAACCGCAGGCGCATCCTCGCCGCATCCAGGCCTCAACTCATTCCTGTCACTTTAGTGTCGTGATGCGGGTTGCTTTCACGGCCGGCAAGCCCTGTGCCCGCACTAGCGCCAAGGCTATGTACTCTTGGGGCACGGGTGCTGCACAGGTGCGGTCAAGAATAGTTGGGGGGCGCCACGCCAGCCGGTCATGCAGTTCGGTCGGGAGCCCATTGGAAGCGCAATGTGCATGCTTAAGAACCCCTGCGCACCAGCAATACAAAAGTGCTCGTCCTTGATGCGCGCACCGCTCCTTCGCGCCCCGCAGGGGCGCACCGATTTCATTGCCTAGAGCCAGCGCGGAGGGCGGCATCGGTGCAGTGCTCAACTCTGCAACCTCTGCACTGACAAGCGCCTCGCTTATCCGCTGAGACCGTGCTCTCAGTGTCATGGGCACCACCGCCCGCTTCAACAGGAACGGCGTAGGCGGCAACGTGGCATTCCTCAACAGAAAGGCGGTCCCTTGTCTCCCACAAATCCGTCTTTGCAGCCGAGGCCGAGACCTGCATGGCGCTGCACGAGGCGTAAGCTGAGTGGTGCGGCGTACTTGCAGTGAAGTGTGGGCCCTCCACGAGTGACATGCACCATGGGTGGCCACGGCGGCAGAGAGGGCGACGTACGCGACTCCTCACCTCTGCTCATACCCGCGCCTTGCGCCAACTGCTGCCGTGAGCGTTATAAAGATGCCCATGTTGCCCCCCCTCGCCATTTCGGCCACCGATGCCCCTTCGCGGATCGGTACTGCTACGCCACGCCTGAACGGGCGACTTCCTTTGAATGGGTCTAACATTATGATGCAGCAGCCGCAGAGGTCTGGCCATACGGCCCGCCTCTTTGGTTTGGCCAGATTAAACAAGCGTGCCAACGCGCTGATGCAGAGGTGCAAAGTGTGCGCTGCCAACCCCATGTATCACTGGTAGGCGCTCGGCATTTCACGCGCGCGTGCCCTTGTGGATCCTCGAGTTGGCATCGCAAAGCTTCCCTTTCCCCCTCACTCCTCCCCTTCCCCATCCTCCTCCTCCCGTATTCTCTGTTCTCTTATCGTCAGCCAACGGCCGCACGCGCAGAGGTGTGAGGAAAGTAAAGGCGAGAGGTGCTCGAGAGGCGACGCCTTTGGTCAACCGAACGGCGCCATGTCGCGCTCCGTCTCGAGCTCTTCGGAGTCGCCACCTCCGCCAGCAATCGGCCACCTCGCAGACGAGACGCAGCGCCAGAGCCTCTTGCAGTACATCGACCAGCGTATCCAAGAGCTTGAGGAGGAGCGGTGTGAACTCCGCCAGCAGCTGAGTGATCTCAAGGCGGAGCAAAGCATCGCCAAGGCCAAAATTCGTGAGGCTTGACTGACCCGAGAAGGCAGTGGTGGCGCTTGGCCGACAGAAGAGGCTGCAGGGCATCTTGCGCGCGGCATACGCCCCTTTGAAGGCAAAGATTATGCCATGATCCTCGCACGGCATCCCCGAAAGGCTGGTCCACCTGCATTACGGGCACTCGCAACGTGCGTTTTCCTTTTCTAAAGGATCTGCGTGTGGGTCAGTTGCGAAGCGAGGGCCGCACTTCGTGATGCGAGCGCACGGCAGGCGCTATCCGTGTCGATGCAGCTGCTGCTGCTGCTGTTCGCCCTCCGCTGGCTCCTTCCGCCCACCTCCCTGTCGTCCCCCATTACCGCCGATGGGGATACCGAGTGTGGTCATCTCGAGTACCACCGGAGACGACGGCAGCCCTCGCTGTCGGTCCTCGCGCGGGTTGCAGGGGCTGTTCATGGCGGTGCACGTGCACGCGCGCGTGTACACGCCCCACGCACCGCTGTGCATTGAACGTCTCTCAGTGCGGGTGTCGTTTCTCCCCTCATACTCATCCCCTCAGCCCCCCATCTCTCGCCCTCTTCTTGTGCCCACGCCATCCCAAACACTTTGCTTGCTCTCTCACTACCTCTTCTCCTCCTCTCGCATCAGCGCAGCTTGGCGAGGTACTTGGCAACACCACCGCAACAGCAATGCGTCAGCTCTCCTTTCGCCGCGCCCCCAAAGCCTTTTCGGCACCGGAGGTCTCCCAAGCGCTTCAGTCACTGCCAGGCTGGAGGCTGAACGGAAGCAACCCGAACGCCATCGAGTGCGATTATGTCTTTCCCAACTTCGTAGAGGCGATGCGCTACATGAGCGCGGTGGCGCCCATGTGCGAAGAAATGCAGCACCACCCGTCCTGGTCAAACGTGTATAACCGCATCCACGTGCAGCTGACGACGCACGACGCCGGTGACAAGGTGACCCAGAGGGACGTGGATCTTGCGAAGACAATGAATGAGGCGTACAGCGTCATGCGTAGGAAGTGAGCTGTGGAGTACAGCCGAGGAAGAAAATAGAGGGATACCACCACTTGCCGCAACGGCGCAAAGCGTGCGCCGTCCACATCCCCTTTCTCGCCGTCGCCTCGTGGGCTCTTCCTGGGAATGGGCCACTGTTCGGCAGCGCGTGCGCCCATGCGTCGTCGCGGAGAGACCCAAGGGGGGGCACCTGATGCGTGCCGCCCTGGTGCAGTCGTCTCAGCAGCTGCTCCGGCAGGTGCACAGGCACCATTGACCATCTGTGTGCTCTCCTACCGCACTGATCCTCTCCTGCTCTTCATATTTCTTTGCCGGTCTTGCTCTTCCTCCCCACACTCACACACACGTACAAACCCGCTCTCTCTCCCTCTCCATCCCTTTTTGTCCTCACCGCACTGACTCCTGAGCGCCGATATATACGAGCACACCTGTCTCTGCAAGGATGACTGAGCGGCTCTGTAGGTGGCGCTTGCATGAGCATGTCGCACTTCTACACGCTGCATGGCGTGTACGGCGGCTTGCCTGAGGTGCCGCCTTCTGTAGTGACCAAACAGCGCCCCGACAGTCAACGCGGAGCGGGAGAGAGCGTAGCACTGGGCCAGCCCTCCTCAAATGCTGCGAGCGGCGCTGCTCGCGCCATGGACCTGCCCGGGGTAGTCCTGCCGAGCAGCAGCCAAGCGCATTTCGCTCACCGTTGCATTCCACACGACAGTCGTTTCTTGGTAACGCCAGACGCAGAGCTGTGCACGCGGCATCACACTTCGCTGGCACAGGTGTGGGCCTGGCGAGCGCGGCTGAGTCAACAACAGAGTCCTCCTCTTCCCAGCACATGTACAGGTAGCGCACCATCAGGAAGCGCTTACCGGGAACTGAAGGAAATATCAGAGACTACGCTGGAGGGTGGCGCACGCCCCCCTTCGCGCCGACCGTGCACGGCAGCGGACCTTCTCCGCAGCAGCCGGCAGTCGACTTCACCCCTCCCTTTGGCAGGTGGTGGCAGAGACGCTCACGGCTGTGCTTCTACTATGGCGCTGGCCGCACCCTCGTCCACACACACCTCTGTTCCGACTGGTCTGCGCTCCCTTGACGCAGGACTGCTTGGGGGACTGCGCCGCGGATGGGTAACGGAGCTAACGGGACTCCCAGGCACTGGCAAGACAACGCTCGCAGCGGCGTGGTGCCGCAGCTGCCTCCGTCACGCCGTATCGTCTGGAGTGGCGCACAGCTGCGTGTGGTTGCAGTCCGGCAGCGCCGTCGACTCTGCCGTGCTGGCCATTGCTCATCAAGAGGCGAACGTGGTCGGAGCACCGCCCTTGGCGGGCGCTGCGCACGTCGTCTGCCTCGCAGATCTCGACGAGTTGCAGCGGCTGATGGGCCGCTGGCAAATCACGGGCGCATCTGGGCCTCCGCTCACTACTGTTGGGCTAATCGTGCTGGATAGCATCACCGACCTCGTGCGGCGCAGCTTCCGCTTCCGAGACGACGACGTGCTGCAGCGGCATGATGCGCTGGCGATGGCATTGCAGTCGCTGAAGCGGCTGGCAGAGGAGCAGCACGCGGCGGTCCTCGTCATCACGCAACAGCAGCGCCATTCCCCGCCCGCGTTCGCGAAATCGACTACTTCGCGCACCTGCCGTGGCACGGACGAAGAGGACGGCAACGAGGATGAGGAGGACGAGGAGGCTTGGGGCAGCGGATGTGGTGGACGTGCGAGTGTCGTCGGCGCTCACGCCGGTGGTGGCAACTTCAGCGCCGAGAACGTGGGCCAGCTTGGCCGGCTGTTCTTCCACAATGTGCATGTCCGGCTACAACTGCGTGCCGGCGTGCCGTGTGCCGGCTGCGGGTCCTCGTCACCAACACCCTGTGACGCCGGAGACGGTAAGTATGAGGTGAATACTATGCGGCTTAGGTGGCAGCTTGAGGTGGTGAAGTCCCCACTCTGTGCGCCGTTCGCCGTTGCCCTCCGGCTGAGGGCTCCTTCGTCCCCGTGGTGTCCAGATGCCCCTCCCTGCGTGCCAGGGCTTCCTCTCTGCGTAGAGGAGATCAACGGCCAAGAGGGGAGCTGCGGGGCAGTGGGGCCGCCGGCGCCGAACACGCGGTTCGAGGAAGGGCTGGCCTTATTCGCACTGGGCCCGTGGGACTACACGGAAGCTCCATACTTCCTCTACCTGTGACAGGCGAGTGCGCGCGTCTGCGTGAAATCATTGCCGCCCTCGCCTAAGTAGTGGGGCCACGCGGCAGTCCTTCACGGGAGGCACGCATGCTGCGTGCGTGCATGTGGGTTTACATATTTTGGTGTACACGCGCGCCGCAGCGGCTCACAGCCAGCGCATGCCACTCCCTCCCTCCCATGCGTTGCGCACTCCTTCTGAGCCGCTGACGAACGCGTTTCATCTCCGCTTTCGGCATCCGCCGCCGGCCACGGCTCTCTTTTCCGTGCCCGTGCACGTACGCGAGTGATGATGTGTGCCCTGCCCCCCTCTCTCATCCTTCGCCTCGCCGCCCTTTCCGCGCGTATCGCCCGCGGCTCCCCGTGTCTGTCACCTGTCCTCCCGTGCTTCTCTATTCCTCCTGCGCCATACACGCGAACCAATTCAAAGGTTACCGCCCTTGTCGCCTTCAAGTCAGACCGTTTCCCCTTCTCCTCCCTCGGCAAGTGAAATTGCATATACGCGGTGTAACGGTGTCCGTGCGCGCGCTTTTGTGTCATCTTGGGCTGCAGCTTCCTGCGCCTCCGTCACACACCCATCACCCACCCCGGCACCCCCTCTCTTACGCAGCAGCAGACCCTCACAGCGCTCACGCGGTGCATCAGGCTCTCAGGGATCCCTACAAGTCTGCACGCCGCGTATCGTCTCCCCACCCAGGCGAACTGTCCGGCGCACTCGCCATTTTCTACTCCGACTCAGAAGCCCCTCAAGATGAGTTACGATCGCGCCATCACCGTCTTCTCCCCGGACGGGCACCTCTTCCAGGTCGAGTATGCTCAGGAGGCGGTGAAGAAGGGTCTGGCGGCGGTTGGTGTGCTCGGTAGCGACTGCGTTGTCATCGCGGTGGAGAAGAAGTCAGCCGTCAAGCTACAAGACAGTCGCACCATCCGGAAGATTTATAAAGTGGACGCTCACATATACCTCGCCTTTGCCGGCCTCTCCGCCGACGCGCGCGTGCTCATCAATAAGGCCCAGCTGGAGTGCCAGCGCTTCTCGCTGAACTACGAGGATACGATGGACGTGGACATGCTCGTGCGCTACGTGGCTGGAGTGCAGCAGAAGTCAACGCAGAGCGGCGGAAGTCGCCCGTTCGGCGTGGCCACGATTATTGGTGGGTTCAACGAGGGCGGCAAGCCGCACCTCTGGAAGACAGACCCATCTGGTATGAGCTCTGCCTGGCGCGCTGTCGCCATCGGCCGCCACGACCAGACGGTGATTGAGTTCATGGAGAAGAACTACAGGGACGGCATGTCGCGCGATGAATGCGTGCATTTTGCGATCAAGTCGCTGCTGGAGGTGGTTGAGAGCGGCTCGCGCAACATTGAGCTGCTCGTGCTGCAGTACAGGGAGGAGCGCCACCTGACCGAGGAGGAGCTGCAGAAATGCGTCGTTGAGGTCGAGAAAGAGCGGGAGGAGGAGGCGGCGAAGAAGAGGCGCCAGGCAGAGCAGGAGTAGGGCCCCCCTCCCGGCCTCCCTCACGTGGGGCGGCAGCGCTCACATGCCGCATGTGCAGATCGCGGTGGTGGGGGCCGTTTATTACCTTCTCTATCTTCCTCCTCTGCCTACCCCGGCGTGCGCGATGGATGGGCACATCGCGGTGCACCTCTACTCCCGCCCTTCCCCCACCGCCTCTTCCTGCGCTCCAGACTTGACTCCCGTCTCGCTTCCCCCCTCACCCTTCCTGTCACTGCCTCACACGGGCGCACAATGATGCGCGAGGCGTCGATAGAGAAAGCAGGAGCGGTGGGATCGGCGAGCCCCTCTCAGAGAGCGTTCATTGAGAGAGCGAGAAGGGGGAAAGGGCCATTGCCGCGGCATCGACGTGTTTGAAGCGTGCGTGTGTGTGTGTGTGAGCGCCGGAATACAAAATGTAAAGCGAGTCGGGCGTTGTTGGGGCAGCAGCGTTGACTCGAGAGAGCAGCAGCTGTGCTCCTCAGGTACGGACTGCCCCTCCATTGTGTTCCTTTGCTGAAGTGTTTGCCCACGATCAGGTGAACTAAAGGGAAGGGGTCTTGCGCGTGCCTCCTTGCTGAAGCAACGGGGGGAGGGGGGCTCACCCGCCACTGCCACTTATCGAAATGCTCTCGTGGCGCTATGCGGTCTCGGGCGCGGGGCATCGCCGGGGCCTCTGCAGCCCACCCTGTCTCGTCATTCCTCGCCCTGCCACTTGTTTGTATGGCTGCGATACGCAGCCGCCCGTTGACTTGTGAGCCTCGCGAGAGCGCATACGGACGCGCACCTCTCATGCGTACGCCACTGCACTCCTCTCTCCGCTTCCTCAATCGCTTTTCTGCTTAGACCCGCTCCATCCCAGACGGGATGCACATGCCGCCCCCATTCCTCCCCTTCCCCTCCCCTTTCTCTGCCGTCGATCTCCACGGCGTGTGCAGAGAGGACGATATATATGCATAAGCGTGTATTTGTGTGGGGGTGGGGGAGGGAGGGTTGAGCGTCCCAAACACGCGTCAGAAAGCGGCACCCTCCCTCTCTCCCCTCTCCAGGCCCATGTGCATCGTTTGTGGGCCCTCTACGCCGCGCTTGTTGCCACTGTGAGGCGATTTCCCTCGCTGTAGATAATGACGACGACAAGTGGAGATTGGTGCGGAAGCCCCTCTCAAGACACGCGCCTGTATGGAGTGCACGACGGATCGAAAGTGAATCGCTCTGAACGGACGGCACGTATGCACGGTCCTCGCCATGTGTTCGCTCGTGAGCGTGTGTGTGTGTGTGTGTGTATGTGTGCGGCTGCCAGCTGCTTCTCTCGCGGCTTTCCCTCCCCTCCCCCGCGCCATCACTCTTGGATTTCTGCCGCTCCCACACGCACTGCATGCCCCTGATAATGTCGGGGGAGGGGGGCACCTTCGTCCGTGGCATCATGAGTGGATGTGTACCTACGCTCTCCACAGTGAGGCAGCGCGGTTTGGCGCCCCACCCTCGGGCCCAGCCATGGGCTCTCAGTGAGTCGGCGGAGAGCTGTGAAGTAAGGGAGGAGAGGGGGATGCGCTCATCCTTCTGTTACGGGCCGCCCCACTACGACTCGCGTCGACGACGTGGCCGGCTGTGCGCGACCGCGGAGCGTTGGAGTGCGCTGTATGGTGTGGGGTTTCCATGGGCTGAGCAGCCTCGAATGGTGCCGGCCGACACTGCTCCTTGGCATCGTCGCAGTGCAGCCAAAGGGGAAGGTGAAAAGTGGCTGTACGGGTAGATGTGTTTGCTGGCGTGATCTCAGTAGGGATGGACGGGCCGCAGAGACGGGCAAAGCTCACCACATGCCCTTCGTAGGCTATGCGTCAGTGTGCAGGTGCGTAGGCGCATCACTTGTGAGTGTCTCTGCGTGCGAAAAAAGGCCCCTCTCGCTGCTCAACTCCTTTCTTTGCCCTCAATCTGTGGTGCTCATTGCCCAGGTCGGGGGGGGCTCTGCTCACACGGAAGCTCGCTCCATTGTGCATCATGTCAGATGATTCGAAGCGAACGAAGTGAACTGCATTGCACAGTGGCGGTCTTTCGGCGGGCGGTGTGTATGTGTGACTCGAGCCGCCCTCACCACCACCACCATCACCCAGCACCCTCCAGCACCCCACATCTAAGGAGTGCAGGTGAAGCTCGGCGGACCCTTCCCCTATGGCGGGGCTGTACCCTTACCACCACCACACACGCATGCACCACCCCTGTAAGTCCCTCTTCGATCTTATGCCCTCTTCTCTATCCTCAAACACACGCTAAAGCGTACACGCGCAACTAAAATACTTTTGGTAGTGCTGTGGGGGACTGCGTGGGATGTAAGGCTCGCTGCGGTGGCTGGATGCATACACGCGTCATCTTTCGTCACTCGCACCAAGCGCGCCCATCGTGCGTCAGAGGAAATTGAGCCCGCCAAATGAGCGTTGCCGGACTGCCGCCACCATCAGTTACGCACACCCTGCAGGCTCACGTAGGGGGACGAGGGTCATCGCCGTAGCCTTTCACGCGTCTCTGAAAGGGCCTGGGAGAGACGCGGCGCCTTCGCGGACCGCCCGCACTTGCTGCGTGTGTGTCGTGCCTGGGGCACTCCCTGTGGCCGTGCATGTGTGAAGTCTTTTTGTTGACACTGTTGCTGCAGTTACTGAGCACACACACGCACGCACCGTCAGCGGTGAGCGATTGCTGCGCTCGGAATCGCCACCAATCAAAGGCGGCCTCCTCGCGAGGGCTTTCGCGGCGACCGTGGCAGAGCTGAAGCACAAGAGGAGCGCGTTGTTGATCCCTACGCAAGCACGCAAGCGCACCCATGCTGACTGCAGCTGAGCCTTTCGCCCACGACGGAGAAGCCGATGATGGCGAACAGTCGCAAAGTCGAGGAGCTGCACGCCGCCAAGAGCAGAAGTGAGGAGGACAAGAGCTGCGACAGCAGCCATTTGGGCGCTCTGGACTGTGCCAGCGGCCGATCCCGCAAGTTTGACGAGGTCATGCAAGTCTATCAAAAGTCTATGGCCGTGAGGCGACGCCTGACAAGCGCATCGCGCAGCCCCAACCGCATTCGCAACGACAGGAGCGACGCACTCGCTGAAGCAAACACCCCTGCGCAGACTTCCGGCTCGTTGCGTGGGCCGCAGCTCCAGCCATCGGACCGAATCACGCGTGGGGCGCCCGTGCCATCCACCGAGGCCTTCGCCTCTCCGCAGAGCCCACAGGTGCTGCCGAGGGCGGCCCTTGGTGTGGTGAAAACGTCTGCGACGACAGCGACGGCTTCGCAACCCAAGACCAAACTGGGCGCCGAGACGCCCGTCGTGGCTCGCTCGTCAATAGGAACGCCGAAGATGCCGCACTCTCGCATGCCGCTGCCTGCGCTCCATGCAGCCACGCACCTCTCCAACTTACCTAACGCCCTGCAGGAAACGTTGCCGTCGTCCCCATCGTCCTTCTCTGCCACCGCCGCAAGGGAAGGTTGTACCAAATGCGGCGATCGTGGCCGCGACGGCAGACGTAAGTCCAGTGCCAGTAGGAATGACGCGGCGCCGCGGAAGAGCGGTCTCACCGGTGGCGTCTACCTAAATTCCCCCTATCTGCTCCTCTCCACCTTGGGATGGAGGTGCACCGCCCATGTACCGGAGGTCGCCGCCGAACAAGAGCGCACTGCGTCATGGCACAACGACGGCAGCGCGAGCGGGAGCTTTGACGGCAGCATCTGCAGCCGCGCTGGCCAGCCCTTGGTCTCCGCAGCGGGCTCGCGGCCGCCATCGCCGACTCCGTCCTTCCACCAGCTGATAGGCGGCTCCTATGATATTCCGGCATTGGAGGCGATCTTTCGCGGCCCCAGGCCATCGCGGGCACCGCCTCCTCTGGTTCATGCAGGCATATCGGCAGTCATGCCAACGCGAAAATGCCCGAGAAAGTCGGCCGCAGCAGCAGCCGTGGCGCCCGCGTCGTCGCCGTCAAGGTCGACAAGCCTAAAGCTATCGTCCTCAGTTACCCTGCAGCCGTCTGTGCCGCCCCCCGCCGTTGCAGCTGCAAGCCAAGTGTCAACGCTCCCGGCGCCAGCATGGCCAGCGGCGACTGCCGCAGCACAAGCGCCACCAGCACGAGGTGACCATAGCGGCCTCCCACACTTTCCTGCGAAGGCAGCGGCAAAGGAGACTCGGAGAGGCTCGTACCCGGCCGATAAGGCGCGCCCAGAAGCGAACGGGCCGCGCGCGGTCAGTCGCCGTGGTGGTGTGCAGACGGGTGAAGCTTTGGCGCTGGCCGGGGCAACGGCGCAGTTTTACTCGACTGCCTCGCTGGCAAAGACGTTTGACGGCGCCCAATATCTCAACGACTACATCCTACTGAACGAGATCGGCAGCGGCTCCACAGGGCGGGTCGTTCTGGCGTTCAGCACGAGCATGAACAAGAGTGTGGCCATCAAAATTGTTCTGAAGCCGAAAGCAAAGCATCGGCTGCACCTCCGCACGCTGGCGCCCACATCGGTGTCTGGGCAATGCAGCGGAGAAGGTGGTTCTGGTGTTGGTGATGGAGCTACGGACGTACCAGCTACGACGACATCCAAGACGATGCCGAGTTTCATGTCGTCGTCCTCTTCGAGTGGGAGACAGAGCCAGTGCAACAAGACGTCACCGACATGCTTCACTACAGTTGAGAGCAAGACGCGTAATCTGCAGCGCGAGATCGAGGTCATGAAGGACCTCAACCACCCCAACATCGTTCGCCTTTACGAGGTCATCAACGACCCCAAGGCGAACTCCCTCTTTCTTATTTTACAGTACGTGGATAGCGGTGCTATCGCGCAGCTCGACTCCACTGGGCATATTCGATCTCCGTTGCAGCCGTCAGCTTTGCTGCCCATTGCCACGCAAGTTTGTGATGGCTTGGTGTACCTGCACGGGCAGCACATCGTGCACCGCGACATCAAGCCTGAGAACATTCTCGTCAACCGCGACGGGCAGGCCTTTCTCGCTGACTTCGGCGTGGCAGAGCTGATGAATGCGGAGGCAGGCCGACCAAACGCCGCCACGCTGGACTACCGGGGCACACCGTTGTTCATGTCGCCTGAAATCTACGCTGCTGTCGACGGCGAGGAGGGGGATGCGGACGCGCTTCGCTCCTCGGGCGGGTGTGCACGGCGGAGGGGGAGCGGCGTTGCTGAGCGGAGCAGCAGCATGCAGAAGAGTGTCTCGCTTGAGGAGCGGCGTGGCACGCACGTCATCGACCCGTTCGGGCTCGACGTCTGGGCGTTAGGGGTCACGTTCTACACACTACTCGTTGGCCGCGTACCCTTTACCTCGATGCTCCAGATCCGGCAGACGCTCGAGCACGGGGTCGACATACCAACCTCGCTCCCAGAGCAGTGGCGCACCGTGCTACGACGCACCATGGAGCCTCGGCACGAGTTGCGTATTTCCTCGGCTGAGCTGTGCCGTATGCTACATGCAATGGCAGCGGAGCAAGCGGTTGCAGAGGATACCGGTGGCGTGCTAGGTGAGGAGGCGTCACGCAGCGCACGCTCGCGAAGCGCAGCGTTCGGCACTCGCTGCACCACCTCCCACCAATCCCAAACCGAAAGTCCATCGGCGCGTAGTGCAAGCTTCGCTGCCGAGACTGGAGAGGAGAGTGTGAACCTTGGCAGCAGGAGCAGCAGCAGTGTGAGGAGTCGAAATGCTGTGAGAGGCACCATGAGCGGTGATGGCCACAGCACGGCGCCATCGTCATGCGTCAGCGGCAACGAGCAGAGCACAAGCGAGTGTGATCAGTGCAACCTCACTCTCAGCATCACCTCCTCCGTCCTCGATGTCCAGCGGCCGACGAGTCCTCGAAAAAAGAGGTGAGAGGCGGAAGCGATCTGCGTTTGGGGGGGAGGGGGCACAGGAGCGCCGAAAGGGTCGACTCAGGATAGAGCGATTATGCGACATGTCGCTTACGTGTGCCTGTTGGCGTGCACTTGTGCCGGTCTCTCTCCCCCTCCGCCCCGCCCCTCATGACGCACAGACACACGTATGGATGTGTCTGTCTGTTGAAGTGCACGAAGCGCCATCACTGCGCCCACGTGACGTACTCTTCTCCGCTTCGGCGTCATCTGTTGTCCTTTTTGGTTTCCCATCGTGGCGGGCCGCAGGAGACAGCGCTGGCGGAACGCCCCAACGACGGGCATCTGCACGCGTCCCTCTCCCACCACACACGCACACAAACGTTTGTATTGGCCTCACGCGTCCTTCTGTCTTCTCTCGCCTCTCCATGCGCACGTATGGTGCCTCATGTCTCGACAAGCGCACTCATTCACACACACACACACACGTTTGGTCTCTCCCTCTCCCTCTTCCCTTTTCTTTCCCTTCCCCCCTCCCCCTTCCTCCCTGGCCCTTACCGCTGCTGGCCACTCTGCGCCTGCGTGCACTTGGCCGGGAAGACGGACACGGCGCGCCTATCTGTACCTTCACTGTATATGTGTGCTCCCCATGTGTTCTTACTCTCTCTCTCTCGCCCTCTCTCTCTCTGTGGTGCAATGCGTATGCGCTTAACGCGTTGCCGCTTCGTTTGCTGACTTTGTGGTTTCCCCTCGTGTGTGTGTGTGTGTGAATGTCGGATGATCCGCTGCTGCTGCAATCGCCTAACTTTTCCTTTTTCGCTATGTTTGGGTGTGCTCATCTGATCTCGCTTTGCTCGGCACTTCTCTCTATGCCCTCACAAGCAAAGACGCACCGGCACGTGTGCCCTTCTGTCCCTCTTTTCGATTCGCACGTAACTTTCTGTATATGTACGCATGTGTGTGTGTGTGCAAGAGAGAGAGGCCTTATCATGCGCTTGTGCATACCCCCACTCCCTCCCTCCCTCCCTCTACACAACACACACACATACGCGCACACACATACCTCACAGGTCTCTGCGAGACGACCATGGGTCTTCCCTCCCCTCTAAATCGCCTTCCTCCCTCTCTCGTTCCTCTTTCCCATTCTCTGTGCGCGACTCGTGCAATCGCGGTCGTCTGATTTGGTAATGCAGTCCGGGTGACGGCCATCTTCGAGGCAACGCTGTCGATGTCTGCGGCATCCCTCTTTCGGCATGTGCGCGGATGTGTACAGACGTTGCGACCTATACACAGTCGTTGTGGTCCGCTTGGCTGCGGATGCCGGCATGGGCTTAATATACAAATGAGGGCTGAAGAGAAGACAGCCATCGCTGACGAAGCGCAGGCGACGTAGTCGGTGTTGACGACGCGGATGCCGGCCATGTCCTTCACCCTTCCTCTCTTAGCGACTTATCAGCAGGCGCGCCGTATGGACCTCAGAGGTGGTCCGTATGCCTGTGTGTGTGTGTCCTTCGGGATTAGGACGCCCCTCTCTCCCACTGAAAGCCTATCTCAACCCTCTGACTCCTCCTCGTCCTTGTAATGTCCTCACGCTACCCCGCTCCCCTGGCCCCTCCCTCGCTCATCTACCACCCGCTCAGCACTTTGTCGCCAAGGTAGCACTCGCAACAGAGACATTCACAGCATGCGCGTAGGCGTGCTTTAGTGGTGATTAGGCGTGTCACTGTTGAAGGAACTCCCTCAGCTGTTGTCGCCGTCCCTCTCTCTCACGGCAGCAAAGAGGAAAGGGATCGGCTTAGCAGAGGTCCACTGTGAAAGGCACCGGCGCACGTCTCGTCGTCCCTACCACCAGCACCCGCGGATCGACCGAGTCGGAGAAGGGCGCGTCCCGCGTCAGCCCATCCGTTGCTTTTTCCTTGTATATTCCGCTTTTTTTGTGTGTGTGTGTGCGGTGCTCAGTGAAGGCACCGCACGTCTTCGTTATCGTCTCCCCTCCCCACCCCACCCCACCCCCCACACACACATACGCGTACATACACACGCCCTCTTTGCCTCTCCCCAGCCCCTTTCCACAAGAAGGGCACAGAGGAAGATGATGCGTCACTACCCTCTTGGCGTCATGCCCGCCGCGGCCGCGTTTCTGAGACCGCCGCTGCTGCTTCAGCAGCTCCGACGGGTGCGCTACGCCAACATCCAAGAGACGCTGAAGCCCATCCCTGGCCAGACTGCCGGCCAGATGTCCATCCTGAACGAGATCTGCTGCAACCCGGATGCAGAGGAGGAGCGACGCAGGCCTGTTTTCCGGCCTGAGGTGATGCCAGATGCGGCTGCCGCGGCAGTGGACGACAACTACCTGCACGCAATGCACAAGTGGGGCTATGACTCGCTGACGCTCTTCAAGAAGACGAACGAGGATCCTGGCCCGTGGTGGAACGCGAACGCCAGCACTCTGGTGTCGAACTGGTCGCAGGTGGGTGACTACGCGAACGCCGGCATGTGGTCGGGCGTGTGGCGCTACACGTACGGCATCGGCGAATATAACCTGCGCCCTTACGAGCTACGTGGGCGTGCGTGGGGTCGCAAGGACCCCAAGACCGGCGCCATCACGATCCGCTACGGCAAGCGCAGTACCAGCAAGCCGGTGCAGAAGCTGTGCTTCCCGCATACAAAGGAGCATGAACAGCATCATCGCATCAAAGCCCCAGCCAACAAGGGCGTGGAAGAGATCTCCGCGTTGCACGGCAAGCGTATTCTACGCGAGCTGCAGTACCACCTCGGTCAAGGGCTTCGCTTCTACCTGGTGGACGGCGTCTTCGGGAGTGACCCGGACGCCGCCACCCCGTACCGCATCATCACAGACAACCCGACGCATGCCTACTTTGCATCCATGGCGGCGATTCGCACGTTCAACTACGTGGCGCGGCAAGAGGTGACACTGGTGAAGCGGCTATCGCAGTCGCCGATCGACGAGTGGGGGTGGCGTCGCCCCGGGGTGCTCATTTATCACGCCCCCTCCTACGATTTTGAGATTCCGCGCATCGTCGAGGAGTTCGGCGGCCCGCGGCCAAAGGACATGAGCCTCACCCACAACCGCTTCATCGCGATGGAGCCGTACAGCATTCCCATGAAGTGTGCCATTGGCGGAGAGCCCAGCTGTGACGCACTGCTGGACAGTACAGCCACCCTATGCGGTCGCTGGGGCTTTTACGCCGACGAGAAAGGCTACCTCACCGTCCCCGGCGAGTCCATCATGTCGAAGGATGGGCGCTCGCTGACGCTGGTCATCACAGGCAGCGAGGCCGACGCCGATGCCCTGCGCACGTCACCACAACTTTACGGTAGCCGGCATCACCGCATCGCTAACGGCGTGGTGTCCCGCGCGTGGGATGTCGTCTCGATGCCGGCATCTGCCGCTGCTGCAAAGCCGCTGCCGAGCGATATAGTGGAGCAAGACTTGAAGCGAGTGCAGCGCAGCTTACCGACGCGCGTAGGCCTCCCTCACACCCTCTCACACCGCTACTACGGTCGCCGTCACGTCAGCGAGTACGGCTTCAAGTGGCCGCACAACTACACCGAGGATGCTGCGACGAGAGCGTAC
The DNA here is from genome assembly GCF_017916325.1 of Leishmania martiniquensis. Classification (NCBI taxonomy): domain Eukaryota; phylum Euglenozoa; class Kinetoplastea; order Trypanosomatida; family Trypanosomatidae; genus Leishmania; species Leishmania martiniquensis. Next base: position 78,694 of record NC_090146.1, read on the forward strand.
GCTGGCGGGCATCTGTTCAAGGCACCAAAGGTCGACAAGCTTGCGGGTCATCAGCCGCGCCCGTCGAGGTTCGCGATGAGGGATGTGAATGTTCTTGTGATTGGCGAAGGAGCCGACGCCGCGTCAGCTGTTGTGAAGGCGCTAAAGGATCGTGGCATGCTCTACGCCGAAGAGGCGCCGCTGAAGGAGGCGCTGGCGACGGCGCTGAAAGCGGCGAAGAGCGCGAAGGTCGTGCCACGTGTTGCTGCAAAGGACGTCTTGGAGAAGCTGAATCGAGCGTAGCGATACGTGCCTTGCTGCCTCCCCTCTCCACCCCCTCCGCCTTCCGCTCCCTTGCTTTCCGCTGTTGTTGTTGTTTTAGAGGCGAGAAAGGCGGAAGGGGGAGGGAGACTGTGCAAGTGAGAGCCGCTGCAGTCATCTATGCTCGTTTGCGCGTCCAGCACGCGTGGGTGTGCGTGCGTCTCCCTCTCTCTCTCAGCGCCAGTGTATACAAAGAGCGGCGCGGGTTGCTTCAGGAAAGGAGATGATGGGTTCGAAAGGAGGAGGAGGAGGAGGGGGAAAGGGCGGTTGGCTGGCAGGTTTGGGTATCACACACATACACACACCAGACAACCACCCCACTGGCTGCAGCAGCTATTCCGCAGACCTGCGGCTCCTCTTCCTCCTCCTATCCTCGTGGTCTCTCGTGGTCTCGCCTATAGGCATATGGAACTCGGTCAGCCTGCCGGCGGTCTCGCACCCACGCACGCTCAGTCGCGTCATTTGTGCTGCTGCGGTGCGGCAGGGCAGAGAGGGACGCAATCGAACTAGCCGCGTCGCGGGCTCGTTTTCGAGGTCGAAGCAACAGGGGGGGGGCGAAAGCGACGAGGCCGTCTCCCCTAGGACGGGGGATGGCGCCGCGGCGTGTGGCATCCACTCTCGCGGCCGCAGGACACATCGGCGCGTGGTGTATATGTCTCTCTAACCGCTCTTCTTCTGGCTTTGTACTTCGCCACTGCGGTCACGCACTCATCCACGCATGCGAGCAGTGGCATTGCCCGTCGGCCGATATACCCCTCTCGGCACATACACACATACGCATATACGCACACCTCGCATGCCGCCGAAGCCGTGGGAGCAGCAACTCCTTGAGAGCAGGCTGTCGGAACGGCGGCCTCCACCGGAAGAAGGTAATACCTTCTCCGACTACGAGTATCACCACCAAAAGCGCGGTGGACACGATGGGGCGTCCGGCGCGTCACAGTCGCGGCCGGCCAATGCGCAGCGGTGTGTTCCCGAACGATCCCCACGGCGATGGTCCTTCATCTTGCAGGACATCCCGGGACTCGCTCAAGGCATCCTGAACGATGTGAACAGGGGTTACGTCGCCCGCGTGACCGCCGTGGCCACGACGATGTTTGGTGTAAGCTACGCTGTGTACAAGCTTGTATTGGAGCCCGCGCAGCATCGGCGGCCGCTGGCGAAGCGCTGGAGTTGGTGTGCCCCGTCGGTGCCTATCACTCTGGTGGAAAAGAGTCGGGAGACGGGCAGCAGTATGGTCGTGTATCGCTTCGCCCTCCCAAACAGCTATGACTACGCCGGGTATGAGCCCGTCAGCTCGGTGCAGATGATAAGCGGGCGCGTGCGCGAGCTCTCCTCACTCTCCCGGTGGTACACCCCCATCAGCCACCCGGACGAACGCGGCTTCATCGAGTTCGCAATCAAGGACTGTGACCCCGGCCGCATGTCAGCTCGTCTACGCTACCTTCAGCCGGGAGATGTCGTCCACCTCGGCCGATGGATGCGGGAGTTCCCATATAAACCGAACACGTTCAAGGAGTTAGGCGTGGTATGCACCACCTCCGGCGCCTCCGTCGCGCTGCAGCTAATGAACGTGCTGGACAAGAACAGGGCCGACGACACGAAGCTCCGCCTCCTCTACTGCCACCACAGCGCCCTTGACATCCCGTTCAGGCGCACCCTCTTCCAAGAGTACGAAGAGCGCAACAAGCGCCGCATTCAGGTCTCCTACAACGTGTTGGCCGGCGGGCGGCAGAAGGGGAGCGCCGCACCGATAGGGCAAAACGTGTACGTTGGCAACATCGACCCCGAAACAATCGCGGCAGCGCTGCCGCCACCGGTGCGCGTTGTGGAAGCACGCGCCGTGGGCAGCAGTGATGATGCACCGCAGCTCGTGACGTACCGTCCCCAGCTGCTGATTTGCGGACCGCAATCGATGCTGTCATTCCTCTGCGGCCGTGTCAGCTCCATCGCCAACTACACCTACTGGCAGGGGCCCTTCTATCGCTACTCGGGCTTCCTCAAAGACATGGGCTACACCCGTTCTCAGGTGTACAAGTTCGGCGTCTCGACGCACTTCATCGCTGATCATTGACGAGGGGTGGCGCTTGTGGTCGCCCCTCCCCGTCAGGGGACACACGCGAAAGACGATGCAGATGAGGCGTCCAGCGGGAGATGCGAGCGATCTGTGGTTCGAGCTACCTCTCCACGCACGGTGCTCCAGCACAGTTGCTGGCGATTGTTTGCTTGAGCCTCTGCAGCTGAGAAGGTTCTGTTTGGGGAAGCAGCAGAGAGGGAGCGATACCGATGATGGCGGTGGTGGCGGCGCTGCTCACCATCAGTGTGGTGGCTCCCCGCTTGGCGGAGTCCCTCTGTGTGTGAGTGTCGGGGGAGGGGGAGAACAGTGGAGGCCAAAAGACGAGAGAAGACGCGAAGACTCGCTCGCTTCGTCCCTTCCCGAAGTCAGCAGACGAGTGCAGGTACTGCCTGCACCCCACTCGAAGGTCGCACGTGCATGGCTCCTCCACCCCTGCCCCTAAAAGCGCAGCGATCCGCTCAATGGCGCACACATACTGAGACGCAAGCCGTCTTTAAACTCCTTCCGTGGGGGCGCTCGCCCGCTCCTGCGGGCCGAGAGCGCATCGTGCCCATCACTCCCCAACTCGCGCAGAAGCCGTCCACCACCGTGCAGTGCCATCGCCTCTTCCCTCCCCCCTCCCACGAATGCCCGCCGCTGAGCGAAGCAAATACATCACCGTGTGCCCAACCTACCCCCCTCCCCCCTCACACACACACACATTGATGATGGCTACTGGCGTGGTGCGCGGCGTCTACAGCGACGCGACACGGCGCGGATGCGGCGCCGCGTGCATGAAACGCGCCGCAGAGAGTGGGCTACGATTTGGGGCACGCGTTGGTGGCACAGCCCCGCCAACTGTACACATTCAGCAGCACTCGGGGTGGCGCGCTGCGCGTTCGCGCCCGTTCGTCCCTGTCAGCTGGAGGTGACCGCTCACCGTCACGTGGACGGCACGCCTGCTCTTACGCAACAATGGCCCGTTGTGTGCAATTCAGCGTAACGTGCTCCGGGGGGCGGATCCGTGATGGTGCATACGAAACCCGAAGGGGTACAGCTGGCGACATCGCGGGGGTGCGGCAATCAGCTGGATGGAGGGAAGGGGGAGGATGGCACCGCCCTCTCTCTCCCCCTCTGTTTTTCATCGGAACAGCCGTGGCGTGGGTGGCCCGTGGGCACGCGCACTGTGACGGAAGTCGCGTCGATCGAGTTGAAGATGACGACTCGCTCGCGGCTCCAGCGTGCAACTCTTTCTCTGCCTCTGTCCCTCTCCCTCTCTCACGGATCGGCTACGGAAAGGGCACATCAGCGCTGAGCTCTCACTCGCCTTCACGGAGCACCTGTTTTCTCAGCAACACCAGCACGAAGTACATGCCGGAGAGCACCATCAAAGATGCCCGTGCACTCAGACGAGGATGCGGTGGAGACGGTGCCGCTGGAGTCATCGAATGCCAATGCTTCGACAGAGGCGGATTCGCATGCGATACCCTCTGCAGCAACCACGCGCCGACGAGCTGCACAGGCAGCCGTGCGCGGCTTCACAAAACGTGCGGCACCTGACTTCCGCCGACGACGCTCCCGCGTGCAGCGCTGTCGCCGCTGGGGCGTCAGCGTTGTGGTGCTGTTCACATTTTTGTTTGCGGCTCAGGTTTTCTTAATGCAAACAGTGTCAGGGCCCGTCGTGTCCCTCGCCTCCGTCGGCACTGAAGAAAGAGAGCACTGGGCGGCTGCGCGGCAACAGGTGGCCTCATCTACAGCAGTGTCCAGGAAGGATGTGGTGGATAGCAGCAAGGACAACATGGCGGTGACCTCAGTCATCCAAGATTGCAGCAGCGGAGAGCAGCTGCCCCCCACGGCAGAATCTGTTGTGGCTACCGCCTCCGCGCCCTCGAACGCGCATGAGGTGATGTCATCTAAGTGGAAGAGGGCATCGCTACTCCCACATGGGCTGACAGCTGTCGCAAACCTCTCAGACAATGCTGAGGGCGACGCTTTGGAAACGCCAGCCACTCCGAAGACGCCGTGTTAGCCCGTGAAAGGCTTACTGACAGCATCGGTTAACACAAGCGCCACCGTCGGCGATCCGCCGTCACAGCAGCAGCATCCGACCCCTGCCACGCAGGAGCCGCCGGACCAACGAGGAGAAGAAGGCATGCGTGCCGACGATGTGTCTCCACCTCGTCCTGCGCCGTGGGCGACGGGCGGCGGCAGTGTTCGCCTGCGTCATTTGTTTTCCATTCTCACCGTCCTGGCAGGCCCGCCCTTGACGGTGGCGCGTGCCGCTGCCGATGCCGCCCACCGCAGTCAGAGCGAAGAAGTGCGACTGCTGAAGAGGGCCGCGACGCGCCTCTTACGATCGGGCATGACGCGTCATTCGAGCTTTCACGAGTGGCTTCTTGTTCACAACAGGGTGCTGTCGGTGGCGGCGCAGAAGGGAGAGGAGGCAGTCGTTCGGGAGTGGTGGCGCGCGGCTCGCGGCGAGCAGAGGGCAGCAGCGGCCCCCTTCGCAGCGGGGGTAAACTTCGCTTCGTACCCACTACCCCGTGTGCGCGTGGAGGGACTGCCGCCGACGGCATTGAGAAATCCGCAGCTGACCACGTTGGCATTCGCACTCTTGCATGGGGTTCGCCTTGTCGTGACGGAGTACGTCATTCTGCATGACTTGCGCTGGGTCCTGACAGGGGCAAATGGCCTTGTCTTCGATGGCGCGGCGGGGGCCACATCCATCAGACGCAGCGACTCGACAGACGCCAACGTCTCGCACAGTTCGAAGGACGGCGTTGTTCAGCGCGAAATCACGCTGGCTCTTCAGACACTGTCGAAGAACTCCTTACCAGGCCTACCGACGATGTTGGTGAATCAGGAGCGTAGCGGCGCCGCAGAGGACGTGCATGCCTACCGCCTGCACGTGTATGCGTCGCAGGAATGGCGCCAGCCGGAGCGCGAGGCGGCGCTTCAATCTCAGCTGAGCGCCTACCTGCAGAAGATTCGCGTTCCAACCACAGAGGTGTCTTCCGCGGCGGCGCCCGTCCATAAATCTGCGTCAGACGCCCTCATCCCCAGCTCAGCCACCAGCCAACACATCAACGCCACGACTGGTGCTGAAGTGGCTGCAGCGAGTGAGCTGCGGGTGCGCGATGGGTTGCCGACGATGGCGTACAGCGCATCCGCTCACTTTCACTGCCAGCGTGCGCCTCTCTACGGCATCCGCATACCCATCACTACTCGAGGCAGCGGAGTCGTATGGCCACCTCCTCTCCGCCCCTCATGACCCTGTGCGAAGCGCTGGTGAGCAACCAGCTGGGGCTCGGCGCTGGCTACGCTGTGCAGGGGCTCACGTTCCACCACGTCTTCTGCCAGCAGTGGCTGCAGTTTGCGCTGGCGCCCACCTCCACGGCGCCACCTCGTGGCGCTGCCGTCCGGTCGGCGGCATCCGAAGCCGAGGATGTGGGCTCCATGCCCAACCTGCGCAAGGCCACTCCACAGCGCGTGAGCGACGCCGAGACGGAGCAGAGGGACATGGCGCAAGCGCTAGTCGATGGAATATGCACAGTGGAGTGGGTGGCGCACCTCAAGGCGGCTCAGCTTCACTACCGCGAGATGGCAGAACGAGAGCGTGGGCAGGCCGGCACTCCGACGCTCGCATCGCCTGCCACATCCACCAGCAACGTAACCGGACCCGACCCCGATCGCTTCACCTCTACTGCGGCTCCAGCCGCCGCACCGTGGCTCGCGCTCTCTAACGCGGCGGGGCGGTCGCCGTACTTGGACCAGTACGCGACGCTTCTCTTCTCCAACGACCTGGCGCAGCTCTCGCGAGTGGCCGACGTGCACTTCGCCTTCCTTCCGAACGCCAGCGACGCCCTCCAGCACATGCGGCGCACGATAAGCGGCAAGCTTGCCTCGGTCTCTCTCAAGTACGCGGTAGAGCGGACGCGGCGCTTCACCTCCGTGAAGCAGCCAGGTGATCACAAAGTTGTTTGTCTCGCTTCCCATCTCGCCCGCGTGCATCTGCAAGCGGCCATGTACAACACGCAGTGGTTCCTGAGTCACCTCGCCCTGCGTTGCGTGTCACACAAGAGCTCCTGCCTCGGTGGCCTCTTCGACTCGGATGAGCGCACGCTTCAGAACATGGGTCACTACCTGTCAAGCACCGGCAAGTGGAGCCGCGGCGAGTTCCGCGTCTGCATGTCGGCTGGCGTGTACATCTCAGACCCCTCAAAGGACCTCCCATGATCCCGTGTAACGAGCAGGCATCCGTGCTTGCGTGCGTATGCGAGGCCGGGTAAGGGAGGGGTGGGCTGTGAACTGGCTCGCGTGTAGAAGTGCTGCTCCGAAGCCACTGCGAGATCGGCAGCCCAAGGACAGTGCCGGCACCTTGATGTCTGGTCAACAGCATTCATGTTCAGCGCAGGCCGGATATTTGAAAGTTGTCGCTCGGCACTCCGACAAAGGTTAAACGAAGTGGGTACATGACGTCTGTGATATGAGGCGTACGTGTATGCGCAAGCGCGTGCAGGGAACGCCAGCTGTAAGATTCTACAGTGCCTGCGTGTCTCTCCCTGTGTGTATGTGTGTGTGTGTCTCTTGCGTCCACAGTTACGCCGGCACGCGCCCTATGCTCTCCATCAGCCATCACCACGATCTCCTCCCCTCTTCACTCTCTCTGCCCCACGTTACCTGTTCGCTTGCTCCGTCGTAGCAGTCGAACCGCACCGAAAGCGGTCATGAATGGACTGCCTCATCGCGGCCTGCTCTGCTTGCCACGTTCTCTTCTGTTGCGCCGCCCCACCCCCACTCCAGTCCTCACACTCTCTGCATCGTAAAGCGCGCGTCAGTGCGAGGTGGATTCAAGCGCCCCTGCGCTCGCCCTCGCATTCTCTCGCATGCTCTTCCCACAGCTTCTAGCGCTTCATAGAACTGTCAGACGACAGAAGCTCATAGAAACTTTGGCTCCCGCCTGCCCAGTCACGCTCGCGGGAGCCCATACATTCACGCATACGCATCCGCGCACGTTACGCACGCGTAGCCCGTGGGCTACTCGTCCTGTTGTGGAAGGGGCGAGGGGGAGTCCTCCTATGCTCCAGCCACCGCAGACGCAGGCCAATATCGCTACCGCGTACTCGAGTGCAGGCGAGCCAACCAGTCATGGCGTCCACCGCTTCCTCGGCTTCAACCTCAGTGGGCGCAGGCGACATCCTGCAGCAATACGAGAGGCTACTGTATCAGCTCTCCCAGCAGGTGTTGGAGCAGGAGGAAGAAATTCGCTCCTTGCGAACGACACGCCAGGCCAGTCGGTACGGCCATCACCGCTGCCACATCGACGGCGGCGGTGCTAGTGGTGGCCGTGGGCAGTGCAAGCGTGCAGCGGTTGTCCTCAAGGCAGAGAGTCTTAGCGTGCTCGTGAAGGAGGGCCAGCATGACTACACGCACAACGCCGCGGGCACAGAAGCGGCCTACACGGCAAGGGTGCATGGAGGCTCTCCACTACACCTCACTCTCCCACTGCCGTCGACGCCGCAAGTGTCCTCCATCGGCTCCGCCGAGGACGCGGACGACCACTCTGTCATGGATCCCTCTTCAGAACCTACCGCAAAGCCACCGCACAGCCCCCAGGACAGCGCAGCAAGAGCTGCTGTACCGTCGTGGACGCGCTTCGCTGGCAAGCGGAGCGAGCAGCACACTGCCATGGCGGTGCTCGCCTGTTCATCTGCCATGTGTGACGTCAGCGGCTCCAGTGACGGGGCGAGCATCGGCCTAACCCCCAGCGCTGTGTGCGATGCGCCTCCATCTAGCGAGAGAGAAACCGCAGCAGCCCTTTGGGGGTCCTCGCTTGAATCGGAGATGGAAAAGAGTGGTGGCAGCTGCGCTCCCTTCCGATGCCACCGCACCACTGCGCAGTGGACGCAGCATACACCGTCGGAGATGCCGCAGGTGACGTTTGATGGTCAGGATGCCATGAGCTACCTGCTGAGTGTGTTCTCCAGCGCCCGGTCGGCCCGTGAGACCGATGGCACCGGGGCAGAGCTGATGGCAAAGTCCAGCGGTGCAGTTCCGTGCGGCAGAGAAAATGGCGGGGCCGGATCCGCGCGCTCCCCAAGCGCAGCGCTGCAACAAAGAGGCCGGCACGTCGCGCGGCGGCTCTTTCACGTCGATCTCCTCGAGGAAGACGAAGGCAGCGAGCGCGGCAGTGAGCCCCTGAGTGGTGGCGCCGTATCTGGATATCTCCGTCCTGCGCCACGGCAGCCTCCTTCGACGCCTTCGCACGACAAGCGAGGCGTCGGTAACCGCATTGCGCCGGTCCATCATAAGCTGGATGACGGCTTCGATCATGAAGAGAAGCTCTTGCAGGAGCGGTACGTGCGCATTATGACATGCGCGTTAGCCGCCGAGGGCGCAGCCACCACCACAGCACTGGAAGATGGATCAGAGCAGCAACGAAGAGCGGAGGCGAGGCCTCGTGCCCCTGCGGCGGCACGGCACCGCACTACATCTCTGCACGATCACGATACCAGTGCGACAGTAGCGGAGCTGCTGCGCCTCTTCGCTCACGACCCATGAGCCAGAAGCAAATAGCGCCGGCCTTTCCAATGGCGGCGACTCCTTCGGCACTATCGCGTAGTAGCTGATGGCACTCGCTGCTCAGCAGAAGCGTCGGCCTGTGTGATAGCATGCACTGGAAGTCCGTGGGGGAGGGGGGTAGCAGTGGCAGTAGCAACCGCGGCGAGACGGGCAGGAAAAGGCGGACGCGATGCTCCCGTATGTGCGCTACTCTGACATAGAGCCTCGCGCAGGTGCAGCACTTTGTGGGTGTGCCTGCGGAATATTTGCGACTCCCTGACGAGATCTTTGTTTCGCTATTTTTTTTCGGAGGGGGTATGTATTGGCTTGTCGTCGTTTTCCCTCTGACCCTCTCTCGCGCTGTGCGCGTGCACACTCCCGGAGGGGGAAGTGTGGTGCCCATGGGATCTGCGCTGCATCCATATTCCGCAACATCGCCATTCCCATGCCTGCGCGCCTACCCACACCGCCGCTGCCTCAGCACGTGATGTGCGGAGTCGAGGTGTGCGGCGGCCGCCGCCGCATCCCGCGGTCACTCATGGCTGCTACCGTGTAAGGCTAAAAGCTCTTTTCTGCTTCGCGGTGGCATGCATTGCGCGCGCAAGAGGGGCGATGCGCTATTGTTCTCGCAAGCTCTGCGAGTGGCACGCCTTTACCTCAAGCCCTCTCCACCGCTCCCTCATCACACACGGCCACCACGCGCGAGGGCCTTTGATGCTCCAAACTTCCCGAACAGCAATTTATCTGCTGCATTTGGTTTTTTTTTTTGAAAGACGGGGGAGGGGGAGAAAATTTCGTTTGATGCAGGTGGCCCCCACACTACGCGAAGCGGCGGCAGCGTCGCCTTCACTCGAGTCGGTGTCGCCGCTTTCCCCGAAAGCAGCTGAGGTACTTGCTGCCCTGACACACCATGCAGACCAAGCGCTATGCGGGCTAATCACCGCGCACCGCGCTTTCGTCTCCAATCGTACGCAGCACTTGCACGGGGCCCTCTCGATCGCTGTCGCACACGCGCAGCAGGTGCTTCGGGTATTAGAAACGGTGCGGGAGCAGCGCGAGCGCGACCGGCATCTGCGGCAGCAGCCGTTACGCCCCTGGATCTCACCCGACACTAGGCCCGCATCCCCCCCCGTGGAGGGTCGGGCGCAGACAAAAGAGGAGCACCAGCTATGCGCGCGGCTGGAGAAATACCGCATCGACCTTCGCCGCGTGCTTCCACGCGCTGTGGCCGAAGCTGAGGGCGCGGATAACATCGGCGAGGGTGGCAGGACGCTCACTTCAGGTCGATCAGCCGCCAGCGCTGCGGCGGCGCTGCGCTCGCTGCTTCACACGCGCTCCATGCTCTCGGTAGAGCTAAAGAAGATGGACTCGGCGGTACAGGGGCTCGCCGGCTCCAGCGAGTCGCTCGCAGCCCTTCAGCAGTCGCTCCAAAATGTGCACTCATCGATGGAGATGGCTCAGCGCATGGTGCGCACGCTGCTGACAGTGCAATCACGCGATGACGTACTGCTGCGCGTGTCTGCTGTCCTGTTTACGGTGGTGGTGCTGTACGTCGTGGCGCAGCGCGCTTTTCGCTTCTTTCCCGCAACCGTGTACGTCATCGTTGACGGAGCATGACAAAGAGGTTGGGGGAGGGAGACGTAACCGGATGGCACCGTTGCCGCCCGCTCTCTCTCTCCCGCCTCCTCCCACGGTGTGCTTGGCGTACGCAGCGGTGCGCCTCTGCGTGGTCAGATCTGTATTCTCCCGCCCTTAGAGCTGGGCCATGCGAAATGTGGATGGCTTCGTCATGCCTCTCCTCCGCAGATATTATCGCTCTACTTCGGGGGGAGGAGATAGAGCGGCGCCTCAACACACTCACACACACACACACGTCGGGCCCCCTTCTCCCTGGCCTTGCGCCTCGCATGGGTTGACCCCGTAAGGCAGTACACGAATGGGCGTGGCGAAGACGTGTGCTGGCGCGTGTCTGCGTGCCACCGCCCACGTCGGGTGCACACACAAAGCGGCAAGTATGTCCGCCCGTCAATATCGTCCCGCTCCCTTCCCCTCTTCCCTCCTCGTACACGGCCGCCACGAAGACCACACGCACAGACGTACGAACTCATTCCTCAGCATTCACCTGCGGGCGGACTCTGCGCTGCTGACGCGATGCCCTCCTACACGTCACGCTCTTCACCACAGCAGCGGCTGCCCCCGGCCGTGTGCTCCTTCACTCACGAAGATGTAAGTGCCTTTCGCCTGTGGCCGCTGTCTTCTGTGAACGCGGCCGCTGCCCCGGCGAGGGTGGCGGCGGCGTTCACATCGCCACTGCCCGATTTACAGGCACCGACTGGCGATAAAGCAGCAGTGCGCATCCCCTCCAAGACTGAGCTGGAGCACCACACCCGAAGGGCAGCTCAGCCCGCGATCTCAGTTGCCTCCATAAGCAGCGTTGAGACGATACGCGTGCCGCCTGTTGCAGCCCCGCGCGTCTACGCATCACTCATTCCTACACGCGTGGAGCCCGCCGGGGCCCAGAAAGGCAGGAAAAAGGATGCCAGTCGACCGACCGTGAACTCATCTCCGCGCCCCAGTGCCGAGACCAGCGCTACGAGTGGTACGAATGTATCTCTCGATGAAGCGCCCGTGGCCTTGCCCGCGGCAGCCACAGAGTACATCGTTGCGCCTAACTTGAGCGCCGCCGAGTCGCGGCAGCTGGCTCTGTGGACGCGCAGTACGTCAGCCTTCACCGCCTCCAAAGCGCTAGCCCGTGTCCCTGCGGCCCCCTTCAACGTCAAGCTGCACCAGTGGTGGCGTGAGCGGCAGACGGCCCGACTACATCAGCGCCATGTTGAGGCCCTTGCTGCGCAGCTGAGACCAAGCCTCGAGCAAGCTGTGCGAAGCCTGCTGACGGCGGAGGAGCACCACTGGCATCTTGAAATGCAGCGCCAGCAACAGCGAAAGAGTGGAGTGTGTTCGTCAACGGCGATCGGATCACCAGTGCCGCTGAACAAGATGGCAGCGCTCCTGCAAGCGGTGCAGCTGGTCCTTCATCAGACAAGCGTTTCTTTCATGGAGGCTGAGGGCAGCGAGGTCGCCGCCGCAAAGAGCGCGGGCATCGGAAAACGCGGCGCAGAAGGGCATGGCGGCTTCGCAAGCATCTCCAGCCGCTCCGTGGAGGAAGCGGAGGAAGCAGAGGCGCAGCAGACACTATCGCGGGCCCAGCGTCGCGAGGTGCTGCAGGCCGCCCTCCACACGGAGCGCGCCCTTGCGGAAGAGGTGAAGCGACAGGCGTCTTCAGCCCTGCCGAGTGGTGCTAGCGTCTCCGTCGTCACTCTTCCCTCCGACCGGCCTGTTCCTGCCCCCGTGCTACAGCTGGAGGCGGCGGCCAGTGTTGTGCTGCTCTCCAACATCATCGAAAAGGCGGAACTCAGCATGCCCGGCATGGCGTTCGCCGGTCATCTCCTCCAGCAGTACATTCTGCCTCACATGTACGCTGACTTTGTCGGGTGGGCGACGGTGCGGCCGCGGCTGGGAACGCTGAGCGAGCAGGTCACCCACCTCGCAGCCCTTTCGCTGCGCGTGCAGCAGCAGCGGAGCCTGACAGAAGCAGCAGCGCAGGCCCAGTCCGACGTGACCTATCTCGAGGGCGTCGTGAAGTCGTGGACACTGCGTGCCTGGCTGCACCGGCTCCTACAGGACCGTCAATACCTCGCGCAGAAGGCCACAGCGGAGCGCGTCGTTGCACGACTGCACAAGCGCATCCACCTGCAGCGTGTGTTCAGCGCGTGGTGGCGAGAGGCGCAGCACGGGCGGGAACGTGTGCGTGCGGCACAGATGGAGAGGGCGTACATGGCATTCCTCGAGGAGTCGAAGCAGTCGGCGCAACGGGACAGTCACGCATATGTGGGAACGGCGGCGACAATGGCGGCAGCGCTGCTCATGTGTGACCCTCAACCCTCCGCCCCACCCGCCGCTACTATGTGGCCCCGTGGCCAGCAGCAGGAGAGCTGGCGAGGACCTGAGGAATCACCTGCCGACAGCAGGGAGGGGTCTTCGGCAGCAGGCATCCTTGTCAGCGGCGCGTCCACAATGACGGACACCCGTGCTGGATGGGCACCGGCCCCGAGAAATCCGTGGGGGAAGATCACTCATGCGTCGTTGTCGCTCCCCCCCAGCCGCGCTCGCTACGAAGCTCACTCGGCGAAGCGCAAGGGAGCGGGCCACAGCCGCGTTCACCTCTCCTTCATACGCCGCAAGGCTCGGAACCAGGACCCAGAAGCCCAACGCGAGCTCCATGGAGCACGGGCGGCTGGCGCTGGCGGCGTGCACGGCAGCAACGCCCCACGAGACGGAGATGGGCAAAGTGATATGATGGAGAGGTACGTTGTGTGCGACGTCAACAGCGATGACCAGCACAGCAGCAGTAGCGACGAGGACGGAGCCGTGGATGGTGGCGGCACGCTGACGCAGCTCGTCTACCTCGCTTCCCGCACCGACGATATCGACGAGGAGGGCAACAGTCTGTGCAACGTCAACGCCAACGCGTCACCCGCATACGTCACACCTGACGCCAACGCATCCTTCGTGAAGAGCGCGGCTCCCCACGGAGATGAGGCCGGCGAAGTCCCGGAAAACACCCTCTTCCGGGTGATGCTGGCGAAGCTGCGCGAACTGGACCAGGTGAATGCGTATCTACGTGCGGAGCTAGCCGTGCAGGCCCGGCGGCTGCGCAAAGTGGAGGCGGCGAACAATGGCCTGCGTCAGCGGAATCAGCGGCTGGAGGATGACGCACTGCAGCTACTGCGCGAGAAGATGGAGGCGCTCAGCACCACACAAGAGCAGCTCATGGCGATCAAAGAGAAGAACCGCCGGCTGCGGCACTTCCGCTCTCGCCTGCGCGCGCACCGCCACCGCCCGTGGCAATGTACCGTCCTGCGCGTTGTCGGTGATATTTGCGGGGTTTCGACGGCGGCAGCGGAAGATGCCGACGAGGCGCGCGTGCACGCGGATCGTTACGGCAGACACGGCACCAGCGACGACGATGCCGATGGCAGCGAAGGCGAAAGCAGCAATGCCTCGTCTCAGGCCACGAAGTCCGCCCTGGCTGCCGATTCGCCGATGAGTGGGCAAGGTGCGGCAGCAGCTGCGCCAGTGACGGCCCGCTTCACGCGCCGTCACGCTGCCCAGTCAGGCAGTGAAAGCGATGAGAGGCGACTGTTCAACCGAATCGCCCCAATCATGCTGCGCTCCGCACGCCAGCTTCCCGACGCCCTCCTCATCGTCTCAGATTGGGCCAACAGCTGCCTCGACGACCTGGAGAGCCTCGATGACATGAAGGACAGCCCTCTTGCCGAGCGCTTCAGCAGCTTCAGCGAAGAGGCCCGCAGCGGGGTGCTGATCAGTCGGCTTCTCTACTACCTCGCCTTGCCGCGGTACCGCACCACGACACCAGCTGCCGAAGTGGAGCGAGACGTCAGTGCCGGCTTGGGCATGGGCGACCCTGCCGGGGCCAGACTCGATGGCTTCGGCCGCCGACGTCAGCTGCTGGAGCAGCACGGCGTGCAGCTCAACCCGCCCTTCCCTGTGTACATAGACTGCTTTGGGGACTTGCTCAACATGCCGCCGGCGGAGCGCATGTGTCACCTCCTCGCGTTTGCGACGGAGCTCATGGCGGGCCGAGACGCTGCCCCGCAGAGGGACGAGGTCAGGTGGACGGGCGCCACAAATGGGGCCAACAGCACGAACGGGCAGGCGGGCCTAAACGTTTTCCTCGGCGCAGGAGAGGCGGGGGATGCGCGGCGGGGAATGCGAGGTGCCCCTGCGTCGCCGCCAACGCTGTCGGTGCCGTTGCCTCTCCACACCGTGGTCGACCCGTACGCCATCGTGCGTGGCGAGAAGTCAGCTATTGTCACGCTCTTAGCGCTTCTGTACGTGCGCTTTGCAGAGCCTTTCAACCACAAAAGTCGCGAGTGCGCGAGGCGCGAACGCAGCGCACTTTTGCAGCTTTGGAGCAGCGGCCAAGCGACAACGGCCGAGCTCAACGGCACCGTCAGCGACGGTGCCCAAGGTGCCGCCCGAGGGGGCGGGGACCCGGAGGAGGGGGCGTCAGCTCTGGCTCGGGTACCGCCACCCGGCTACTCGATCGAAGCTGACATGCTGCGACAGTTGCCGACAGAAGACAAGACCCCATGGCAGCTCTTCCGTGAGCGTTGCCTTCCCGTCTTCGGCACAGAGGCACACCCCTTCCTGCTGCGCGGCGGCTTCTGGCCAAGCGACGCTTTCGAGAGCCCTGAGCTGGCTGCAATGCTGAGCAGCCTCGCCATGGCGCTGCACCGCTCACTGGAGCTGCATCGCTGGCACGTGACACTTAGCTGCCTGGTGCCAGCACGCACGTACGGCGGGCTGAGCCGCGGCGTCTTCACTGGGCCATGCGCGTCAGCCTCGGCGCTGCTGCTGGGGCTCCGTCAGGAAGGTACCGAAATCCTCTCGATCGAGCTCCCCCTCATCCGTCAATGCGTGGAGGAGCGGCATCGAGCCTACCTGGACGCGCTGGCAAGCGAGCCCATCAGTGCCTCTGCCACCTTCGTGGAGGATGAAGCAGCCGAGCCGCCGACGCCGCAACCGCAGCTGGACGACTCCGCCACTGAGACGGAGTCTCTGACGGCCTCCATCACTGGTGTTTGGCAGGAGGACATTCTGTCGCTCTTTTTGCAGCGCGCCACCCTCTCTGCCCACCTCGCACTTCCGGTTCTGGACCTCGGCAGCTGGCGCCTGCTGTGCAACGACCTCGGGTTGATTAGCATGGCGAGCCCAGACATGGAGTCTTTCAGCGCGCACGATATCACGATGTTCAATAAGCGCGCATCTAGCTCGCCTCGGACGTCGATACGCCAACAGGCTCCATGCCTTTTCAGGCCACTGCTGCAAGGGTTAGACCTAGAGGTGGTGACAGAGCTCTTTCAACGCGCTGTTGTTGGGGTGTCATTCGCTCGTGATGAGGTTGACCCCGCTGTGTTTCAGCCGGCGCGGGCCTCCAGGGACGCGTCGTCGCAGGTGGCGTTAGCGCCTGCAGGGGAGCACAGCAAGGGTGAAGGAGGGCTGTGTCGCTCGCCACATCCTTCGACGCAGAAGACGCTACCGCATATACAGATGGACATGACGTATGCGTCGTTCGTGATGGCGCTGGTGCTGCTGGCGCACCGCCTGTATCCGGCGCGCGCCTCGGCGACTGCAGTCAGCTGCGGTGGGCCCAGTGCCCTTGAACGTGGTGACAAGGAGCAGCTTGGGGTGAAGCCATCGCTACTGCCAGATGGCGTGGAAGCGAGGTGCAGCCGCCCCGCTGCCAGCAGCAGGCCGGCCTACTACACCCTTACCGAGGCCTTTGGGCTCATGATGCAAAGTGTTGTGCTACCCAGCACCACCGCGCGCCTGCAGCCTACAGACCCCCGCTTTGTCCTCCACCAGCTCACACGGGGCGTTAGGACGCAGGCGGTGTTGCAGAAGTGCGCCACGGCGCTGCTGCTGGTCTACCAGGCCTATAGCAAAGAAATTTGGGGGGAGCCGGGGATGGTGCGCAAGGACCTGCTTCGACTGCTGCGCGATGCGATGCTCACCAGCACCGAGCTCTCGCAGAAGCTGATCTTCGAGCTCTTTTCCAAATGTTCGGTGGTGCGGCAAGCGAGTGAGGAGGTCGCCATTGCCAACCGCAAGGAGATGGATCGACTGGCGCATGTCAAAAGTGGCGCCGTGTTGCCAGCGAGACGGACCGGCTACCGCGCGGTGCGCATCGTCGACTCGGATGCCGGCACGGAGTCTGTAGCCACGCGTACGGCGCAGCGGAAACGCGTTCATGTTCTCACCTACGAGGGCTTCTGTGACTTGCTGTGTGTTCTCTGCGGCTTCAAGCAGCCGAACGTCTTCGTCCCGTTTGAAGAGCGCCTCCTTTCCTTCCTGCATCGCTCGCTACTGCGGCCGCTGGTGCACATGGTGCCTAATCTGGCGCCACTGCTGCCGAGCACTCAGTCAACCGGCGTGTCGAACAGCTTTTTGATCTCCTCTGGAACGATGGGCGCGAGCAGCTTCACCGACGGCATCATCAGCGGCGGTGGCCAGAGCAGTATTGGATGAATGGCCGCTCACGACCCGTCCTCGTAGCGCATGGGGGGCATGCAGAAGAGGCATGCAGCAACGCCACAGAAGGACTCAACGGGCGTGAACGACCGCCTGTGTGTGTGTGTGTGACTGTGTGCGGCTGTCGGTGCTCAGTTGTGTGGTTGCTTCTCCCTCCCTCTGCGGCATGTGGCGCTTGCTGTGGCTGTCGTCGTCCTTGCCCACTGTACAGCTGATCATGTCTGTCATGAGTGAAGACATTGTGTGTCCATTGTGCGTGCCGCCATAGGGCATGCGGGCACGCGCGCATATTTTTTTTTCTTGGGCCCCTTTCTGCGTTCGAATAGCGAATGCTCTCCTCCTCTTTTCCCTTTGGGACGCCCACCCCACTGGCGGACTTGTGACGCAGCGGAGGGTGTGGCCGTCTCTCTCCCTCTCTCCCCCTCATGGAGGTCGCACATGTACATACATCTTGAAAAGACACACACAAGCTGCGCAACGGTCGTTGCAGTACAGCACACCCGCCACCATCACCCTCCACTCAGTCCCCTCCCCCCCTCTCTCTTGGGGAGGGTCTCGTGTCGGGGAAGCAACAACACGGTGTCGTCACCCGTCCCAATGTGCATCCCCTTCCCTCCCTACCTCCCTCTCGGTGCCACCAAGAGTGAGAGGGAGGAAGCTGCGCTGCTGCGGCAACCGCACCTCACCTAAAACTTGCTTCGTCCTCCTCCTCTCCTTTTTTCCCTCTGCATCCAAGCAGACCTGGGGGAGAGGCGGCAGGGCGCTACCGCTCCGTGCGACGCCGCCCCTGCTGCCCCCAGGCGCCTTGTCGGCCCGCTGTGAAAGAGAGAGGTGCGGATGGCGGATGTCACCAGCGAGTGAGAGACAGAGCGAGTCCTGCATCTGCAGCCCGGCACACCGCTCCCCCATCACCGCCCCTCCCCCGGCATCGCCCCACGCTCTTACCTCTTATGAAACACACTCGCACATACGCGCGAGCACAGGGGGAAGGGGCACGCGGTGGCCATAAGGAGGTGGCGTTAGGATATACCCGATTCCGGAAGTATTGGTCTCCCTCTCGTGTCCGTCGCCGCATGCGCGCACACCTCATGAAGCGAAAGCGAAGCCGACAGGATCGATGACCTCACGCGCCGGTGGAAATCTCAATCCGCTCTGCATCAATGCTTCGGCCTAACGCGGCAGGGCTCCATGGGGAGTAGTACAGCCGTCGTTCGCATTCCTTATCGTCGGCGCCACCATCACTGCAGAGCTGGGGCGCTTCGCCCGCAGTGAGCCCCACTCAGAGCTGTTGAGCGGTGACCATCTCCCATCCGAGTCTTGCACGACCCTTCACTGTGGGCGAGTCAGCGTCGCCACTGCTGTGCAGCCTGGTAAGCATCCTCGCAGACTGGCAGCCGACGAATGTAGAGCCGAACGCGCAGTCGTCTGCTCTCTCGTCCTTCGCCGAGCGTCGGCAGGGCCCATACACGCGCATACGCACGCCGCGTGCCAAAACAGGTGTGGACTGAATCAGCGGGCTCCACTGCAACGGCCAACAGCGTCGGTGTGCAGCCGCTCCAAAGGCCAAAATAGACTTTGAAGGCGTCGCCTGTGGGGCCACCCCGCCCCGCCTGTCGAGGAGGAGCCGAGCGGCGGCCCCGGTGTCGTGTAATCCAACTAGCTTTTCCCGATTACGCAGGCAGCGGTGTCCTCATGTTGGGCACGCGATACTGTCTCACGTCTACCTCGGAAGCGGGCAGCAACTTATGCCACTCCCCACCCCCACTCCCACCACCAGCACACAAACACACACACGGCACATGGCGTCGATGGGTTCTTGCTGCTATTTCGGCGAGAAGCAGAACCGCCCATGAGTCAAGGACAGTCAGATGTGAAGCGAAAAAAGGGGGAAGGGTACTCGCACTCGCTCCCTTCCCCTCACCTAGACCGCTACAGCCGCCGCCCCCCTACACACTCACACGCTAAACGTCCTCTCTCTCTCTGGAAGTTTTTGTTGCGATGAGTTTATTGAAAGAGTGGAATGACGCTCTGGAAAAAGGCTGCCCACGCGATGGACGCATCCGTGCTTGTTTACCGGTAGGCACCTAAGCCTCGTACCCTCATGAATCGGTGGCCACGCTGAGCGTCTCGAGAGAGCGGGAAACGTGCAGCGCACGGTTCAGCGCGCAGCTTCTGTAGCCACGCCGCGCCGCAGAAGTAGCCGTGGCAACTGCTGGTGAAGGCCTCTGCGCATCATTCAGCATCACTGGGCGCGGCAATGCCAGAGAACTTGCACCCAAGTGCATAGGTCGCTGGTGCAACAAGCTGTCGCGATCGGCGCCCTCTCTCGCTCCTCCCTCTCTCTTTCTCTATCCTCTGACCTGTCCATTACCACTCGGCTTGCCTGGCACGCGCACACTCCCATATGCATCACATGTGTGCGCTCGTCTGCATTCATGCGCGCTCTTTGCCCTCAAGTCACCACCAACAGCACCCCGCCGCAGCACCTCAGGAGGCTGGAGCTCTCCTCCCTCCCACCGACCAGGCCACACCGCATCACAGTAGGCAGAGTAGTACGACCGCCTTAGCTCGAAAGGGCGGATAGAGGAAAGGTTAGAGCTGCTTGGCTTTTTTATGGGGCGGAGGCCTCACATCGTGTGCTAATGCGCACGGGTCTGCCACTAGCGCCGCACCATCACTGAAGGCATCATCACCGGGGCCCCATAGAAAGCGGGGCCGCACCTGTTGTGCCGCGGCGCACGCATTAGAAGGGGTGGAGTGCCGCTCTTCGTGTCTCTGGCTGGCTGCTCAGTCTTCCATATGCCTCATCGACGCACGAGGAGGCAGGGCGAACATCTCGAAGGGCAACACGCGGACACGCACGTGTGAGTCAACACTCCCATTCGCACTGTCTTTCGTTGCTGTTATATATACACATATATATGATGTGCTGTGTGCTTTGCAGTCCCTCGCAATCTCTTCGACCCGCGCCACACACCGGCACATCGCCCACCGCCATCATCTTCAGGCTTGTGCCATCAGCGGGCAACCGAATACGCGCACCGACTCCTCCACACGAACGCCTCTACATACGCTCTGCTGATCGCGTATATTTTATTGCCGCCCCCCCCTCCCGCTCACTCTGCCGACTCCCTTTTCCCCTTTCTCACGCGCGAAAGTCGGTGGCGCAGCCGCGCTTCTTTCTACCGTGTCTTGATCACGGCCCGCTTTGCCGATACGCACAGAAACGCGCGCCCGCCCTCCCACAGCGATCATGCTGAGATACAGCGCAGCCGCTGCTCAAGGTATTGCTCAACTTCAGCCGATCCCGCCTGTGGATCCCTCGCTCTATCGGTGGCCTGCGCCGGCGTTGCACCGTCGGCGTAGTGCTGTACCCGCGCCTCTTCGAAGAGCACGAGGTAGAAGAAGGGCGTGACGCGCACCGGCGACGGTGCTCGCGATTGTGGCGGAGTGGGGGGAAGGGAAGGAAGCCTCCCCCCTCCTCCCGGTGGTGTCCTCTCCGCAAGGGCAGAGGCGCGGTTCTCAAGACTCACGAGGTAAGCAGCGCGCAGAAGAAACGGTGACGAGAGCGTTTGACGGTGGGGGGAGACCTTTTCGCCAAAATTGTGTCTGTCGACAAGCTTTTTTTTGTATTCAGTTTTTTCTTTCGGTCCGGCGACTTAAATCCAACAACAGCAAACTGTGTGGCAGCTGAGCGCCTCAACTCGTCAGTCTGCCTCGCTCTCGTTCGCCCTCCCCCTCTCTCGGCGTCAGGGGTCTGGGCACAAGACCAGGTGAGCGGCTCGCCTCCGCTTTGCCGTCTTGTGTGGTTATGCGCGTCTTCTACGGAGCATCCAACAGTCCAGAATTGATCTGCAGCAACGGTGACGGCGGTCGAAAAGGCTAGTGGTAGAAGGGACCTGCCTGCGGATCCCACGCAGACGCGCCATCGCCGGCGTCTTCCGTGCACGCGAACGCTTTTCTTGGAGTGCTGCCTGCAGGTGTGGAAGGCACCAGATAGAGAGGGACAGAGAGAGACGGGTGCGGGCGAGAGAGACGGGTGCGGGCGAGAGAGACGGGTGCGGGCGAGAGAGGCGAGGTGCGGATAATCTTCTGTCGGAGAAGAGACGCCCACGCGAAGCATTCTTCGGTCCTGTTTCACTCATATTTTCCCTAAAGCCGTGAGGGGGGTGTCTGTGCTCACCAGGCACACGCGCTTGCATACCTTGTACGCTACAGCGTGTGAGTCTGTGTTTCCATGGCCAGCAGCCTACTCGCCTGGGTACGTAATTACCAGCGCATACAGATTGAGCCCGTACACTGAGAGGCACGTAAGGCGCGCTTTCCAACATATTTTTCTTCAGCTACTGGCTCTCTGTGTGTCTCTGTCTTTGCCTGCGTGACAGTGTGTGTGTGTGTGCACCGGTGCGCTGGCGCCATCAACACCGCAGCGCTGCTGCTCCGCACGGCGACAGGGAGAGACTGAGAGACGATAGAGAGGAAGAAAACGGGAGGCGTCGTGTGCGGAACAGATAGACGAGTCGAAGGGGTCTCGAGGGGGGAGGGAGGAGGCCGATAGAGAGCAAAGAATAAAATCGGCAAGAGAGCCATACGGCAGCAGCGAAGGGTGAGGAGTTGCAGAAACGGTGAGCAACATCGGCATTAGGTGCGTGGAAGGTGGCAGTAGTGCAGTGCAGTGCAGCGCAGGTGTGCGTGCATCCGTTCTGCTTGCTTGACTGTCCCTTCCTGCCGTGTGTGCTCTCCAGCTCGGCCGTCGACTTCTCTGTTGCTGTTGTTGTTGGCTTGGCTGTTACCGGTGGGGGAGAGGGAAGGGGGAGAAGGCACAGAGGAGGAGACTAGGTAAGATCACCCGGAAGCGGACACAGAGGACACCGCAACACGCACGCGACGTACTCCGATATTGGGCGCGGCCGTGATGAGACGCCTGCAAGTGCTCCTCGCGTGCCATCGCCACCTCGCTGTTGCATCTGCTACGGTTCCAGTTTCGAAGGTTAGCACGGCCGACGCTGCAAGTCGCTGTAGCGCCCCCTCGCCTGCATGTATGCCTCTTGTTTCTCTTGCCCCCGCCCCCCCTCCCTCCCCCATGCCGTTCACGGCGTCCGCCCGCGGCCCCCTTCTCTCGCCCCCTTCCGCATCGTCAGCGGCGCCTGCGTGTGCAGCAGTGAAGCGCAGACAGGTAGTTGTGACGGTGAGAAAGCGGCAGAGGGGGCGGTGGAGAGACGACAATGATAGGAATGGAAGAAGGGGTGGAGAGAGTGCCGGGGCCAGGTACGCGCACGTCGAAACAGCGCCAGCAGTGGTAGAGCCGCTCAGCTGCGGGCGAAGGCAACGACAGCTCGCGCCGTCCTCGGCGGAACTAATGCACGCGGCGCGAGACACAGCAGCACGGCGGTGGTGTCATTCGCAGTCCAGAGAACCTCCAAGTAGCGGCGCTCCGTCAACACGCGCTGAATGTCGCCCCGTGCCGCCGAGAGAGGCGGTGCCGCGCGAGTCGGGAGGCTCGGAGGAGGCGCACCCTTCTCTCCTTGGTGAGCTGCTCCGTCGACTGCAAGAGTCACCAGCAGTCTCGTCCAGTGGCAGATGCACCCATGCAAGCGCCAGTCACGCACGAATGACGATCGACGCTGCTGCTCCCGCCGCAGCGAATCCTGCAGCGCCATCGGTACCCCCCGACAGTCGCAATTCCTCAGACGCTCTGCCTGTGGAGCAGTGGGCAACGGCGCCGAGCGCGTCCAGCGGGCGCCATTGTCCACGCGGTGCGGCAGGGGCCCGCGAAGAGGTGTACGTGCCGCTCCTCTTCCGGCCTGACTTCCAGCGCGCCAACGCACATGCGTGCCGGCGCGCCGCCATTGCGATCGCAGTGGCAGAGGCAGCAGCGACGACGCCGGCAGTCGTGAAGGATAGCCGCCCATGGAGCATGGCGGAGGAAGGCAAGAACGCGGCGCGCGACAGTTTGCGGGCGCGCGCCCCACTTGGAGCACCCACGCTGGTTACACGTAGAGCAGCACCTGTGGCAGCGGACCCACCGGTATCGCAGGGGGATGCGCGGGTTGCCAAGCGCGGCAATCCATGCGCAGCTGTCGCTGCATCACCCGTGCCGGTGTGCTATGGCGACGCGCCTCTTGACAACTTTGGCATTGAAAACATCTTTGCCTTCCGTCACAGCGGTGATGAGGTGGAGGTGCGTGCGATCGACGAGGAGAGCGAGCAGCACCTCAACAGCGATGCCTTGGGGGCGGCGGCGGCGAAAACACACCGGGAAAGGCCCTTGAAAGGCCTCTCGGGTGATCAGGCGAACAGTACTGTCGGCGGGGACGCGGAATGCGTAGTCGACTCGATCAGCGAAACCACTTTTCATGCTGCACGTGCCTGTGATGCTGAGCAGACTGTCGATCGCCGCACTCGCCGGCTCATATTGGACCCGGTGGAGTGGCTGGCCCAGGCCGCGAACGCGCCGCTCATGGACGACGCGCTGCTCACCTCAAATACGCACATCAAGGACCAACTCGCTGAGGCGCTCGCGCGGTATGCCACGACCGATGGCGTGGAACGGCTTCGCGAGGAAGGGGGCGGCACTGGCTTCAGCGACGGGGAAACGGCAATTGGCAAGGCGCCGCTGAGCGCGGGCAATTTAGCAGCCATAACGGCCGAGGACGACACAAGCTTGCAGGAAGCGCTGTATGAGGAGCTTTACGCCGACGTCTCTCCAGCTGTCCGCCGGCAGCAATGGCACAGACCGCATAAGACAGCGAAGTGCAGCAAAATCGCCGCTGTCGCCTCCTCTACTCACGCACACACGCGCGGAGGCCATTTCACGGGTGCCGAGCGCCCGTCAGAGGTCCCTCCAACATGCGAGAGCAATGATGCAATGATGCCGGGCGAGGTGCCGACGCTTGCAGCTCTTCACGCTCTCGACGAGAGCTCGAGTGACACTGACGGCGGCGCGCTGGCACCACCGTGTCACGGAGTCGCTGCACCGTCGCACAGCGCACCAAACAGAGATGGCGCAGCGGCGGAGTCGGACGCGCTCGTTTATAACGTGTTTACGCGCCGCATCGCCAAGGCTGGATCGATGGGCGTTCGCGCGCTTGCGCTGATGGGCATCGGCGTCGACCACACTACGCGTGAGCTCTGTGTGACGGACGGGGAGGCGCTGCGAAGCCTTGCTCGTGAGCTGCGTGCTCACCGTGTCTCATGGCCAAAGCTATGGACGCGTGGCCCCCTTTATCAACAGATTGAGCGTCTCCTTAGCGATGCGACGGTGGAGGACCCGGTGGAGCGAGTGACTGATTTGCTGAAGATGCAGTACAACCAATCCCATCGTCAGCAACTAAAAATTGGCCTCGTCGTATCCGGCGACGCTGCCGAGCCGGTGCAAGCACCGTCAGCCGTGGCGGAGAGTGTCGATGGTAAGCTCCTCACCCTACAGGACCTGAACGCGGAGCAGCAAGCCGTCGTGCAGCTTGTCATGCAGGGGCATAACATATACATCGGCGGCGGCGCTGGTACAGGCAAGTCAGTGCTGCTCCGTGTCATCAAGCAGCAGCTTGTCCGTGAAGGACTGGCTGTGGCAATGACAGGGACGACTGGCATTTCCAGCTCTCAGATAGGTGGGTGCACACTGCATCACTGTCTCGGTATCAACCCGCTCGGCGAGTTCACGCGGCGCAAGGACTTGAGCAGTTACGACGTCATCATCATCGACGAGGTGTCGATGCTGTCGCGGGAGCTCTTCGAGTCGCTGGAGGTGCACTTGCGCCGCGCCAACAGCATCGACCTCCCCTTCGGTGGTGTGCAGATGATTCTGAGTGGGGACTTCCTGCAGCTCGGCGCCATCCACGCGCAGCCGCTCATCACGTCCACTGTCTTTCGTCGCAACTTTGTCCAACTGAAGTTGCACACGGTGGTGCGGCAGAACGGCGACTTGCGCTTTGCCGCCCAGCTGCAGCAGCTGCGACGTGGGGTGGTGCCGGCGGACCTACCGGAATTGGTACGGTTCGTGTCACGAGAGCAGGTGGTCGCCGAGCACCAGCTAGCAGCTGAGCTTCGTGCACGCCAGCAGTCTCAGCTGCAGCAGGTCCTGTCGACCGCAGCCAGCAAGCCCGCCGCAGACCCCCTCCGAGAGACACCGGCATCCACGCCGCTGACTCCATTGCCTCCAGCGCGGTGCAGCGACAGCGTGGCTGCATTCGTGGACGGCGCCGTGAATTTGTTGCCGACAAACAGTGAGGTCGACGCGACCAACGCCGTGCAGCTGGAGAGGTTGAGCGGGGAGCTGATCACATACGCCCCTCAGCTGCTGCCCCCGTCCCTCGTGGGAAGCTGGTCTCCGACGTATGTCCTGCGCATCTGTGCGCCGCAGAAGCTGAACATGAAGACGCTTGCACTGGAAGTGCAGCGGTACCTCGGCGCGTTTTACACACACGGGCAGCGTGCGTCGTCAGAGGTGATGCCTCGCGTCTCAGCGCGACCGGCAAGCGGCCCAAAGCATGCCGCCACGTCAGTCGCCTTCAGCGACGGCTCGTGGCTACTGCACCCCAACCTAAGCGAGCGCAGCATCGTGTTATACCCCCTCTTCGTCGACGCCTTGGCCCTGCGGGTGCGTCTGCCAGTGACCATGGAGAGAGAAGAGGCACGGCAGTTCTTGCTATACCTGAGCGAGCTGGACTGTCACCTTGGCGCCAATGACTATGGCGTACGGGTCCGCGACGTCCTCATGCACGCAGATGGCATGCACACGGAGCAGGACGAGTTCACGCTCCTGCAGTACGCCCAGCGCACGCCGCTGGCCCGGCCGCTGGGCCTGAAAATTGGCGCTCGTGTGATGCTCCGCACGAATCTTGCTCCAGGGCTCGTCAACGGGAGCTTAGGCACCGTCGTCGGCTTTCGTAAGCTCGCCGTCGACCAGCTCCCGCGCTACATTGTCAGCAACGAGCAGCGGGAGGTGTCCATCCAGCAATACGCCGACTTCTTGCAGTATGAGCAGAGCTTTGAGGTGCCGCTGGTGCCAGTCATCGATTTCAACGGGCGGCAGGAAGCCATCCCGCCGGTGACGCACTTTGTGGGAGGACTGCCCAGCACGCACTTCTACAGCATGGGGATTGTCGCCCTGCCGCTCTCCTTAGCCTACGCCTTCACGGTACACAAGGTGCAAGGTCTCACCCTGGTGGGCCGCGTGCACCTGGAGCTGTCCCGAATGTGGCCGTGCGATCACCTGCTGTACGTGGCCATGAGCCGCGTGCGCAACCCGGAGCAGCTTTCGGTCTCTTCGTTTCACCCCGGCCTGGTTCGCGCTGCCGCGGATTGCCTGCTCTTCGACGAAAGTCTGCCCCCAGTGACGCAGGCGAGGATTGCTCCGTACATGGTAGCGGCAACCTGGCGTCGCTCCGCGGAGAGGCGCAAGAAGGCGGTACTGCGAAAGCGCTTCGAGGCCTACGTGAAGAGGCGCCAGCAGAAGCTCCAGAGTGAGGCAGGCAGAGGTAACATCCTCGCCGAGATCCGGCTGCTGGAAGAAAAAATGCTGAAGCAGCGGGCGAGAGCGTCGGTGGCACGCAGAAGGCACCGTCGCACTCCCGGTGCGCAAGGCGCCGTAGCCGACGCACCAAAGGTGTGAGAGGCAATGGTCTGCTTTGCCGACGCCGATCCGCTGGGCCACTGGCCCTACCGTACGTTCGAGTCTCATGCGGACTGCTTGGTCCCGGTACATGTGAGGCAGCGGCGCGGGCACACTCAGGCATGCGTATGCATGTACGCCCGTTGATGAAGGGCTCGATGCAGCAGCCCCGCCCCCCCCATTCGCTGTGTGCTGTTCGTAGTCTGTTTAAGTGAAGCGAGAAACAGGATGTGCGCTCCACAGAGTACCAAAAGCACCTGCGTACGCAGCGAGGCACGCAGACGTTGATCGCACCTGGCAGTCTATCGCCGTGTGTGCGCGAGTGTCTGCGTCAGAAGGGAGAGGGGAACGGACCCGGGGGAGGGGGTGGAAGAGCGCACCCTCTCGCCTCATCTGTCCACCGCCACGCGCCTTGATATGACCAGCGAGAGGGTTCACAGAGGACAGAAATGGACGACGTAGGCGTCCGCGCCCTTCTGTGCGACTTCTCCCTCCCTCCACACACAACTTCCTTTGTCCAGCCCATTCCCTCCCCTCCTCGCCGCCCGTGCCATATACTTCTCCGCTCTCCTCTCTCTCCATACACCCTCACTCTTCCCACTCGCTCGCCCACGCGTCGATGCGTAATTCTCAGGCCACAGCCTCCTCCTCCCCCCTCAACGTCTGTCACGCGGTGCCATCGCAGAGGCCCGGAAAGTTTAACGGAGAGCCTATATATAAATATATATTTTTTTTGTACAGTGCGCTTTTACTCTTCGCGTGGCGTGGTGCCTTATGGCCTTTACTTAGATTGGCGCCTGTCCCACCCACCCCCGCCTTCATCTATCATCCCCCCTCGGCCTTGCCTCTCAGTGTCCCCGCTATCGCGCCCTCTCACATTTCTGCGCTTCAGCACACGCGCCTGCGTGAGAGAGTGCATCCGTGAGGGATCTCTTGGTCGCTTATCTAGCGTCGGTGTTCACACCGGCTCACGTGCATCGCCTCGAAGTGAACCGCCGAGATCGCGTAGAGAGGAGGTAACGTTTTGAAGAGCGGTGCGCGGGCTAAACTGAAGACCTGCGAGAGGAATAGGGCGAGAGAGACGGGGCGTTCAGCAGAACTGGCCGCCGAGACACGGCAGCTGCCGCCTCTGTAATATCCGCCCCTGCCTCCAGTGTATCTAGTCCCCTGCCCTCCCCCCGTCACACACGCACAGCGCACACCGCCGGCCCGCCCACCAACGCGCACTCTTTGCTTTCCTTAGAGACTTCTCTCTTCTTGTTTCGCCGATATTTTTCCCCTCTTCACTCCCGCCGCCTGCCGCACCACCACCACCACCGCCACCCGACGCACACGCACACACTTTGTTGGTGCTTCGCTGTACAAGAAGGCTGCGTCGGCTCTTTTCTGCGAAGAAAAGCGCACAAGCAGCTGCGCAGCAGCATCAGGCAGGTGTCGAGCATCACGAGACCTGTGGCAGCGGCGTTGACCCCTCTCACTCCGTCACGCACGCAACCGCCGCTTCCGGTCCTCCGCGAGCTCCGCATCGCTTTTTGTTTTTCTTTTTTGCTCCCCTTCCTGAACCTTTTTTGCCGTTACTTTCGCTTCTACACGCACATCCCCCTCCTCTTCCCTCCCGCACACCCCCTCCCCTCATAGAGCGCACACACGCACATATATACACCGCTCCGTTCCAATTTTTTTTGGGTACATCTCCATACGTTTCCTCTTCGCATTTTCCGCGCTGCTGCTGTGCGTGTGTGCCAACGCTCCCACTCCCGGACTTTGCCTTACGCGTAAGACTCGGCGTTCCTCACAGACGACGCCTTGTCTCCGTCCGCCGCGTTGCTGTATTTCGTCACGCTCCCCACCACTCCGGTGCTTGGCTCACACGGCGTTTGTTTCGTACCTTTGGACGCTTGCCAGCGTGCATTCGCGCGGTGTATTCGCGTACCCTCCGCCTCTCTATCCCTCTGTCGCGTGCGCTCCCCACGCACAGTTTACCCCGACGTATACGCACAACGGGTGCACGCGCACGCACAAAGCCTCATTCCTCCGCTGGGGCAAGTCAAAGCGCGACCCTCTGTTTCTAAACAGGCAATCCCACACACACGCGCGCGCGCACCTCTTTTCTTTCTTCTTCGGCCTCATTGTACTCAGCACACCCTTCATAGATACAGCTGTCGCCTCCTCCCCTCCCCCCTCATAGACGCACGCACATTTTTTTTGTTCTTCTTTCGTTTTCCTTTCATCGCTTCTTTGTGTGTGTGTGTTACGATTTGTGTTTGTTCGTTGGTGTGTTTTCTGCCCCCCCTCCCCCCTCACCATCACCCGTTGACGTGCACCGCCCTCGCTGTCTTGAGCGTGGATGTTTCGCCATTTGGCGTCCTCCTTTGTGGCGCAGCAGACAGCCACGCAACTCGCCGTCCGCACCGACCTGCGCTCTGGTATGGTGTTGTTGCATTCCGCAGTGGCCAACACACACACATCCGTGAGGGTCCCTCACTCCGTTGCCGCAGCCCTCAGCCGTGCGTCGTCGAACGCCCACTTTACCGGCATGCGATGGCAGTCCTCCTCGCCCACACCACCGAAGTCAGAGAGTGGAAAAAAGCGGGGACGGCCTCGGGGACGCAAGACGCGCCGGTCCACCTCCACAGCAGCAGTCGTCGACACACGCACAGGCACGACGGCGAGCGATATCGCCCGCGCAGAGGCTGATGCCACTTTAGAGGCAGCAGTGGCCGCCGTAGCTCAGCAGGTCTTTGTAAGCTCCGCTGAGCCGGTACCAGTGCCGCCTGCGCCTCTTCGAAAAGCAAGCGTGCTGGGCGCGCCCGGCGCCACTCTCCCCAATGCACAAGCTGCAAAGCTCGTAGAACCACCGACGCCTGCTGCGGAAGCATCCCGAGATACGAGCGACACCTCGGCAGCGGCGAGTGACTCCGCTCCATCTGTCGACAAAGCAACGTTGGAGGTGCAGCAGCTGCAGGCCAACGCAGCTGCCGCGTCAGCCGAGACCCCGGCTTCAGCTACAGCGGAGGTGATGGTGAAGCCGAAGAGGTCGGCAGGCCGCCCCCGCAAGAGCCGGGAGTCAGCTAATACACCAGCAGCCGTCACGACTGCTGAGGTGCCGGCAGCGCGAGCGAATCTCGCCGCAGACTCGCTCCGTGCCGACCTTGAGGAGGAGTCCTTCTTCTCGTCACTCCTCTCCCCCACCGGCGACGGCTCCAAAGTGGCAGAGCTGCGCGAGTCCACCCTTGTGTACAACGCCCTGACGGGTCGCATGACAAGTGAGACGTCACTGACGATGCAGTGCCTGCGCGAACTTGGATTCGGCGTCAGCGAAGAGCGCCATGTAGTCATGAACGCCCCAGAGGCTCTCAACGAACTTGCCGAGCGGGTGCGCGCGGGAACGGCAGCGCTGCCAACCAAGTGGCCTGTCACCCTCGCCCGCGTCATCGGTACAGTAATCATGAACAGGAACATCAGCGACCCGGCAAAAGCCCTGGAGCAGATGATCCAGGTGAAGACGAACAGCGTCATGCGCAGCCGCTACGCCTCCGTGGTTTCCGCGGCGAACAGCGACGTCGATGCCGCCATAGCGGAGGCGGCAGCGCAGCAGGCGCCCATGAGCGGCGGGCACGATCCGGATGAGGCGATCGAGCTCAACGACGAGCAGAGGCGCGTTATTGACATTGCCCTGCGCGGGCACCACATGTATATTGGCGGCAGCGCGGGCACCGGCAAGACGGTGCTCCTGCGCTCTGTGGCCCGCCGCCTGCAAGCTCACCGCCTCCGTGTCGCCATGACCGCCACTACGGGTGTAGCCGGATGCCACATCGGCGGCTCGACCTTCCACCATGCCCTCGGCGTCACCTCCCGCGGCGAGTTCACGCGGCGGAGCATCATCCTGGACTACGACGTCATCATCATTGACGAGGTGTCCATGTTCCCGCAGAGCCTCTTTGAGGAGTTCGATCGCGTGCTGCGCGAGGAGGCCGGCACGCCCGAGTTGCCGTTCGGTGGTGTGCAGATCATCTTGTGCGGCGACTTCCTCCAACTTGGCTGCATCAACGAGAGCTCACTCATCGGCTCGCCCCTGTTCCACAAGAACTTCGTAAAGGTCCGCCTCGAGACGCAGGTGCGGCAGACCGCCGACTCCAAGTTCGCCAATGACCTGCAGCTCATGCGCCTTGGCATCGTCCCTAGCGATCTCAGCACGACAGTGCAGCTGTTGCCGCCGGGCACGATGGTTGACTCCGCGGTGAATCTGCTGCCGACGAACAAAGAGGTGCATGCGGCCAACGAGCGGCAGCTGCAGGAACTTCCAGGGGACCCGCTGACGCTCACACCGGAGACCGGCATCACCTCCCTCCAGTGCGAGACAACGGCAACCCTGCTGCTGCGCACGACGCCAGATTTCAACGAGTCTGAGTTTGCCCGCCACACTCGCTCCCTTCTGCAGGCCACCCTTGACCTACCCCGTGCCTCTCTCCTCTCGCTTTACCGCGTGTATGAGGACGGTCATGTTATGCGCGTGATGCTTCCGCCGGGCGAGTCCGTCGCGTGGCGCGACGCAATGCGGGAGCGATTCCTCGAGATCGCTGGTCTGCTGAACGACCTGGAGCTTGGCGCTACGGTGACAGAGATCGTGCCGAACGGAGACGGCCTGCACACCCCAGAGACGGAAGAGTACCTGCACAAGGTCATGTCGAAGCACCCGATCGCGCAGCCACTGACCCTCAAGAAGGGCTGTCGCGTCCTTCTGCGCTCAAATCTGTCCAGCAACCTCGTGAACGGCAGCATCGGCACCGTTGTCGACTTCGTGGAGTGCCGAGAGGAGTCCTTTCCTGAGTACATCAAGACCGAAGCTGTGAAGCGCTGCATCGACCGCTACCGCGTCTTCTGCCTCACCGAGTGTGGCATGCCGGTGCCAATGGTGCCCGTTGTACAATTCTACAGCGGTGAGAAGATCGCGGTGCCACCGTGGGAATTTTCCGTCGGCGGTGGTCCAAGCACGCACTTCTACAGCCTCTCGAGCGTCGCCCTGCCGCTCTCCTTAGCCTACGCCTTCACGGTACACAAGGTGCAAGGTCTCACCCTGGTGGGCCGCGTGCACCTGGAGCTGTCCCGAATGTGGCCGTGCGATCACCTGCTGTACGTGGCCATGAGCCGCGTGCGCAACCCGGAGCAGCTGTCCATGTCGAGCTTCTCTGCGAGCATGGTGGTGGCGAATGACACGTGCGTGCAGTTTGACAAGGCGCTCCGTGGAGCGCTGCAGCTGACCCTCGCTGACATCGCCAAGTATCCCATCTCGGCTTGGAAGCGGTGCAACGACACGATTTATCACCTTCGTCGCCGTGGCGCCTCACTGCGTCGCTTACTGGAGGGGGTGACGTCCATGAGCGGCAGCAGGTCGCCGCTGATGGTGCCGGGGAGCAGCAGCGTGCGGGCACAAGACAGTCACCTCCACCAGGCAGGGGGCCTCTCCGCTGGTGAAATGAGCACAAATGACGGCAGCCGAGTGTTGGTGCGTGTCGGCAGGCACTGCAACGGTGGCACTGGCGCGGCGGACGAGGCTGGTACCGACGACGAGGCCTTTAACCTAGAGCACCTGAGCGCCATTCAGCAGTCGGTCCTCGTGGCGCGGCGCATGCGTAAACTCGTGCGACACGTGGAGCGCGTGGCGAAGCTCACCGACGCGCGTCGCCGCGCAAAGGAGCACGCCAAGAATAGGAGAGGGTCGGCTTCTCCCGAAGGCTCTGGCCACTTAGCGACGGCTGCAGCCGACGTGGTGAGCGGGAGTGATGACGCGCCGAGTAGGCGAGGCGAAGCGGTGGCGGCGATGGACAGTGCCGAATCCTGCAGTATCGAGCGTGCGGCCAGCGTCGTGGCGGCCTCCGTAGCGGCCGCCGCAGCCGCGTCGCCCTCCGCCTCGCTCGTCGTTGGCGAAGAGCACACGTTTTAGACCTCTCTTTCTCTCTCCCTCCCTTCCTCTCGCTCTCTCCAGACAGACTAGGTTTCTCTTTTCGTGACTGTGTGTGCGTATGCGGGTCGGCGGGCCTCGATGTACTCGGTGTCCACTCCCCTCCCTTCTCTTCCCTCTCCCCCATTCCTCTCTCTCTCTTCACTTTTGGAGAAGTGCCGGAACTGATTTGGCGTTGCTGGCCGGTGCGTGCGTGCAAGCACGCAGCTGCGTGCTCGACTCTTGCACGTCTATGTGCGCGTGTGTGTCCTTCCTGTGACCGCAGTTTTGGTGTCCACTTCCCTTACCCCCTCATTGGTGCGCAGACGCTCATCAGCACGCCTACGGCCGTATCGCTTCTGCACCGCAGCGCTATTTGTCGACATACTTTTTTTGCGTTTATGAACGCCCCACTCCTGTTGTGTGTCATGAATGAGGTACCGCCGCCCACAGGGGCGAGTGTCTGTGCGCGTTGGTGCGCACCATCACGATCACCTCCACCTCCACTCTTTCTCTGGCAATCCGATTTTTTTTACTATCGCATTGCTGCATACACACACACACGCACGCATGCACACACCCCTTTCCTTCATGCCTTCATCCCCATTCCTCTGTGTGTGTGTGTGTGTGTTTGTGCCGGTGTGTGTGTGTGTGTGTCAATGTTCTCTCTCTCTCCATAGATGCACGTGTACTTTGCAACTCCTCCCTTCCCTATATACACACATGCCTATACGCATACACGCTCGCACACCTACACGTGTGTGTGTGTGTGTGTGTGTAGGGGAGGGGGGAGGCGTACTTCCCTGGGATGACACACGACAGAGACTAGGGTCCAATGACGGGCGCGGCTCAGATATGGAGAGGAAGGGGTGGAGGGCAAAGAGGAGCGGTTGTCCCAAGCACAAGGAAGCCGAAAATATCAGAGACGCTGACGGCGCATCGGTACGCCCACAAGCTCCCATGGAAGCCACACCGCCCCTGATGGATGCGTCTCCTGGCCCCTCTCGGCCGGCGCGCCCTCCTCTCTCGGACATGGGCCCGTCCCCTCACAGGCCCTTTTCTCGTGCGTTCCCCTTTTACGTTGCGTGCCTGTATTGTGTGCGTGTTTGCGTGAACGTGTCACGTGTGTTCAAGTATGTTTGCCTAGCTTTCGGTGCTGCTGCCCCAGGCTGGTCACTCTTGTACGTCTCCCTCTCCCTCCTCCGTCTCTTCGTTGCTGTGTTGTCGTTAGATGTACCGAAGGCAATAAGGCTCTGCCCCCCCTCCCTCCTCTCCCGCGACACACATACACACGCACACAAATATTTATATTGTCGTGCGGTGCTTATGCGCCGTATATACACAGTATATATGTATATATGCTCGTGTGTATGCGTGGGTGGGTGGGCGGGTGGGTGTCTTTGTCGCCCCCTCTGATCCGTTTGCAGGAACGTCTTCCCTGTCGCCCTAAAAGACGTCGATGGATTTCCTTTTGCAGCCGTGTGTGAAGCTCCGCGTCTGCGATCCCCTCCTCCTCCTCCTCCCTTCACACTGAGGCTTTCTCGTTACAGCTCCAAATACGCAAAAAAAAGGAAATCGGAAAGAGCCGCTGAATGGTGGTGTGCCCTCGCGTCGAGGCACTTCAGCGTGGATCGGGCGTGGCTGTTTTGTGTTGGCGGCATAAGTATGGGTCTGTGTGCAGGGGAGGGGGCTGGCGCACCGCACGCCCACACATCGTTGCTGACATCAGAGGAGGCGCCGCCTCGCCCTCCTCCGCCACTCTGGAGGAGAGAGCGCGTCACGGCTCAACTGGTGAACGGTCAACAAACGCACCTGTATACTCGCAGTGTTCCCGTCGAAATGGGGCTGCTGCGCACGTTGGCCCAAGGCGGACGCGCTATGCTCTCTCTCTCGATCAGCGCACTGCAAGCTCAAACGCACCCCCCCCTCTTCGCT
This sequence comes from Leishmania martiniquensis, assembly GCF_017916325.1. NCBI lineage: Eukaryota > Euglenozoa > Kinetoplastea > Trypanosomatida > Trypanosomatidae > Leishmania > Leishmania martiniquensis. The sequence continues at coordinate 113,215 of NC_090146.1, forward strand.
CCTACTCTCCTCTCCCCCTCTCTCTTGTGGAACCCCCTTCTGTTAGTCGGTGGTATCCGTGCCTGCACAGCTACACGCGCGTATTTTTGAGTGCATCATCTTCCGGGCATCGACACGGAGATACAAGGTTGCTCGCAGCGCTCACGGGGTACCATCGCAGCGGGAACAAGAGCCCCCCTGCGACGCCCGCAGAGACTCTGCACGAGGAACGGAGCGAGAGAGAGACGTCATAGCTGCAGGCAGCAGTAACCGCAGCGTCCACCACCTCCTCCTCCAGGCACATGGGTTACAAGCGCAAGAACAACAAGAGGGCGCGAAGCATTGCAGCACGAAAGGTGGAGAAAGCAGCAGCAGTAGCAGCTGCTGAAAAAATCGCAACTGTCGGTGACGATGATGATCATAGCAGCGCTGTCGAGCTTTGTAACACCGGCCTCTCTTCAGCACCCTCGGCCGGTGATAAGGATGTGCCCCGTGCGTCGGCGGCCATCAGCGCCACGTGCAGAAGCAGTACGGCCGCTGCTGCGTCGGTGAATGAAGCAAAGTTGGAGGATGCAGACGCCGAAGCCGCGTGTCAAGCGGAGCAGAGCGAGACGCAGCAGCAGTCCGGTGCCTCTGGTGACCGGTGCTCCTTGAGCACGTCAGGGCTCCTGTTCTCTGCGCCGCCCACTCCGGCTGACCTGGCCCTCTTGAATGCAGCAAGTGGTGCGGCGGGACTTCCATCTCTGCTGGCTGCGACCCACCTGCCGTGTATTGCTGGCAGCACTCCTTGCCGCCCTCAAGAGAGTGTGGATGAGGGCGGCGAGGGCAACTATGTGGCCTACGTACTTTCGGAACAGTGGAGTGATGCTGCCACCGTGTCCATGACGATTTGGGGGGTCTACTCCCCGCGCAGTGGGGACTGCCTGCAAGTGGTGCACTGGCATCACCTCCCTGTTGCAAATGGGTCGCCTGTCACGAGCGGTGATCACCACATGTCTCCGGCTTCCTGCGATGCGCAACAGACGAGGGAGCTCATCATGAGCGTCAATGCCGACGGTCTGTGCTTCATGCTCGCGCCCTCCTCGCTGGTATCTGTCGAGGGAGGTGGCGCGGCAGGATCCATGACGCCGGCCTCGGCCTCCTCAGAGTCAGACGCTGCCGCATCAGCAGCAGCAGCGGCGTCGGCTTCGGCAGATGTCTACTGGGTGATCCCCTCTGTGTTGAAAGAGAGCTTCTTAGCGCTCCTCCACGCCCAAGAGTGGCTGCGCAAGACACCGCTTCACCACTCAACTCCCGAAGCATGTCCCCGCAGCCTTGAGTGTCACGGCTGGCGTGTTCGGCCCCACCCATCGCGGTGGGCACACGTCACGCCATACCTGGCGGCGGCGGTGGCGGCTGAAGCGGCAGAAGGGTGTAAGCCGCACGCGGCGCTGTCGCCGCCAACTGTCGCGCCGGTGGCGCCAAAGCGCAAAATGAAGAAGGCAAAGCGGCAAAGCAGCCCTCACCCGCCGCCACGCGCGCAGCCTCAGCAGCAGTCAGTCATCACGGCACCTGCTAATGTGTCTCAGCAGATGGTGGACGCCACCAACAACATGCTCGCAGCTAACGGCGCACCGTCGTCGTCGCGGCTTCAGTACAGGGTTCCTTACGTGGCGGCCGTGCAGCAGCATCCGAAAAGTTGCAGCGGTGCAACCGAATCGCGCGGGCCGTTGGCAGCCGATTCGGCCATAGCTGACACGCCAGTGGTCCTCCTCCTCGGTAATCGCATCGCCGCATACCCAACCGGCGACGCATGTAGCGCAACGGTGTGAGAGAGAGACGAAGCGGCATTACGGATGCGTCCCCCACCCCTCCCTGCCGCTTCAGTGACTGTCGTGGCGCTGTTGAAGTGGGGTTCCAGTAGAGCGCAGATCGATACTGTGAGCACTGCGCCTATGGCCTTCATGTGCGTGGTCCTGCGTGCTTGTCTCGGGTTTCCTCTATCCTCCATCCCGTCACTCTTTCCCCCCCTCCCCATGCACACACACACACACCCTCCAGTAGGGCTTTTCACCGTTCTGCTTGTTTAGTTCACCTGCTGCCGACTGCAGTGCCACTGCAAGACATCTCCTCAGTAAAGAAATTGCCTGTCGGGGGGAGGGGGGGGTTGAAGGCGCGGTCTTTTGCCCATCAGCCCACGCGTCCCTCATCCCTCACAGACACAAACGCAAGCACCTCCTTATCTTGTTCACCCGTGTGCGCACCTGCAGATGACGCGGATGCCACTCAGGCAGCTGATTGAGGGCGTCACTCGGGGGGGAGTGCATTGCATCGAGGAGACCCTCTCCCCCCCACCCCATATGACGCATATTTCCGTCAGCGTCTCTCACTCAATGCACTTCTCTCGGCCTCGGCGTGATGTGTGCAAGTCAACAGCGGACCCTTTTCCGTTCTCCTCTCCTCCTTCACTGACGCACACACTCACACGCTCTCTCTCCCACCCCCTCCCTTTCGCCTCGGTGCACACACGCCGCCTTTCCGTACGCGCGCGCGCGGCCCATACGCGCTTTATCGAAGAATTCACAGCTGCGTCCATCTACTCTGCTCTCGCTCACGCTTTCCACCACAGCCTCGACCATCTTCCCGGCTCCTCTTTACCGATTCACCCGTCCACCACCTGCCAGACGCTTCTAGCAGCGAATCAAGCGACTGTCGAGGTGGCCACACGATTCTTCCCTCTGCTTGTTTCTTTACTCGCCCTGTCCACACGCCGAGGCACCCCCATCCGCCATCCGTCATGACCTCCGTCTTCAAAATACCGGAGAAGCGCGAGGAGCTCGTCTACATGGCAAAGCTCGCGGAGCAGTGCGAGCGCCATGACGAAATCCTATTCTGCATGAAGCGCGTTGTCAAAATGAACCCGAAGCTGACCAGTGAGGAGCGGAATCTGCTCTCGGCTGCCTACAAGTACATTATCAGTGCCCGTCGCGCGTGCTGGCGCAGCATGAGCTCCATGGCGCACAAGGAGGACAGCCACAAGGCCAAGACGGCGAGTCTCTTCAGCGGCTTCCAGCAGCAGGTCGAGAAGGAGCTGGCGGAGATTTGCTCAGACATCCTGGAGCTGCTGGACAAGTACCTCATCCCGGCCGCTGACAGCGACGAGAGCAACGTATACTACTACAAGCTCAAGGGCGACTACCACCGCTACTTTGCCGAGGTCGAGTCTAGCTCGGACACGCAGAAGAACCTTGCCCTGGAGGCGTACAAGAAGGCGTCCGAGTTCATGACCTCGCTGAAGCCAACCTCGCCGATCCGTCTCGGCCTCGCCCTCAACTTCTCTGTCTTCTACTACGAGATTCTGCGGAGCCCCGACAAGGGCTGCCAGCTCGCTCGTCAGGCCTTCGAGGAGGCCCTGAGCGATCCAGAGGTGCTGGATGAGGAGCAGCACAAGGAGTCGGCGCTAATCATGCAGCTGCTGCGCGACAACCTCGCGCTCTGGACCGAGGACTCTCGCCCGGAGGGGCAGGATGACGGGACGGCGATGGAAGAGCTCGAGTAACGAAGAAGACGGTCTGCACAATCGCACGCAAGGCCGGCGGCGGCGGCGGCGGCGCTTTGGATCGGGAAGCGCTGACGACGTGCATAAGGTGTGTGGAGGTGGCGAGGTGGAGCAGATGCGCGTAATCAAGCGCACACCCCACAAGCGTCCCTCTTGCGATGCGCCTCACCACCAACAACACTACCACTCATCGTCCCTCTGTCGCAGCGATTTTTTTCCCAGCTCACTCTCTCGCGCTCACCCGCGTATCATGTCGCCCTCAATCTTCATGCATATATATATATATATATAATGGCTGTGTGTATATAGAGAATCAAAGGCCTTTGCATCTGCGCTTGTGCTCCGCTGTCTTGTTCGCACCCCTCCTCCTCTTCCGCTGATGTCAGGGGGGAGGGGGGCCTTTCCCGCGCGCTCTCTCCCCTCTCCTATCTTTGACGAAGGTGTAGAGGAAGGGGAAGGGGAGTGGAGAGAAGAGAGAGAGAGCGGCGCCGCGATGGTCCGACGTGCTGTGTGTGTGTCTGTCTGTGTGTATTTCTTTTTTTTCTTTTCGTTCCCTTTGTGTCTGTATGGCCCAACGGCATCCATCGCATCGGTGCAGTGCGTATTTGTTGGTGTGCCCACCCACCCACCACCCTCCGTTATGCTCGACTGGCGCGTGTGTGTGTGTATATACATCTATTTGTGCGTGCGTGCCTGTGTAGGGGGGAGGGGGGAGCCTCCTTCCCACCCTCTTTAACTCTCTCCCTCACACACACATGCATACGACGTCCTGTCTTGTCGATATCTGCCGTGGTATTCTGCGTCAGTGTCATACGTGAAGGCTGCGGTGAGGAGGGTAAGGTGGTCGAGTTGGGCAAGGGGAGGTGAATGTTTTTTTGGCCAGGGCGTTGGTGTCCGGTCCCTCGCTCGTTCCCCTCCCCTCGAGTTGCACTTGCTCCTTATTTACTCGCGCTGTTACGCCTTCATGCGGGCGCACGTCTTGGTGCCCCATACCGTATGCACGTGTGGATCTGTGTGTGTGTGTGTGTACCCCTCGCGCCTCCCAATGGGGCGATGTCAAGCGGTGGCCTCTTCGTGGATAGTGCGTAGGGGGGAGAGTGACGAGAGACGCACACAGAAAAGGGAAGAGGGAAAGCCAACGGTAAATATACCTCTTAGAACGAAAGCGAAGGGGAGGAACGGGAGGGGGAGGGGGGAGCCAACAATGGCGGCAATGGCGACAGAGAAAGAGAGAGGTGCACACGGGAGGGTGTGTGGGGGGGGGAGGGGGCACCGACAACGCCAAGTACGATAGTTTAAGAATAAAAATATATCCCGAGCGCGTTCCCCTCCCCCTCCCCCACCCCGGCCAAAGGAGAGGGAATACTCACACGCGCAGTCGACAGCGGGCAGGGAGGGGGAAGGGGGAGAGTTCTCTTGGCGCTTTCTGTGTTGGGAGGGGAGATACACATACGCATGTATATGTATATATGTGTATACCGCTGATGCCCTCTCTGCCTGCCCCACCCACCCACCCACACCCACCCCTCGTCTCTCCCTTCTCTCCCCACGTGTATGCACGTCGGCGTATGTACGCAAATATGTATAGGTCGAGAGATCGATGCACACGCGCCCACACGCACCGCTGTATCCGTTCATCCATCTACACATACATACATATATATATATAGGAAGTTAGAATAAAATGCCTGCCTGCCTGCCACCACCCTTCCCCTTTTGTGCTCGCCACTTCCTCTCTCACCTTTGCTAAATCGTATGGCCCGTTTTTTTGGTGTGGTGTATGCTTCCGTTCTTTGCTGTGACGTCGAGCCTTAGTCAAACACGCGGAGCTCCCCTTGCCCAAACTGGAGAACTGAAGCGGGAGGAGCGCCGCCCTCTTCTGTGCCATCGTCTATGCGTGCGAGTTCCCTTTCACACACATCCCTGCCTCCCACCCACCCCCCTGGAAGCGCTCGATTCGCTCGTGCATGCGCTGATGGCTTCGAGTAGAGGATCCGCTCGCGTCATCCTTCCGCTAGGTGGGCGTAAGATGCCGAGCTCTAGGCGATCCAGGGCAGAAGGGAGGCGTGGAGGAGAGGCGAGGCCTCGCCTCCACTCCTCCCGTTCCCTTCGAAGAATCTCCACGTCACCAACGTGCGTGCTCGCGGCTTCTCTCGTGGGCAACGAATTTCGGCGGGGAGCAGCAAAGTCGATGGCCAACGCACGTCTGCGTGCATCCGCCCCGATTTGCAGTTTTCGGTGTGAATGGTGCGCCCACTCGGCTTCTGTGTACTGCTGTGCCCCCACCACCACCACCCGACCCCACTCCTCCGCACTGGCTCTCGTCTCCCCTCTTGCTTGAACCTTAGCACACCTCACATACACCGAACCCACTCGCCCGGCGTTCATGAGCGACCTCTGCCACAAAATTGCAGCGAGATACGCGTGGCCCGCCGCCGCATAGCTATTTTTTTTCTTTGCTGTTAGGGCCAATCGGCTGGTGCTAAAAGCTCCTTCGAGTGTGCACGACTGGGAGCGTCGCTGCCGTTAGCGGAATGGTGGCGCTACCGGCGTTTAAGTTCGCCTTCCTGGCCATTCGTCAGGTGTCGCGTCCTGTCGCGAAGCAGATCGTATCACGCGCGAATACGAAGCGTGGCGTGACGTACTGCGTGTGCATTGGACTGGGCCGCTTCTCACTCGGCCTCTCCGGCGTCATATCGGAGTGGACGCGAGCTGAGGAGCGAAAGCAACAAGCCGCGAAGCGCACGTCAGAGGAGAAAGCTGCCGAGGCTGGCGAATCAGCGCCTCGTGAGGATGCAGCGGTGGCGGCCATGGGTGCGGCGGGCAAGGCATCGGCGACAGCAAGCGGCTGCGAGGCAGCAGCAGCAGCAGCAACCGCGGCAGGATCGAGTAGCAGCCTTAGCACCGCCACCACAGCCACAGCGACCACCACCGCTGCGATGAAAGCGCAGGCGATCGATGCCGTGGAGTCGAGCGCAGCAGCGACGGCAGCGAATTCAGCTGCTACGCCGGCAACCGTTACACCTCGGTCTCGCTCACTGCTGCAGAGCGTCGTCTACGGCCCGCAGCCCCAGGGCAAGGTGGTGGACACATACGACAGCAGCGTCTTTCTCGATCCTTCGCGGACTGTCGGCGAGGCCGCCCGCGTCTTCATCCGCTACCCGACTCGCAGTGCCTGGGATGTGTTCCGGCAGACGTTTCTTGCCCCCTTTCCCGAGGATCGGCTCGTGGCAGCCGGCGCTGACCTGCTCATCGAGCTGGTAGCATACACTCTGCTGTGCACGTTGCTTGTCGTGGAGCTTCACCAGCAGTCTCGCATGTCGGCAGCGAAGGAGGCCCACCTGCAGGCTCGCCTGGAGGCGATCGAGGCGAAGGTGAACGAGCTGGTGGAGTACAGCAAGAGCGCAGCCTCCTCGCCGCCGTTGGAGGAATTGTCTCCACTGCGGGAGCCACGCGTGGCAGGGCGGCTCAGTGGCCTCTGGAGTGCCGTCGCCGGTGGCGTCGGCTTCGCTGGGGGTACCCTGCTCAGACGCAGCGGAGGGAGCGATAAGGGCGGTGTCGGTGACAGCGGCTGCAAACTCACAGCCGAGGAGCGCGAGCAATAGGCGCAGAGCGGCAAGGCCATCATCCTCCAGCTCAAGAGCAGGTACGCGAAGACGGCGCTCCTGCAACAGGAACCGGGGCTACACGTGCGCAGTGCCGTCCAGGTGGCGAAGCAAGCCGAGGACCAACCGCACGGTGAGCGAGTCAGCGGATGGGAGAAGGCCTATGGCGTCGATGTGACGCGCCAAGAGGCCCTAACGAGGGAGAAAGCACCGCTTTACCCCGCTCGCTCGCTCTTCTCGACTGCTTTCTGCGTTTTCATCTCGCCCCGCGGCAATCGTCGCATAGTCGTCTCTGCACTTCCTTCTCGGTCACATGTGTTCCTCCCGTACCGATACACACCTCTTTTCAATGGGCTCTGTTAGGTGAGGTGTATAGGCGCATGCCTGCGTGGGTGTGATGTTCTGTTCTCTGATTTTAGTCTTCCCCAGAGAGGGAGGGGAGCCAAAGAGAGAGGGGGGGCAGAGTGGACGATGTCAGTGCTTTGCCGGCGTCTCGAGCCGCCACCACCACCACCCCTCTCTCTCTCCACAGACTCACTCCCCTCAGCCGTCATCTTTCCTTTAGGCCCGACCACCATTCCTATACATTCATGTGTCCGGATAGCTGCACTCTCAGTATGCGCGCCTGCGTGGGTTGTTTGGAGCACTTCGATTTCTTCGCCCTCCCCTCCCCCTCCCTCCCTCTCCCTCTTTAGCCAACGCACGCGAAGTGAGCTGCAGCGAAAGGAAAAAGTGAAGGGGGGTGGTGGGGCCGCTGCAAGTGGGCAAGATGGTGGCCATGAGCTCCCTTGACGTGCGTGTGCGCACTCACAGTTACGAAGACAAGACACGCGCAGCAACCGAGATGCGGTTGTGCACTCCTTTGCGCAGAAGAGGTTCGAAGACGCGGAGGTCAGTCTGCGCGAAGGAAAAAAAAGGACCTCTCATGAGGTGTGAGGAACGCGGCTGTCATCCTCTCAGTGACAGTGAGTGGCAGATGGCGCAGGCAAAGACACGAGTCCAGACACTTTCTCACACGCACGCCGCTCTTCGCCGCCTCTCTCGTATCGTTGGAAAGGCTTTCGACTCAGCTTGCGTGTGCAGCGGCGCGAACATTTTGCGTAAAGGGGGAATAGCGAGAGCCACAGGTGTGTGGGAGGGGAGGGGGGAAGGGGGCTGTGCCTCGGCGCCATCTTCCCCCTCTCCCCTTTGCATTGCATCATACATCCTTCCCAACTGCCTCTCTCCTCTCCTCTCCTCTCCTCTTCTGGCCCTCGTCACCGTTGTACCCGCGCGCGCAGCTTCCTCGTGGAGTGCAATCATGGAAGTTTATCCAACCATAGCGGAAGCTGGGCTAACGGCTCTCGCCGGGTATGTGGCATCACCCGAGGTGCCCTCGTCTCTCTCCGTGAGCAGGGAGGCGGAGACGCTGCAGCCGCAAGCACAGCAGAGCGCTACCGCTGTCGCTGCGGCCGCACCCACCCCGGCAGAGCAGCTCCAAGCGCTAGAAGCCAAGATGGCTAAGTGGAAAGAGGCAGTTGCTACACAGCTCAACGACGCGGCCCGAAAAAACAAAAAGCTCCGCGAAGAGTTGCGTCTTCTTCGAGAAGAGAAGGAGGGCGCCCTCAGCGATCTGCGGGTTCAGCTGGCGGAGGAGTTTCAGGAGCGCACGGCGATGCAGCGGGACGAGCTGGCGGCGCTGAAGCAACAGGCCGCCGCACTGCGGGAGGAGAAGAAAACAATGGCCGCCACACACGAAGCGGAGCTGCAAACGGCGCGGGCAAAGCTGCGGGAGGTGATCCAACTAGAGCTGGAGACAGAGTACAAGCGCCGAGAGGAGCAATGGGTGAAGGAGAAGGTACAGCTGCAGACGCGCACCGCAGCGAAGGAGACAGAGCGCGCGCAGGCGGAGCACGAGTGTGATATGCTGAAGCTGCGACTGGGCAGACTTGGTACCCAGTATGATGAGCTCGCAGCGCTGCTACAGCCAGACGGTGGCGCGACATCGCCAACGCGTGTAGCGGAAGTAGACAATGACGCAGCCATCGGAGCAACATCCAAAAACGCAGCATCTACCAGTGCAGACGCCTTCGACACCAATGGAAGCAGCGCTGCGCGCCAGCAGACGGCCGTGGCGGCGGCTCATGCCAAGCAGATGGAGAGCATCAAGGCGGAGCTTCAGAGTAAAGAGCAGCGCACGCAGTTCCTGCTGGACCGCGCCAAGCAGGAGTACGAGGCGGAGAAGGCCCAACTGCTTCGTGAACTGCAGCTGCGAGAGGAGGAGCTAAAGGTGGCGCACACATTGCTGAAACAGGTGCAGGTAGAGAACAGCCAGTACATGGAGCGTGTCTCGCATGCTCAGACAGAGCAGCAGGCGCTGGAGCAGCGGTACGCAGCGAAGGTGTCCGCATTCAGTCAGGAGCTAGCGGAGCGTATTAACGCGGCGGATAAAGCACAGGTAGTAAACAAGCGCCTGCAAGAGCAACTTCGCGCCTCCCAGCAGCAAGTGGCCACGCTGGAGGAAGAGTCGACCATGCGCGAGGAGGCGTTTCACTCGCTTATGTTCTCAGAGGACAGCAAGCGGATCACAATGGAACTGCAGCGGGCCGTTCAGGCGGCCCGGGACGAGGCGGAGGAGTGGAAGATGCAGTACTACGCCAGCGTCACCGCCTCAAGCTGCCCCTCAGCCGCGGCAGCAACGTCGCCAGCAGATCCCTCCCAGCAGAAACGAACGAAGACGGATGACGCACATGTATCTGCGGTCGTCGGTGCCCCTGCCGCAGCAGCAGCCGTCCGTACGCCTCAGGCGTGGCACGACCAACTCGCCGCCAGGGAGGCGGATCTGAATTCGCAGGCGGCGCAGCTGGCGCGCAAGGCTGCCCTTCTAGAAGCCGCAGAGGCGAAGCTGAACAAAATGCGCAGCTCCATGGCGAGTCAGGCTAGCATTCTCCTGCAGCAGAGTAGGAGTGGCAGTCGCGGTGGCGGTAGCAGTGGCGTCGCTGGTCCTCACGGGCGTCGCGAGGACGGCGACAGCGTTGTATTCGCTGGAGGAGGTCACCGGGACAATGCGGAGGACGACGATAACGACCGCAGCCTCGCTGACACGTCGCCACTCATCTCCACGGCCGTGTCACTGCTGCCGTCTGCCCTGCACGGGTCTCTGCGCCTCCTGGAGGCACAGCGACGGCGTCTGCACCTCCCCGGCACATGCGGCTTGTGTGCGTGTTGCTTCTCTGGCGCCGGCACCACTGGGGCCCCCCGGCGTCTTCGTTTCAACGCGCTTTTGATAACAGTGATGGCGGTCATGATGCTTGTGATGCTCGCTAGCTTCAGGGCCGTCGTGTAGCGGGTGCGCCTGTGTTCATGGCAGTGGTAATGGTTGCGGGCGGAGCAGCACACTCGACGCCTCTGCCTTATCTTGCACAACCACACTAGCATCAAGGCCTTTATAGCGGTTGCGAAAGCTTAAGCCGGCTTCGCCCTCCCACCTGACCCCATCCCCTCCGTCCACCTCATCGCCTTTCACTTCGGATGTTCATGTTGCATGGCAGATACACAGGAGGTGAGACGTGTGGAAAAAAGAGATGAAGCGCGCCGCAGTCTCGACAGTCGCCGAGAGACGAGTATAAAAGTTGTTGGCGTCCCTCTCGCCCTCTCTGTCCGCACACCCCGCCCGCCTCTCTCGTCAACACAGCAGCTATTGCACATGAATAGGGAGCGGCCTTCGATAGTGCGTCGTCCCCTGCTCTCATGAGAGATGGGGAGGGGGGCAGCGTACCCCTCCCCACCACACACACCTCCTTGGGGAAAAAAAAAGAGGAGAACTGTTTGTCCATTCTGGACCTGTGCTTGACGATCGCAGCTGCGATACCGTCCAGCCCCCACTCACCCCCCCCACGCACACACACACGCGCGCATACACTCCTCCGCCTCCTCCGGTCAACCCGTCCCGCGGGCGGGGGGAAGGGGGAAGAAGAAAGGAGGAAGAGAAGGCGAGCGGCGTCTGCGGACTTTCTTTTTTCGCACTTCGCGTCACCACCACCCCCTCTCTGTTTTTTCATAGGCCTCTGTCGTCCTCACGCTGAGGCCTCGAAGACAGGCCCCCTCCCTCGTGTCCGGGGCCACTTGCGCGGGCAGGGTCGTCCGTGAAGGCGGATACGGACGCGCAGTCTTGCGCTGCAATGTGTCGTCGCGTCTTTCCACGGTTGAACACACACACACACATACACGCCTATGTGTATTGGCTTGGTATCTTCCCACTCCACGGGAGACTCCACCATCGAATTCCTACACCCCAGTGTCAGCGATAGGATGCCCCCCAGCAAGCCCACTGCAGGCGTTTTTTTTTGAGGGGGAGGGAGGGGGTATGCATATTAATCATGAGTGTCACAGTCAACTGCGCCTGCGCGCAGGAGGGCGCTGCTGCGGTTATACCCCACAGCCACCCCGCCTTATTTGCCAACTTTTGCGTCCTCTTCTCGATGTCCCGTCAATGATTGCGCACACGCACAGCCGCACACCACCCAAGCGGGAAGAAACGAAGCGAGGACGTCGCTTAGAGGACGAATTTCGCGCACCCGCCTTGCCCCCCCTCTCTCCCCCCCTTCGGTGCCTTCACTATATTGCACGAAAAAAAAACGCACAGTCCCAGCGGCACCATACATCATACTTACAGAGAAAGGGGAAGCGCGAGGCTCGCCGGTGGAACTGACGCTGTACACCTATTTCATTCTGCAGCCTCCCTGCTGTTCCTCCTCATTTTGCCTCTCTGTCTCTCCCTGGCCGTTGCTCACCCGAGAGAGCCACACACAAGCAGATTGGTCATCGTGAAACCGCCTTACTGCATATCATTGCAGCTTCTCCCTCTGTATCCAACATCCGATTCTAACCACTTTGAATCTAAGAAAAAAGTCGAGGAGGGTGGAAGAGCACGCTTCACGCGCCCCGTGCAGCTCTTCACCCATATCTACGCTCCCCCTGTCCCCTGTCCCCTGCACGCTTCTCCCCACTGTCTGTGCGTTCATGTGTGTCCAGCTCGAATTCACAGGTGCCATTTACACAAACGCGCCCAAGTCCTTTCGCCTGCTTGCCTAGTGCTGCGCCCTCGCTCGTCTGTGCAGGAGCAGCGCAACGGAGAGTGCTTTTCTTTTTTCGTCTCGTTTAATTTCATCGGACTGCTTATCACGCACGCACGGCTATCATGTTCAAGAAGAAAATGGTGAGCACGGCGGCGGCGGCAGCAGCAGCGGCGTCGTCATCGTCGTCGCACTCCCCGGCAAAGCGCGGCAGCAAAGCGCGGACGCTCGCACTCATCGAAAAGCATCGAAGAATTCTCGATGAGGCAAGGCGCGAGAAGGAGGAGATGGATCAGCTGACTGCCGAGCAGGTGGAACTACGGCAGCAGCAGCAGCAACTAAAGGCAGTCACAGGTGCATCGCCGTCGGCGGCGTCTGCCGCAGCAGCAGTCGGGGAGGAGAAGCGAACGAGAGATACCTTCACCGCCCTTGTCGAGCATTTTCTCGCCTCCACGCAGCCTCTTGCAGATTTGGACGAGACCATACAGGAGGTGGACAAGCCAGCCGGCTCTCCCGGCGAGGCGTTGCACGCGTCACCTCGGCCACGGCAGACACAGTTGGCTGCAGCCTCTGGTTCCCCCTCCATCATCACGTACCGAAGCTTCGCTGCCTCGCTTGTATGCCCCAAGAAGCTCTTCCTCTTTCAGAATCGCCCCGACCTGATTCCGAAGGCATCCCTCGGTGACCTCATGCACTTTGACGACAGTGTCGGCTTCAACGAGCTGGCGCGGCGGTGGGACCGTCTCCAGTTCGGCAGTCGCGCTGTACTCGTGAAGGAGAGCGAATTCCACCAGGCAGTGCAGCGCACGGAAGAGCTCATCACGGCATACTTTCAAGGCCTGTACAAGTCGCTCGGGGAGCAGGCGCCGTCGCTGACGATCCATAGACCGGCTTTCGCTGTCGAGTTCCCTGGCCGCGCCCACGAAGCGGGAGCTGACAAGGGCGGCTCCCGCACCACTGCCGCCAGGTCAGCGACTGTTGAGCTGCGCGCGCGCCCGGCCGTGGTGCGGTATCGTCCGAAAGAGAATCAATGGGTTTTCCTCGAGTCGCAGGCTGTCATTGACCCCATGGGCACCCCAGGCCGCATCAGCAGCACGATTCAGCGGTTTCACTTCACGGCTCTGTGCTTCAGGCTCTGGTTGACGCAACCTCACCTGCCCATCGACATTCGAAAGAAATTTTTGCAGGTGAACCTGAGCGACATCACGACCGAGAACTTGCGCGGCCACTCGCTGGAATCCTCTGCGCGAGCGGCCGCGCCGATCGACCTCAAGCGTAGCGGACTGCTACATATTCGCCAGTTCTTCCCCGGCCCGGCCACGCTGATGGACTGCGACCCGCCTCGGCTTGTCAAGTTCATCCAGCGGGCCTCCCTAGAGGAGCTCATGGCGGAGGACTGCAAGTGCTACAGCAAGGAGGGTCGCAGTCGGCAGTACAGCAGCGCCGCCCCTCGCGTTGGGGGCGGCGGCGCGCACTACTTCTCGCATCACGGTCTTGGAGGCGGCGGCAGCGCTGGTGGTGCTCTTGACCTGCGCCACTTGAGCAGCGTCATCGCTTCCGATCCAACCCTAGCCGGCCACGCCGCAGAGGTTGAGGTAGCGGCCCAGGAGCTCGGTGGCTTTCACAACCCCCGCTCAGCGCGCAGTCAGCGTCAAAAAGATGAAGCGCATCATCGTCTCTTCGAGGCGCAGCAGTGCTTCATGGAGGAGCTTCTGCGCCAGCACACCCTTCCCCTCGTGGAGCGCCATCAACAGCAGATGGCTGCATCCTCGTTGGCCAGGAGCCCGGCAAGCAGCCCCCTGACAGCCTTTTCGGATCTCCTGGGCGACGACGGCTTTGTGCGTGCCAGCTGCGCCGCCGACGACGCGGGCAACGGGAAGCCAAAGAAGGCCATGAAAGCGGCGGCTCGAAACGGCAAAGGCGCGGCGGCTGGCGGTCGAGGGAGGCGAAAAGCCACGGTGGTCGACGAGGATGAGGAAGCGGAGGAGGACGCGGGCGATGTTACCGTGGGCAGCGCCGACAACACTGATTCCCCGCGCTACGCGCGGTACGTTGGCCCTCACTGCCTGCGCGGCGGTGACGCGTGTCCCTTCTTCACAGAGGGGATGTGTTTGCCACGAAAGGTGGACAATGCGCTCGTGGCTCGCGACAACCACCTCTTCACTCTCCCGTCCACCTCCCTCACCCGCAAGGCGGCGTGGTGGGCGCAGGGCAAGCGCACCGTGCGCGACGTGCTCGCCGCGTACGAGGCAGGGGAGGGGGGGGTGCGGTTGACAAGCTCGCAAGTGCGCTACGCGAGCGCCCTCAGGCAAGGCAAGGTCGCACTGAACCCGAGGGAGATCGACGCCTTTTTTGACCGCATCCGCTACCCGCTGTTCGTCATCGACTTCGAGGCCGTGCAGTTCGCTCTGCCGCCCTTTGCGAAGGAGGTGGCGTATCAGTCCGTGCCGTTCCAGTTCTCGTTGGACGTGTTCCAGCACGACGTTCTGACGGAGGAGCCGACGCACTACAACTACCTGCACTTCGGCAAGGGATACTCGCCCAACACAGACCCACGCCCTGCCTGCATCGCTGAGCTCGTCCGGATTGTGCGTCTGGAGCGCGAGAAGAAGCGAAAGGCCATGGAGGCGTCTGGTGAGCTGGAGCGCCTCGCTTCCGAGCGCGCTGCGGAGGAGGAGGAGGAGACGGCAGAGGCGGGGGGGCCACGCCGACGACGGCGCCATGCGCCGAAGAAGCCAAAGATCACCAAGACGAACCCGCTGGAGCAGCCACTGCAACCCTACGACGGCTGCTTCATTGCGCACTTTGCGTCCTTCGAGAAGGCGTGCCTGGAGAAGCTGGGCCAGCTGGAGGTGGCGTACAAGGACGAGATCAAGAGCTTCTGGTTCCTCGACACACTGGACCTCATCAAAAAGGGCTACCTGCACCCCAACGCGCACGGGTCAAACTCTCTGAAGAAGGTGCTGCCGGCGCTCTGCCCCGACTTCCAGTACGGCGTCTTTGGCTCAGAGACAACGCCGATCGTGCTGACTCCGGCGAACGATAGTGCGCTTGGCGTGAGTGGTAGCGGTAGTGCCGCAACTGTGCCGAATGCCTCTTTGTCTAAGTGCACACTCGGAGAGGGCCAGGACGAGCAGAAGGGTGAGAACGCGATGGGCGTGTACCGGCTCTGGCATCACATGGAAGGCGGTGGCACAGTGCAGGACCTCGAGCGGGCGAAGCTCAGCCTCAGTGGTGGTACTCCGCCATCGACCAACTGGTGCGAGAGCGTGCGCACCACCATGACGAAGGACGAGCGGGACCGCATGTGGCAAACACTACGCATCCAATTACTGGAGTACTGCTCCCTCGACACCAAGGCCCTATACGAAATTATGCGCGAGATCTACAAAGAGAGAGAGGCAGCGGCGGGGTTGAAGCCGCTCGATAAGACGGGATGGGTGTTCGTCGATCCGGTGCCACGCGAGATGGACTTGTAGGGCTGCTGTGTCGAGGCGCAGATGAGGGCATCCACCGCTAACTGCAGTCTTCGCCTCCCGTTGGCCCCCACCACACCCTCTCTTCCCTCTTTTTCTTGTTTTTTTTCGCCCTTTTGTCGGGCGCGCAGCTGTTGTTGGCCTCCCCGCGTCCGTTCGATGACGGGACTCCCCTCCCCTCTACCCCCCCCACACACACACAAACGCACGCTCCACCTCTGTATGCTGCTGGGTGGCAGGCGCCGCCAACCGCACCGCGCAACATAGAGCTAGAACCTTTAAAGGAGGGGCAGATGCGCAGACAGTCGTAATGTGTACGCTAAGAGCAGCAAACGTCAAAACGAAGGCTGTAAGGAAGTTTTATGTGCGCCAACGTGTGTCGACTCTCTCACTCACTGCCGTATGGAGCAAACGAGTCGAACTTCACTCCGCCCCCCTTTCGGCCCGGCCTGCTACACGCCCAGTCGCGTGATGCGGAGTTGCCGTGGGCACGCGGTGCAGCAACGCAGCCTCAGCCATCGGAGCGCGGTCGCTGCCTCGAAGCCGGCTCACGCGCCTTGTACGTTGCCTCACGGTCCCTCCCATTATGCCGGTCGCCGCCTGGCGCATCCCTCCTCCCCCCTCCCCCTCAGGGAGGCTCAGGCCCTCCCCACCCCAGTAGACAGGGGGAGGGGGGTGCGCTGTTGCCACGCTGGCACCTCGCCCATCGCTTGGATGGCAGAAACATGCTCTCCGCCGCAACACCACTCAGGAGCAGACCGCCGTCATCCGCGGCGGGGCATCGCGCTGGCCTCCCCCGCGTCGTAGGCACGTGGTCCTGCAGCTATCGGGGCTCGTGCAGCGCGGAGAAGGGATAGGAGGGAGGACGAAGGAGGGGCTGGTCCGCCTTCGCGCACAGAGAGAGTGAGGTGGTGCACGTCTGAGGTGCCCCGCACGGAGGGGTGAGTGCCCCTCCCCTCCCGAATCTACCCTCTCCGTCGCTTCGGCCCCGTGCCAAGGCGCCGGTGCGGACCCGCCGTCCTCCCGCGTTTCGCGAGCCTTTCCCTCCCCCAGCGATCATTACCGTTCGCGGGTTGCGCGCATCCGCCTCCTCACACCCCCCCTTTCGCTTACGGTGCTGCCCCAAGCACATTCCTGGACGCTGCATCCATTACATGCCCACACACACTCGCATGCACGTAGCACCACTTATGTACCGCCACCACTGCGACTGAGAAAGTTTAAAGAAAGGTGCCGTCTTCTCTCCTCTCCCTTTTGGGTGACAGCGAGCGGGACGTGGACAAGCGTATCCTCGCAACAACGAAGGCAACCGCACAGACACCTCTACGCACTGCAAGACTGCCTTGGAATCATCACCCTTTCTTGCGCCACTGTCTCCTCCGCGGCATTGTTTCTCTCTTTCAGTCACCATCGCCATGACGGAGCTTGTGCTCTGTGACGGCTCCGAGGGGTCTCTTCGCTCGATCGAGGTGGCGTGCGCCACCGGCTCAAACCTCTCATCGCCCATGTCGCCGAAGGAAGGCTTGCTCATCCTCGCTCACGTCTGGGATACCCCAACGACGCGGGCTAACGCCGTTGGCGCCAGCGGGCTAGGCAACACCCCCATGTCTTGCGCCAATGTAGTCACTGAAACGTTGCGGTTCATTCACACGAACAAATATCTGAAAGACAGAGTGCACTACACAATGGAGACGGCCTGCGCCTCGACCGTCTGGACCCGTGACAACGCCGACGGTGGCGCAGTAGCGGATGCCACCGCCGGGCCATCAAGTGGTGCCGCAGCTTCACAGGCTGCGCACGCTAGGGCTAGGCAGGCACAGAAGCACGCCTCATGTTGGGCCGGTGCAGGTGCGGCTCGACAGCGTTCCGACCACCGTCCGGTGCAGAAGCAGGCCGAGGCAGCGGTAGAGGTCTTGGGTGGGAGCAGCACCAGCACTGGCAGCGGTGCTGCACCGGAGGGAGCGAGCGCGGTTGGCAGCATTCCAGAAAACGAGAAGAGAGCGATGGCGGTGGTGAAGTACGCCACCGCACGCGCGGAGCACCGCCACGTCGCTGCTCTCTTTCTCGGCGTCGGTCAGCGGCAAGAGGGGAAGGTGTATGCCCTCGGGGCAGTGGCGCGGCGCATCCTTCTTGAGCTACGCAGCCGCTACCCCCTGTATTACGTGAAAAAGGATGGTGTGAAGTGGCGCCCGGCGTTGACGACGACGACGGTGACAGCATCCGCACCGCCGGTTCGCTTTACAATCGTGGTGGCTGTGCCAGCAGGCCCCCGATGCGAGTCGGCCGCGGTAGTGGAGACGAGGTGTGGAAACGAGGAGGCTGCCCCCCAGACAACAGCGTCGTCAGCGGCACCTCCACAGGTGCCAAAGGACGTACAGGCGGCAGTGGAGGCGACCGTACGATATGTTGAAAATCGCTGTGTTCGCCCCCACCATGCGCCGCAGGTGGACCAGATCACGTTTGCTGTGATCGCCACGTCAAGCTCTCTAGATGGCGACAGCACCGGTGATGCAGATCGTATCGACGACGGTGGCGGCGTCGCTGCTGACGGTAAAGGCGACTCAGCACGCATCTGTCCACTAGAAGCCTTCAAGCGGTATCTCGAGACACTCCCGGTCATCACAAGCACCTCTCATCCTCCTGCCACGGCGGCAGCGTTGCCGATGTTGCCGGTCGGCAGCGTCGACCCTGCTGAGCCACGAAAAGCAGACGAGGTTGAACCCCAGGGACCAGAGCATGGTGATACCGTGACGTTTGCGGGCGGCAACGCTAAAACTGAGCCCACGCCACGCGCAGCAGCCTCTCCGGTGACGGTCTGTGCGCTGAAGGTCTCAAAGAAATTCCCGTTCGTGAGCCTCGAAGCGACGCCGGAAGTGGCGCTCACGCAGATTGTAAAGCAGGTCGGTGCGCTGAAGCCTGAGGTACTGGTCATGCCGATATCCCTGGTGCCCGAGCCTCTGCAGCTTGCGCTTCTAGTCATGAGTACTCCCCACTGCGTCGTGCTCCCGCTCTGACAGTGTGTGTGGGGGGGAGGGGAGGGGGGAGGTAGAAGGGCTGCTGTACTGGTGAAGATCAGAGTGTGGCTCCCTTCGTTCCCGTGGCCAGTTGACAAGAAGTGCGTTGCACGCCGGCCCGTTTTGATGGCGTCTGTGTGTGTGTGTGTTGATGAATGCTCCTCTTACGAATCGCCAACGTGTGTCGACTCTCTCACTCACTGCCGTATGGAGCAAACGAGTCGAACTTCACTCCGCCCCCCTTTCGGCCCGGCCTGCTACACGCCCAGTCGCGTGATGCGGAGTTGCCGTGGGCACGCGGTGCAGCAACGCAGCCTCAGCCATCGGAGCGCGGTCGCTGCCTCGAAGCCGGCTCACGCGCCTTGTACGTTGCCTCACGGTCCCTCCCATTATGCCGGTCGCCGCCTGGCGCATCCCTCCTCCCCCCTCCCCCTCAGGGAGGCTCAGGCCCTCCCCACCCCAGTAGACAGGGGGAGGGGGGTGCGCTGTTGCCACGCTGGCACCTCGCCCATCGCTTGGATGGCAGAAACATGCTCTCCGCCGCAACACCACTCAGGAGCAGACCGCCGTCATCCGCGGCGGGGCATCGCGCTGGCCTCCCCCGCGTCGTAGGCACGTGGTCCTGCAGCTATCGGGGCTCGTGCAGCGCGGAGAAGGGATAGGAGGGAGGACGAAGGAGGGGCTGGTCCGCCTTCGCGCACAGAGAGAGTGAGGTGGTGCACGTCTGAGGTGCCCCGCACGGAGGGGTGAGTGCCCCTCCCCTCCCGAATCTACCCTCTCCATCGACTCTTCCCTTTGTTATCACGTGAGGTGCCTGGAAGGCGCTCCCAGGGAAGCGGCGCGTAGTGTAGCCATACGTATGTATATTAGAGCTTGCCAGCTGTCACTTGGCAGCGTCCGCACGAATGGCCACGCTGCTTCTGCGCGTCATGTATGGGGAGCTCCTAGCACGTGTCACGTGCGTATATAATATGCAAGCAAGCCAAAAGCAAGGCGATACGACCTCCTCATCTCCTCGCCCCCCTCGTCGACCGCGCTGTCGTAGTGACGTCGGTAAGGAACGATGGGCAGCAGGTGGGGGTAGTCAAGTTCGAAGCACCTGCCTCCGCAAGGCATCTGTCTGCTTGGCGTGCGGGTTCTTTCTGGCCGCACCCCCTCTCCCCCTCCCTGTGAAGAAGGGACGGCTCCTCGAAGCCTCCATGTGCCCTATGGTCGCGTGCGCGTACGCTTCTCCCCGCGGCGGCGCCCGACTGGAAGCACAACTGCTTTCCCTTCCCCCTCCCTGACCCTCTCACCGTACCGCCTCCGCCACCTCTCCTTCCCACTGACGGCGCCCGCTGATGCATAAATAAAAATACCCAACGCGGCTTTCTCTCTCTCTATGCGCACGCACATACACCCACACACATACACACACACGCACACACACTCCGACGTTGTGGCTGTCTTTCTCCCCAAACGATGCGGCTGCCGCACGTGCGCATGAAACAGTGGCGTGTGTGTTTGACACCTTTTCCCCGACTCACTCACTCACTCACTCTCACCTTTTTCCCTTTCATTTTTGTCTGGTCTCTCCCCTCACTGTCTCTTTTTTTTATCTCCCCTCTCCTCTTCTCCTCTCTCCCTCGTCTTCGTCGTCGTTCTCAGTCGTGCGGTGCGTCCATTCGACATAAACGCCATTCTCAGTGACGCCGTTTGTCGCGCGTACGCACCCTTCAACAAAGAAACATACACATCACATCACATCACACCCCCGGACAAAAAAAGGGTGAAGTCGAAAAGCGAGGGACATTCTGATTGGCGCGTTTTTTCTGTTCGTTTATCTCTTCGTTAGACGTTGTTCGCTGTCTCGTCGTCGTTGCTGTTGTGTGATTGCCGCCGCCGCACACACACACACACATCGCGTGCCACTGTGGGGCCTCTCTTCCAATTTTTGGTGTCTGTTCTCTTATTACTACCCGGGGACGGTGTGCTTTGCTTGAGACAACCCCTCTCCCCACCACCACCCTTCCTCCCTCTCGGTGAATCGAATAGTCGCTCCGGCAGTGAGGAGGAGCCTCTTCCCTTTCCCACTGTACGTGCACAGGGGGAGGTCCACTTTCCGCTCTCGGCTCATCCCGACCCCCTGCACACCACGAGCCCTCCCACCCACGCGCGCGCACACCCGCACCCTTATCAGCCCCCTCCCCCTCTCTGCAGTGCCCTTCTCCTTTACCCGTTCCGCAGAACTTCACATATATAACTCTATATATATTTATATACGCACGTGCATCCGTGTGAACTGTCAGCTCCTCAGCCCCCACCCCCATCCCCGCTCCCCTTGGCCAGCACCTCCTCTCGGTCCCCACCCCCCTCTCCTTCTTTAAACATATATATATATGTGTGTGTATCGCTGTGCATCACGAGAGGGACGGAGCTATTGAGGAAAAAAAAAGTTGGCCGTAAAAGAGCATCTCTGACCCACCCGAGGGCCCTTCGTAGGGTGCCACGGGCCGTCGCGTCTCTTTTTTCTTCTTCCTCCCTCACCACCATCACCGCCGCCGTTCATCTCAGCCCCTTCCGCAGAGTCACAGATCCATCCAATACGAAGCCAGCACAGCAGTCCCCCCCCTCCCCCTCTCTCTCCTCCTCCTCCTACACTTTCGCCTCTGCCTTCCTGTTAATATTGACGTGCTCGAGCGCGCGCATCTCTCCCCTCTCCTCCCTCCCTCTCCTGTGCGCTTCTGTCCTTGTTAGCGTATCTTGTTGTCATCGCTGTGGCTGCTGCGGCTTACCCCTTCCTCAATCATCTTCATCTTTGCTGCCTTCTCCCCGACCCACCCCGCGCGAACTCCTCCCGTCTCCTCACGCACGCGCCACTCCATTAGCCCGTTGTGCTGTCTCTGTCTCTCTCCCTATTTGCCTCTCCTCAGTGCACATATAATTATTTGTCTTTTTTTTGTTCTTGTGCAAGCTGACCATCCGTCCCAGCGGATTAGATCTTAGACTCGCGCGCACACACAGGTAACACGAGTGGAAAGGCAAAAAGCGAACGCGTCGCACCGTCGATACCACTCAAACTGTTTCCCTTTCTCCTCCCTCCCCCCCAGCGCCACGGGGCCACCCACCCCCACCCCCCTCCGGCATTCCTGCAGAAAAAGAAACGAGAGAGAGACAACTGCAGCGCAGCAGTCACGCGCGCCTTGAACACGCACGTGGCACTCTCTGTTGACCGCGCGGGTATCTGAGCCTTGTCGATAAAAAGGCGCCTCGCCTCGCTTTACTCTGCCTCTCGTTTGCTTCTTGCACGCAGGCATACCTGACGGTGAAGGGAACTGCAGCGTGTTGCCCCCCCACCCACACCCACTCCCCCTCCCTCTCTTGCCTTCTCCCCCTTTTCCTGGGCGGGGACGAGTGGTGTTGTCGCCCCTGTCATTATTTGTCTCTCTCCCTCTCTCTGTGTGTACGTGCGTGCGTGTTCTTCGCCCTCTTCCTATTTTGTCAAAGCCCTTCACTGACGTCGCCCTCAGAGGCGGCCACGGGGCAGGCACACGCCCTACGCGCCTGCGTCGATACCAGCAGTTGGTGAAGCAGTGACACTCCCAACCCTTTGCTTTTTCAAGAACCTATTGGCAACAGAAAACGAGCGGCACATTTTTTTCTTCGCTGTTCTCCCTCTGACGGTCTGAAAGCGTCGCACCATCGCGCCCCCTCCCCCTCTACGCACACCCTTTCGAGTGCTTGGTGACGGTCAGTAGAGAGTCGAAGCAAGCCCGCCGTGCACCTGCTGCAGATCCAATCAGAGACTATACGTGCTCGCCCGCTGCCCTCCCGCTCTTCTTCTGATCTCACTCTTTGGCTTCTCCGCAGAGGAAGAACGGGCGCACGAACGTGCACGCGCTGTCAGTGTGGGTGTGTCACCTCTTCCTCTTCTCCTTTGCTTGCTTGGTGCTCTTTTCTTGCTTTCTCTCCCCTGTGAGTCGCTTCCCATCACCCCGTCCCCTTCCCCCTCTCCCCTCCCCTCCCTCCCTTGTGCCGACGCAAGTCTCGCGCATCAGACTCCCCCGCTTCACTTTTCCTTCACCCCCTCCCTCCATCCCCCCCTCTTTCTCTCTGTCATGGCATCCGTTGAAGAGCTCA
This sequence comes from Leishmania martiniquensis, assembly GCF_017916325.1. Taxonomy (NCBI): domain Eukaryota; phylum Euglenozoa; class Kinetoplastea; order Trypanosomatida; family Trypanosomatidae; genus Leishmania; species Leishmania martiniquensis. The sequence goes on from NC_090146.1 coordinate 136,000, forward strand.
TGGCGCCGGCGAGTGCGCCTGCGGCTCTTGAACCTGAACTCGTGCCTAGCGCGGTGACGAAGGCGATAGAAAACGTGGCCTGTACGGAGGCGGCACCGGCGTCTGCACCTGCTGAGATTCAAATCCACACACCGTATCAAGTCGAGTGTAGCACCCCGCGCCATCTCAAATCCCACGCTACCCCGGCTGCAAAGGCAAACGGTCACATCCACCGCGCGTCCTCTGCAAGCGCGGCCGCTGTCGTGACGAGCGGAAAGAGGCTAAAAAATGGCGTCGCCGGCGGATTGAATCTCGATGCACCAGCGAAGGTGCGCGGTCGGCCGTCCAAAACCTCGCGGCGCACCACTGCCGAGTTGCCGGCTGCCCGTAAGGACCTCTCCGCACCCCCTCCAGCTGCTCGAGCTGTGTCGGCGCAGCCGGAGTCCCGCGCGTCCAAAACTGAAGCTTCAGCAGAGAGGACGAAATTGTCTCGGCGGGTACCCGTGGGTGCCGCAGGCGATCTAAAGGGCAACGGAAGTGCAGCGAAGAACGGCCGTACCTCGGGTCAGCGCCGCACCCGCTTTGTGGATCCCTCGACCTCTGTGGACGGTGCTACAGAACCGGCTGCGGCAGCGCCGCAGCAGACGCGTAGGCGACGGATGTCGCCGCTGCAGCAGCGCCAGCGCCAGCGCCAGCGCCAGCGCCAGGTGCCGTCAGCGTCCATTCCGCCTGCGTCCAATGGTGCCTCCACTGCTGCCGGGCATGCGGCGTTAGGTGCGCAATCAACCCCACAGCAATGCCAAGCCGCCGGTACTCCTCAGCGTGCCGCGGCTGTGGCGGAGCGCACCTGCCACGAGCCGCATCAGCAGGAGTGTATAGTGGGTACTGAGGCGCCACGTACAGCAGCCAAGATCGGCGCGCTTGAGCCAGCGCCCGTCTCCGCGTGTGCGCCTACCATAGAGGTGAACACGGAGGTTATGGCGTCCCCTCCCTCCCACTCGCCCGTCACAGTGGGCAGCCCACAGCCAACATGCCCCAGCGACACCGCCGACGAGGATTCCAAGGTGAGGGACGACAGAGATGATGGCGCTGCGCCAGAAGCGGTGGACGTCGCCGCGCCAGCGGCCTTGGCCTCAACGATGGAAACGGCAGCCGCCATGACGGAGGAAACGGCCGTCTCTGTCGTGTCGCAGAAAGAGGTGATCACGGTCGCGGAGGTGCACCGCGACAGTAAGCACATCGTCATCTCTCGCCCCTCTGTCAACCTGCGTGGGATGCGGATGGCTGACCTAGCACGTCCATCAGATGCATACAGGCTGGCACTCCACCCGGCACAGCAAGGCGCCTCACTCGCCCGCCGCTCCCGCCAGCCGCGCAAGGTGCTGAACGTGTTCCTCACAAAGTACCCTCTCATCCGCAAGATGGCGGAAGAGATGGGCTTCGATATCGAGACAACGGAGGATGAGCTGAACGATTACAAGTTCAACCTCTGCTGGAGCGATACGGTGCTGTCCCTCATGCGGCTCGTGCGGCTGAGCAACTGGCAGCGCACCAACCACTTCCCATCCATGTATCTCCTCTGCCGCAAAGGACACCTGGGCACAACGCTGGGGAAGCTACGCCGTAAGCTGCCCTCACACTTTGCGTACTACCCGCGCACGTGGTCGATGCGGAGCGAGCGGATGCAGTTCACGCAGTACATGACAGCCGTCCGCCAGCGTCGTGTCCTCAAGTACTTCATCCTGAAGCCGAACTCGGGCTGCCAGGGCCGCGGCATCATCGTGGCACGCGACCCCCTGACAGCGCTGGACGACCACACCCTAGACAACTACATTGTTCAGGAGTACGTGCACCGACCACTGCTGCTGGAAGGCAAGAAGTTTGACCTGCGCGTGTACGTGCTGCTCACCTCCATCCGTCACCCGTCCATCTTCCTCTTCAACGACGGGCTCGTGCGCATCTGCACAGAGCCGTACGAGATCCCGAACGAGGAGAACGTGAAGCAGGCCTGCAAGCACCTCACGAACTACGCCGTGAACAAGAAAAGCTCAGACTTCGTCTTCAACACGGATGTGGAGCACATGGACGTGGGCAACAAACGTAACTTCGGCTTCCTGAACCGTTGGCTTGCCGACGGCAGCCACTCGCCAGACCTCTTCTGGGACGAGGTCGGCTTCATCGTCGTGAAGACTATCCTCGCCGCTCAGCCGATGATCGCGAAGGTGTACGACTCGTGCTTCCCCACCGGCTTCAATGAGGGCTACTGCTGCTTTGAAGTGCTCGGTTTCGACATCCTGATCGACAGCAAGATGAAGCCGTGGCTCATCGAGGTCAACCACACCCCGTCCTTCGCCACGGAGACACCGCTAGACTTCGACATCAAGAGTAAGCTGATTTCAGAGGTCTGGAGCATCATCGACTGCAAGGCCACGGACTATGAAAAGGACCGGCAGCGGGAGCGCGACGAGTTTGCGAAGCGCAACATGCCGCCGTGGGCCAGCAACCACCCTCTCTACGGGAATCAGCTGAGGAGGAACACCTCGCGCAGTGCTGGCGCCGACGACTTAGACTCATCACTCGACCACAGCCCCGTTGCAGCGGCCCATATGAACAGCGAGGAGGAGGTTCCACCGTACGTCCATGGCCGCCGCAAGTTTGAGGACACCAAGCTGAAGAATTTCAAACGCATCTATCCCTCCCCCAACTCCGATGTGCAGCTCGTCTACGACACAATTCAGAGCCTGGCCACGCTCGAGTCCGCCAACAGCCGCCTCTATTACAACAGTACCGTTGCCGCGCCTGTGCCGCCGCCGCCGCCGATGTCACCGCCGCCGCCGAGCGTTCGCGCGAACGCTGTGGTACCCCATCGCGCTCGTCCACCGTCCCTGGGCCCACTGCTGACAACCTCACGTATTACCGGCTCTAACGGCAGCCCCAACACACTCCTGCCGCAGCGCACAGCGGCCGCACTGATAACGCCAAGCGCCGCAGCAGCGACAGTGACACCGATAGACTCGGTCCCCAGCACCATTCTCGTCCCCTCTGGTCATGCCTTCATGAATCCTTCTGCCGGCGCGAACAGCGCAGCCGCGCCCCCCGCTTCTTACGTCACGCCAACGCCTTCGGCCGTACGTGAGGGCCACCCCACCGCCGCTTCCACTTTCAGGCTAATGGAGGATATGCTGCTGCTGCGGCGCCGCCGCCGCTCGTCGGACGCCCACAGCGGTGCGCCGGCACCGTCCTACACGTCAAATACCCGTAGCAGCGCCTCGCCGTCAGAGAGTGGCGTGACGGCGACCTCCACACCGGCCACCTCAAAGTCGGTGCGCGTCTACACGCCTCACCCCTCCCCCACTCACGTCAGTAAGGAGCAATCCTCTGAGCCGTCGCTGTTTTCACCGCAGCGCTCCGGTGTCAAGGAAGCAGCAGTAGAGAGCGCAGCAGCGAACGGGTCCAAGCCGCGCACCACTGAGATGCATCGCCTCGCCACCGAGAGTAAAACACCAGCGACAGCCATCATGAGCACGGCCACGCCGGTGAAAGATGAGAAGCCGGCTGCGGATATGATTGCAGCACCGGCCAACGTGGCCCCGCCGAAGAAGACGCCGATTAAGACGAGCAAGTTGGACGCAGCGCATGTGGCGACCAGCAACGGCCGCCCGGCAACTCAGCAGAAGGGCGTCGCGGCGGCGCTGAGCCCTGTCGCACCGCATCCCGCTGTCAACGGCACCCTCCGCGCTTCCGGCCGCTCGGTGCACGGGCAGAAGCTGATGACACCTTCGCCAGTCGAGCAGCCTAACGGTCCTGACCTGCCGCGCGCGAGCCGTCACGAACGCTCGCCGACCAGACGCAAGTCCGCCTCGCTGAGCAGCAGCACGCGCGACCTCGACCTTAGCGGTGCAGCGCACTCTTGTCAGAGGTCGAAAGATCGCGAGATGCACCCTATGCTGACGCACCCAGAGCCGACCGAGGAAGAGCTGGCGCGGCTGGCAACGCTGCAGGCGATGCTTGACTACGAGGCCGCCGCGGACCCGCCGCCGAACAACGATGATGATGACTACAATCTGACCGAATGAAGGAGTGACAGATTACGCCTCTCCGCCTACAGATCTGCGTGTAAGTGTGTGTGTGTGTGCAGGTGACGTCCCCCTTTTTGGATATCTGCGCGTTCGATCCAAGGGTGCGCGGAAAGATGTTGAGGATAGGTCTTTCACTGCCGCCTCCAACTGTGTGCCCCTCCCGGCCTTCCCTCTCGCGCCCCCGCACTCTTTTTGAGGCGCCGGGAATATGTGTCTGTGTCTGTGTGCTGAAGACCTCTTGCACGTGCGCGTTTCGTGGAGAGGCGCAGGGAGGAGTGACAAGCACTTCTTTGCGCACTATACGGCCCATATATATGTGTGTGAGAGTGTGCACTGTATGCGCCTCTTCTCGTCTCACGCTTGATGGATAGCTCGCCCCATGTGGGGCAGCCACGTCGTGACAAGGCGCGGGCAGCCTTCCCACTACAACGTTGGGCGAGTCGAGGTCTGCGAAGGGAGCCGTGCGCGCCTTTGTGTAGGCTCACACCGAGCGATCACCACCCGCAGGACGCAAGGCAACTCCTATTGTAAGGGCGAAGCAGTGATGGTCGCCCATATGCGCGCATGCGCTCAACAGAGTGCGTATCTCTTCGCTTCGCGTACGGGCCCTTCTTCCTCCTCCCTGCACCTCTTCTGTATGTGCAATGTTGGGGCAGCGCAGCGGACGCATCTGTCTAAGGGGTGCCTCTGCCACACACACACACACGGAGACACGCCTCTACGCAGGAATATGCACCTTTTTTGGCCCCTCTCTCCCTCTTGGCCCGGACTCAGAACGCCCTGCAGCGCACACGCGCCTACGCGGCGGGTGCGATCGCCATAAGTGGATGGGCAACGCAGAGCCACACAGAGCCGTTACTTATGTACGTTTGTTCTTCGGTACGCTTATGCGTTTTTTTTTGCCGATTGGGCGTCGTTGTCGTCGTGGTATGCGTTGTTGTGCGAGGGTTATCCTCGTCCCCTTTTTTAATGCTCCGGTTGAGGCCTTTTCTTGATTTCCACTGTCCGGCGAGGAGTTCATGCGCAACCCCCCACCCCCCTCCGCCCCTCTCCGAACCTCTCTCTCTGGCTCTACGCTCTGCTTCACTGAGCGATCCTCTCTGTTTGCGTATGTGTGTCCACGAGTCTCTTCTTGGTCGTAGATCCGTGGCCTGTATGGCCCACGCACCCCTCACTAACATCGCTGCCTTGGTATTGTGGACCACTCTCAAGTATGAGGCGAGGAGGCTCACAAATGTGCCGGCCTTTTCTTTATATGCGCTTCTTTATCTGTTATACGGCTCCTTACGCTACGGCGGCCGCTTACTTCGGTGATTGACCCCACGTGCGCACAGGACTCCATGTCACTCACCCTTTCAACTCACATCGACGCCACAGGCAGCGCCCCCCCCCGCCCCTCTATCCTCGTTTCCACGCAAGTGGGGCAGTAAAGCAAAGTCACCGCTGCTGCAGGGGGGGCAAAGGCATGGAAAAGAGTGCCGGTGGCCACTGATGATCCCATACCTTACGAGCTACTCTTCATGCCGGCACGTAGGTGTACATCCACGCCTCCCTCCCTCCCTCCCCTTTAGCGTCTGACTCTCCGTCTCTCGAGCATTCGGCCCCCCCTCCATCTCTCACTCACCCCCTTTTTTGTGTGTGGTGTCTCTGATTTGTGTTACCCATCCGCAGCTGTTGCGCGTGTCTTTCTCTCCGTTCTCGCCTGTTTTTCTTTTTTGCGCGTGTTGTATGACTGTCTTTTGTCATGTTGGCGGTAACAGTCTCAGTGTCGCGAGCTATGTGCGTGTGTCTGGCGCGTCTCTCCTGGAGAGGACGCTCTCCGTAAGTTAAGCATACCAACCCAAATAACGAAAGAAGCGCGCGCAGCCCAAAGGTCTGTAGCGACACACCCTTCGAAAGTTCACCCCCCACCATCCCACCCTGCTTCTTCAGTCGTTTGTGTGGGGGGGATAGCCTTCTGTGCTCGAACGCGCGAAGACACGTCGGTGTGCGACATGGCCGCAGCCTGTGCGCACAAATAGTCGTGCTAAGGAACGAAAGTGGGCGCGAACGTCGCCACGGTCACGTTCCTCCCTCTGGTCCTTCTTGCGAGCGCATCACCTCTCCCGGTGGGGAGGAGAGAGGGGGGTGTCTGTCCTTCGATTCCGTTTGCCTCCCGCGTCTGACGTGCGTGGGACTTCGGCATCTCTTTCCCTGTTTCCCACCCCACACACACACACAATCCCGTCCCTATGGCTGCGCACTTACCCCCTCCCCTCCGTCCCCCTCACCACTACCCCCTCCTGCGCTTCACACGCTCATATGGATGTGCTCGTCACCACGTACTCGACGTTGGCGTGTCAGTCGTCAAGAGCGCCTCCCTCCATCACACTCGGCCATTCAAGCCGTCGGTACCGGAGGCGTTGTCCGCACACACATACGCGAACCGTGAGAGAAACGGTCGTGTCGGATGCCCCCAAAGCGTCGGCCCACCTCCAAGTCGCCACCGTCGCGGCAGACGGCGGCGAGTGCGCCCAGCCCCGCCACGACCGCCCCGCTCTCCTCCCCTCCCCGGCCCGCCGCCAAGTCGCCGAAGGGCAAACCCTCACGGAGGCAAAGCGTAGCAGCCCCTAAAACTGTCGCCCTCACCCCGCGCACGGAGGAGCACACGGAAGGTGCCACGAGCAGCGTCAGTGCAAGCGCGAGCAGCCAGAACAGCTCCAGCTTCGATAGCCCTTCTGGCGGCACTGCGGCTCTGGCCGGGTACACCGCCGAGAGCGAGCATGACGCGCACGGCTACGAGCGACTTCACGACATCCTCCTGCAAGACAGTGACGCCGACGGTGAGGATGGCAGGGCGGATGAGGATGTCGTCATCCTCTTTCCAAACGCCGAGGAGCTCACGAGCGCCGCTGCCGGTATAAACGGTGATGGCGACAGCGGCCGCGTAGTGCATCTGGGAACGACCCAGCAGCTCGACGAATCGGACAGCAGCGAGGACGAGGCGACGCTGAATCGCGTCGGTGATATTCCGCTTGAGTGGTACAAGGACGGGAACCACATCGGCTACGATGTCGAGGGTCATAAACTGATGAAGACGGAGCGATCTGCACTGGAGCGGCTGCTGGAGGCGACGGACGACCCGAACGCAATGCGCACCATCTACGACGCGTTGCACGACGAGAAGAAAACGCTGTCGAACGCCGACCTGCAACTCATCTTCAACCTGCAGCGCAACCGCACAACGAACTCGAGCTACAACATGTACTCGGAGGTGCAGGAAGACACCGTTGTCTTCGATCCGCTCAACCACCCGCTCGCCCGCAGCAGCGGCCCGTCCAAGAAGGCATTTGTGCCTGCACTGCACGACATGAAGGTCATTGCGAAGATGGTGCGGCGCCTGCGCAAGGAGGAGGCGGAGCGCAAGCTGCACCCCGCCAAGGAGGAGGCGGAGAAAGAGGAGCAGCTTCTCTGGGACGACGGCCATGTCGAGATGGACACGCACACGCACTTCAAGTACTTCAACCGCATCCCAAAGCCGAAGCTTCCGCCGCCGGGCACGTTCGAGAGTTACCGTCCACCACCCGAGTACCTGCCGAGTGAGCGGGCGAAGCAGCGTCAGGCTCACCTGCGTAAGATTGACCGTAAAGAGCACTTCCTGCCGCAGTGCTTCGACGCCCTGCGCCACGTTCCTTTCTATCACCACACCATTCAAGACCGCTACCAGCGCTGCCTCGACCTCGCGTTCTTCCCGCGTGCGCAGCGCACGCGGCTCGTAGTGGACCCTGAGAAGCTGCTGCCGGAGCTGCCGGACCCGAAGGACCTGCGGCCGTACCCAGAGAAGCTCTCCTTTCACTACAAGGGGCACACGGCGACAGTGCGTAGCGTGTCGGTGAGCCCGAACGGGCAGTACCTCGCAACCGGCTGCGACGACCATCTCGTGCGCGTCTACGAGGTGCAGACAGGACGTCTCATGAAGCGGTACGACATGGGGGCGCCGGTGCAGCAGGTCGAGTTCTCCCCCTCCAGGTCTCTCAACATCCTCGCTGTCGCAGTGGAGTACAGCCTCGTGTTCATTGTGCCGACCTTTGCGGCTCACACCCTGGTGAACGATCACACAATCCGCTTCCTCCGCGCGCCAGGGGTGTCGGCAGGTCATCGGGAGACACCGCACGCGCTCGGCGCGGTCGACACACTCGGCGGTCGCGCGGTGACGCAGACGACCCTGGACGCGGACGAGACGGCGCACGAGGCGACGGCCGACCTGCACGACATCGAGGAGCGCGAGAAGCGTGCCGAGTTCGTCGACGCCAGCGCAAAGGAGCGGAATGCGGGGATTGTGGTCAAAATTGCAATGCACGCGAAGGTGAAGAAGTTCTGCTTTCATGTGAAGGGCGACTACCTGTGCGCACTATGCCCAAAGGACCACGTCAAGTACCGGCAGACAATTATGCTGCAGCTCTCGAAGCGTAAGGTGTTCTGCCCGTTTCGCAAGTTTTCTGAGGTCGTCACGGACTGCCGCTTTCACCCGCGGGAGCCCCTCTTCTTTCTCTCGACGACCAACTCCGTGCGGTGCTACAACCTTATGGCGCACCGGCTTCAGCGGCGCTTCAAGGCGTCAGGCGGTGTCACGACTTGTCTCTCCGTCCACCCCGAGGGCGACAACTTCCTCGTCGGAGACACGACGAGCCACACGTCGTGGTTCGACATGGACTTCTCCGACAAGCCGTACAAGCGCATGCGCTCGCACAAGGGGGTTGTGAACTCTGTCGCCTTTCATCCAAAAACGACAGCCTACCCGCTCTTCGCCACGGGCGCCTCGGATGGTCAAGTGCACGTGTTCCACGGCATGGTGTATGACGACTACAACAAGAACGCGCTGGTCGTGCCAGTGAAGATCCTGAAGCATCAGCGCTCAGTGTACGCGGTGGCGTGGCACCCCACGCTTGCGTGGCTCTTCACGTCTACCGAAGACGGCGTGGTGACGGCGTGGACAGAGTGACGCTGTCACTATCCGAATCAGCGCGGAAGAGCGACAAGCACCGCGTATGCCGTACGGACTGTGTGGCCGTCCCGCTGAGTTCCTTCTTTGTTTTGTTTTGTTCCTCTAAAAGGGGTAACACTCTGTTGAGAGCGAGCGGGTGGCGGCGGCGGCGCGCTGGTCTCGATGCGCAGCGCGCGTGACGGCCCCGGAGGCAGTACCGCTTTTTGACCCCTCTTTTTTTCCTCACTCTTGTCGGGTCACGGCGTCCCCATCCCCCAACGCACATGCGGTCTGTCTCTAATGCACGTGCGGTTTTTTTTCTTGCTTCCCTTTCGCCCGTTAAGTGGATCCGAGTAACGGCTCTCTCCTCCCTCAGCCACCCCTTTCGTGTCCGCGTTACCGCACGCTCCCCATCACTAACGGCCCTCCCTTCCTCGTTTATGTGCGACATCGTTTACGTCTCTCTGCACGCATAAGGCTCGTGCACGGGGGGAGATTACACCAGCCAAAGCGGAAGCAACAAGATTTGCAGAGCTGCGACTTGATCAAACGCGTCTTGGCCCACACACACATATATATATATGTTCGCTTGTTGCGTGGGTGTGGCAAGTAGCAGTGCGCTGCGTCGTCACTCTCGCCCTGTCTCCCCTCTGAACCACCCCGGTCCTCCCCCTGCTAGTGTCCGCCCACCCACCCCTCTCTCTTCTTAGGCACGAGTTGATTGTCGACGCACAGCTGATCTTGAGAGACAGTGAGCGCATGAGTCGGTGCCCCAGTACTCGCAGCGCATGCTTCCGCCACCACCAATCGACCACGCTTCCGAAAGCAGGATACAACTTGGAGACTGCGCTATCTCTCCGTCCCTCTCTCTCTCCCTCTCTCTCTACGGGAGGCCTGCACACATCAAGTCACACACACACACACCTCCACGCGGCATGGATATGCCAACCAACGGCACGACCTCGGCCTCCACCATGGCGGCAGGGCCCGTTTACACAGCGATTGCCGTCTGCGGCTGTGGACATGACGGCCGACTCGGCATTGGGCGGGACGCCCCGTCGACCATGAGCGAGGTCGCGCTTATAGAGGACTTCCTGCCTAGCTTCGCTGCTGCCGACACGGTAGGAGAGGTTCGTCAGGTTGCCTGTGGAGCGTATCACACATTGGTGCTGACGAGCATGGGACTGTACGGCTGGGGGCTGCATGAGGATGGCCAGCTCGGACTGGGTCGGCCATCCACTGCCACAACCAAAGCCACCGCATGGGATGGCGCTCTCGGCGAGGCAAGTCCGACGGCAGCGGCAGTGCCGACCCACGTTGATCGGCCTCTGCGAATCCCCTTCGCTGCATTTTCAGGTGTCGACAGGGCGGAAGCCGACGTGCCCGTCACCATCATCTCTGTCCACTGCGGTGCTCATCACTCTTTTGTATACTCAACGGCAGGCGTTTACGTGACCGGCAGGAACAACTGCGGCCAGCTTGGTCTTGGGCACACGGACAACGTATTTACATGGACCCGACTCTGTGCGGCGCTTCCCCTGAGGACTGCTGACGGCGACGCAGTCCACACCTCAGAAACAGCGCGTTCGACTATGCCGATAATGTCATCTTTACCGAGCGCGCAGCACTCCAATCAAAGTGGTCGGCACATGCGGTTGCTCTACGGCCGCCTCACGCACATCAGCTGCGGCACCGACCACACTCTTCTCGCCTGGAGTGACGCGGTTATCCTGCGCACGGCATCACCGTCGAGCGCCGATACGCAGCAGCCGCCTATCAACGCCCATGAGAGCGGCAAGCTTCTGTACTATCCGTCCTTACTGACGGCATGCGGCCGAGGGGACTTTGGCGAACTTGGCTATGACGGCGACGCCTGGGCGGTGCTGCAAGCCAAGGCTCAGCGGCAGGAGCGCGCACTGCGCTCAGCCAAGCAGCAGCAAGGGACGCACGGCGGCGACGACGACGGTCAGCATAGCTCGGCGGATGCCACCTACAAATTCAAGTGGAAGGCTGCGGCCACCGTCAAGCAGCGGCGTCCCCCCTTCAACTCGGCTTTCTTCGAGGCTGTGGAGGGTGTGAGCCATCTGGAAGAAAGCGCGGTCACGCTCTCTGCGACCTGTGCAGAGGAGGTGGGCGCAGCACTGCTTCGCCAAGCTTGCATAGTCAGCGGGCGGGCAGAGGACCTAATCTGGCCGTGCCATGGATACCTTGCAACGGACTGCGCGGGCCTTCCTCCCATCGCCTCCGTCCTCGGGACTTGCAGCGGTGTCGCGGGTGGATGGGAGGTGGTAAAGCTGCAGGCAATGCATCACCACTCCGCTGTGACGCTGCGGCGACGTCACGGCGAGGGTCAAGAACAGCAGGTGGTCCTGCACTGGGGCTGTTACTACTGCTCTGACATCGAGGACTCAGCTGCCTCTCACCCACGGGACATTTTTGCTGACATGCAAGACGCATTCAACAGCTATCACGATGTGCGTACGTCGGTGCTCCGTGGATCGTGTGGAGGGATACATGCCGGAGAGGAGAGCCTGCTGCGCTACATGGCGTCCCGCAGGCCTTCAGTACCCGCAACAACAGTGGCACCAGCCCGTGACGATGAGGTATCTGTGGCTGCATCACCCTTTGTTACTTCCTCCGCTCACGCGCCACTGCTGCAAATCATGGGCAGCGGCAACCTGGGGCTCGGCATCGAAGACAGCTTCACGCGCAGCTGGACGAATCTGGCTTGCCTGGGCGGCCGCATAGCCGCTGGAGGTCAAGCGAAGGTGCAGGCAGTAGTGGGCCGCTCACACTACCTCATCTTGACACACACAGAAAGGGCCAGCCGCACTGCACGGCGCTCCTCAGCGGATGCCGCATCCTTGGACGGGAAGACGGCGGATGGCGAGGCATCCGCCGTCTTTGGTTTCGGCGACAACTTGCACGGGCAGCTCGGTGCACCGGCGCTGCAGGCCGTCGATGCTTCTGAAGATGTCATCGTAGTAGCGCCACGGGTTGTGCTGCAAGATGGGAATGTACTGCGCACCGCTACGTCGGTGCAGCGGTCGCTGAGAAATGCGGCTGCTCCGCCTGCACACCATAACCGCTCTGCGGCGGCGAAGATGCCACAGTCCTCCACGTCAGCAGCGGAGGCGCTTTACGAAGTCGTCGCGATCCGTGCCGTTGAGGCTGGCGCGCGGCACTCCATCTTCCTCGTGGATGCTCGTCCCATTGCTGCGGCAGCAGCGTCAGGGGCCGCGAACAGCTAGCGCAGCAGGCCTCCATCTCCCCCTCCCCCGCCCTGACCCGCCTGTCTCGGTTCACCGCCGCGCATATCTTTGCATCTGTTTCCTCCCACTTGCTCTGCAGAGGTGCGCCCGCGTGCGGCAGCCCCTCGCCAGCGCCTCCTCCCTTGCTTTCACTGTCACGCTTGCTCATGTTCCTTTGTGGAAGTGAGAAGCGTAGAAGTGTGAACCGCAGGGGTGTGCACAGGTGTCCGTAGCACAAGTGTTCTCGGGTGGAAGGGCGTGCGCCGTTCTTTCCTCCTTGCCCTCTTCGATCCACCCAAGTCCGCCGCACCCTCTCCCATGCGTGGCGGGAAGATGCAGATGCCCTCCTCAGCTCCCTACCCGGCCCACCCACACCCCTCCGCCGCTCCCGCTCTCCCGCTTTGCGAAGGCCCTGAATCTGCGCCTCTGTCTTCCTCCTCCTGCCTACACCCCACTCCACCTCGTGGGCCACAACCCATCAACTGACTCGCCCTTTACTCGTCGGTCTCCCCCCCATCGCTTTGGCTGATGGCATTTCACTCGAATGGTGCGCCTGCGACTGAGGCATTTAACATCTCGAGACGGCCGAGCGAGAGTGCTGTGCGCGCCGGAATTCCGCCCCTCCCTCCTCTCTTCACACGTTAGCGCACCCGGGCACGGTCACCTTAGAGCATAGGATGAAGAAAAGATGCATGAGGGGCATGTACGCGGGTGTTGGTGTGATGCAGCACGCCTCGGAAAGGCATCGCCGACTTCCCCGTGCCGGCCCTCTAGGCGGCGTCCGGCCCTTGCGCCAAGTCGCGGGCGTCGTGGGAGGCTCCAGCCCGAAACGTGGAGCGCCACATGTCTGCACAAAAGCCCCCTGCGACTCCCCCCTCCCGCCTTGCTGCTCCGTTGGCGGTGTGTTGTGCGCTTCCACACTCTTGGCTTTGCGGATAGCGAAGTGCTCCGCTCGCTGCTTCCCGACATCAACGCTGGTTGCCGCTGCCGCCAGCGCGCTCCGTTGCCTCGCCACCGCTCACCTCGCTGATGCTGCGCCAGGGCGCAGAGCCCTCTCCACCTCCGCCTCTTCCTCGGGGAGGGAAGAGGGGGTATCGGCCCCCGCTGCCGCTGAAGGGTCACGTGAATCCGTCGCAGCTGTCGCTACACATGACGCAGCGGGCACCTCTAACACTCCGGTGAATGGAGCCCTCCTCGCCGAGATTCGCGCGGCTCTTGAGAGGCAAGTGGACAAGACATGGCTGCCAGTAAGTGACTTGTATGCAGCGCTACCGTTGCATGTGCGTCGAAGTCACGTGAAACCGCACAAGTCCATGACGCATGTGCTGCAGAAGTGCGCCCATGAGCTTGGCATATCGCTGAACGCAACGGGGGTGTACTACGCAAAGGGAACGCTGCCAAGTCACGCACCCGCGTCGGCTAACGGGACCCCCACGGCAGCAAGCATGAGCGGCGACGCTGACAGGGCCAATGAAAGCAGCAGCTGCACTGCCGCGAAAGAGAGGCGAATCGCCGTTGTCCAGTCTAACGCCCAGGGTGACGGCGCGATCGGCGCGGCTGTGCAGACGCCCTCCCATTCATCATACGATGAGAAGAACACCACCGTCCCGGCACCCGTTTGGTCCACCTCAAAGGCAGTGGGCCCGGTGGACTTCTTCTTTGATGTCGATTTGCATGAGATACCGAATCCGCCGCCGGACTTTGATGCGACCCCGTCGGCGCTCGCCGTGGACGGAATGCACTCCAGCGCAAACGGCGCCGTGATCGCGCTGCGGGATTTCGTCTCGCACATCCCACCTTTTTTTGTTCCTGTGAAGGAGGTGCTGGCGAACATGCCCGGCTACACCGTGGAGCATCTTGAGGTGTACCTTAATGTCAAGCCTTTGGAGCTGGTGACCATCGCCGGCGAGCGCTACGTGCGCCTGTTTGGCAGCTTCGGCTATCTCTCGCTGAGTGGGAGTGAAGTGTCAGAGAAACTATTCGCCCGCTACCGCCCCAACGTGGCTCTTGTCGCGACACTAGAGGCCGCCTTTGAGGGCATCTACGACAAGTGGATGCCGCTGCCAGAGCTGCTGCGCCGAGTTGGGCCGGATGTAGCGGCACAGCTTCCTTTTCAAGGGCCCGCTGCCATCACTTACTTCGCTCAGATGCAGCACCGCTTTGCATTCGCGGTACGGCATGTGCCCATAGCGGGTGTCGGTGCGGCAGAGGCACCGTTGTCACCGCAGTTGGCTACCGAGGCCGCGGTGCTGCTGCGGAAGCCCGGGTACTCCGGCCTCGAAGCGCAATCGACGCCAACGCCGAAAATTTTTCAGTTGCTGATGAGCCTGGTGCCGGGCGACAGGCAGGTCGACATCGATGTTGTCAGAGGTCAGCTGACCTCTGAGGTGAGCGCGGAACTCAGCAGTTACTACGGCGGGCTAGAAGGATTCTTTGCCGCTCACAAGCCAGTCTTCTTCGTTCCTCCAGAGACGCCGACAGTGGTGATGCGGATGCGTTATCGAGTTCGAACTCAGCGTGCGAAACTGCCGCTGGAGGAGCAGCTGCGCATAGCCCTTGATGCTCGCGATAAGGGGCGCATTCGGTCTCTGCGACGCAAGATCGCCTTCCGTGACAACCCTTCTCACCCGCTCCACGACCCAGAGAATCTAGCGAAGGAGCTAAGCAAGCATCTGCCCCGTCGCGGCTTCGTGAGCCTCAGAGTATTTCTCAAGCGCAACGTCCCAGAGGAGCTGTTGATGTACCTGCCCAAGCGCATTCGAAGCTTCTTCAGCAACTATCCGCAGTACTTCATTCAGTTCGAGTACCAGAGCGCGGGTATGTGGTGTGTCTGTCGGCCGGATCAGCCTGTGCCGCGCGGGGTGATCCGGCGGAACTTCAACGATGGCGACCTCCTCCGGCTCATTGCAGAGATCCTTCAGCAGCGCGGTCCGCGCGCAGCGTCCACCATCCACACGAGCCTCCCCTTCGGCGCTCAGGAGGTCATTCGGCGCCGGTACGGTGGTGTGTACTTCTTCGTGGTTCGATACCCTCAGTACTTCAACGTTGTGCTCAAGGAAGAGAAGAATAACGTGCAGAGCAGTGCGGTGGTGCATCTCATCCAGGTGCCAAGCGAAGAGCTGTCGGACGCCGCCATGGCGAATAGCGCGGACTCCTCCAATAACCCCAACGCGCCAAGCTATGATGGTGGTGGCGACGAGGACGAAGAGGACCTCGACGACGGCTTGGACTGAGGATGCGTAGGCACAAAGACTACACGCGCGCGTACATATTGCCGGTTAAGATGTAGTGGAGGGACTCCGTTTGGCTTCGTTGGTTCGTCGCTGGTGTATTGCATGTCCGTGTGTATGCGTGTGTGTGTGTGTGTGTGGTGTGTTGAGGCCTCTCTCTCTCTGTTTCCTTCACAGCTCTCGCGCTCTCTTTTCGCTTTCACCCACGTCAACAAAACGTTCGGAGCCAAAGTAAAACGGCGAGCGCCCTCTGCGAAGGGGGAAGAGGGGAAAGGGGGGCCGAGAGGGTATGTGTGCGGCACCTCTCGCACTCTCTCACGCTCTCACTCACTGGTTCTTGGCCTTTCCTTTTCGCGAAGGGCAGACCAAGTCATGGTTTGGGGGGTCTCTGCTCGACGTCCTCGGCTCCTGCAGCTCCCTGTCTACTGTCTCGATGCATCGCTTTTGCCTTTCCCTCGCGCTCACGCCTGCGGTGCGACACACGCACACAGTTCTCGTCCACTTTTCCGCCCCGCCCTCTCTCTCTGTCCGCCCCTACCCGACTCCCCTCTCCATTCCATCGGTCGTCCGCTAAAGCGCACACCAAAAGAATTGGAGGAAACCCTAAACGGCACGCACACACACGCAAGGCGCACCTTTTTTCTCTTCGTTGTATAGACGGCTCTCCTCTCTCTCTCTCTCGCAACCTTGACTTCATGTCTTTGTGGTGTGTGTATGGTGCAAGTGTGGCTGAGTGAGACCAGCTGCCCCCCCTCCCCTCCGCCTCCTTTGCGGCTAGCTGTATCGAGTGCATCGTGTGCGTGCACAGCATCTTCACCCTTGCTCATTGTCCCCTCCCACCCATTCACCGACCGACCACCACACAACAACACACCCCTCCCTACATACGCACACGAGCCTCTCTCTTCCTAGCTCTCATTCGCTTTGGGGCACCAGCGTCTCTCCATGTCAACAAAACCACCGTCTCCACCCCCTCCTTTCCCCCTCCCAGTCCATACCTGACCTGTCTCAACGTCCCGCCGGTGCTCAGTCGATCCCCTCAGTCGTGCTTCCTCCATTACCACCGATATCTTTCTCTCTCTCTTTCTTGGTCCTCCTCCTCTCGCGCGTCGAGGGCGTGTTCCCCCTCCCTCCCCGCCCCTTGGCTGCATGCCTGCGTCTGCTTGTCAAGTATGGAGGTGGATCTTCGACGCCGTGGGCTGCAGTCCTTCAACCCCGCCGAGTTCGCCAACACGGACGAGCACCTGCGCATCCTTCTTCAGGTGCGTCAACTAGATCTCTCGCACAACTCGCTGTACACCATCCGTGGACTAGAAGGGCTGACACATTTGACGGTGCTGAACATTTCGCACAATGGCCTTCGCTCCCTCGGCGGTGGGCTGCCGCTGACGCTGCAGGTACTCGACGCGTCGCATAATAGCCTCGCCTCGCTGCAGAATGCCGCCCTTCTGCCGTTGCAGTTCCTCACCTCCCTCAACGTTTCCTTCAATGATTTGGAGGACCTCCGCGGGGTCCCCAACGTGACGGCGCAACTCACGTACCTCGACGTGCGGAGCAATCGACTTACCTCCCTGATGGGGATCGAGCACTGCACTCGGCTGCGCACGCTTCACGCAGAGGCGAATCTCTTGCGAGAGGTAGCAGACGTCGCCTCCATCAAGTCTCTCTCCCTTTTGTGCGCCGTCTTCCTATCCGGCAACCCCCTGCTCCTGCGCAAGCGTCTGCTCACCACACTCCATCATATGCTCCCCTCCAGCGTTGAAGAGGACGACTTGCCCACAACGGCGCCGCCAAGCAGTGTCCGCAGCTCTACAGCGGCACCGCCCTCTGTGCCGGACACATCGTCCGTCGCCTCACTGGATCGCAGTACTGTGGCCTCTGTCAGCGAGCACCGCCAGGAAGTGCGCTGTGGCAGTAGGCAGAGCAGCCGCCCGGCAAGCGTGCACCAACGCACAACACTATCCGCTCGCGACACCACCGACATGTGCGATTCTTCTGCACTGCAAGAGAGAACGGCACCCCTGCACGCACATTCCTCCACCCCCCAGCGTCACCGCCACCTGCCTTCTCGCGAAGCGTCCGACCGCGGTCACCCGTTGCAGTCGTTGGTGGCAGCTTCATCCACCGCCACCGTCCCTGCAGTCGCTAGTGGAGTGGTGGGAGGTGCGTCAGATAGCCCAACATGTCCTCGTCGAGCCCTACCGCATGAGCACCGCCTCGCAGAGACCCCGGGCGACCTCCCCGTGCCCTCGTCCCCTGACATAGCACATGCGTCGGTATCCTTCGGACCCGTGCACAGCACTAACGGCCGAGACCCGCTAACTGGGAGCACCCTCCAAGTCAGCGCATCGTTGCCTCACGAGCGCGGCTCCGTCGATGCAGCACCGCAAGCGCCGCGGCACTGTGCAAGCCATACCTGTGCGCTCGACCGCGATGACCTAGAAGAGCAGCTCGCGCGCGTCACTGCGGAGCGGGACCGCTATCAACGCGAAGTCGTCCTCCTGCGTAGAGAGGTGCGAGATCTGCGGCAAAAGTGTGCACAAGGGTCGGTGCAAGAGATGGTGGACCTGGACGAGGGGGGACAGACATCTGTGTGCCCCCCCGCCGTCGCAGCCGCTTCCGTTCACAGGGAGGTGAACCTGGGCTGTGCGCCGAATGAGCCTCACCGTACACGGCAGGCGCCACAGCAGGGGTTGTGCCCAGAGCGTTTCCTGGCGGTAGAGATGTCAGCCCATTCGTCGGCTTGTTCCCAGGATAGAGAGAGTGGTCCGCCGGAGCCGTCCAACAGCAACCTCTGCAGCGCGCCGCAGCACAAGGATCGGGTGGCGCAAGCAAGTAGGTCTTCGCCACCGTCCGCATGGTTGGCCGCACCGCAGAGGGTTGCCCCCATGAGCAGATCCGGTGTTCCGTCGACGATGGACAGGCGCGAGGTCGCAGCTCTGTTTATGGCGACACTGCAGCAGAGCAACTCTTCCTCTCGCTAACTGGACAGGAAGGGCAACCGCCTCCCTCCTCACCCTCCCCCCTCCTGGTCCGAGCGTGTGGTGGGCCATCTTGGTGGATTTCGGTTTTCACCTCTCTCATTACTGCAGATGTGAGCCCGCCTGTGAGGAAAGGCTCGGCGGCGCAGTAGTGAGGATGCACGCGAGGCTTTCCAGTGGATAGGTGTGTGTGTGTGTGCGCGCGCGCGCGTGTGTGCACGGCATGAAAGGGGTCTGAAGGCAGCAGGCCAAACAGCGAAAGTAACCGTCGCAGAGTTGCCGTCAGGAGTCTCTGCTCTCGTGACGTCCCTTTACCCTTCCCATCGCTCAGAAAAGAGCCGCGCGCCTTGATGCTTGTTACGAAAAGCTTCGCATGAGCGCGCGGTGTTGCCAGAGCCCCGTTGCCGAGGATGAGTCGCACGTGCACGCTCCCACGCGCGGCAGCACTGTTCATAGCTTCTCTCCTCTCCTGTCCCCTCTCTCTCTCTGATTCTGCGCCTCTGTGCACCTCCAACCTCCTATGGGGGAAAGACGTATCAGCGAGCTGTGGCGCAGGAGCACAGGTGAGCCCGCAACTGGCATCTGCGTAGATACGCACCCACACCGATACACCGCCACATGCGCATATATAGATTCATGTGTACATCCTCACACACTTACGCGTAGACGAGCGAGTTGTGGTGAGGAGTGCCGCTCATCGTACCCATCTCACACGCCCCCCACACACACACACACATATATATATACAGAGAGAGAGAGACCCGCTTGTTTCTGTGTGCACGCGCGCGCTTCCCTCTGTTCCTCTCATCGAAAAATCGCGCTGTGCCTGCAGCCATGCTGCACCCATGCCGCCGGCTGTCGAATGGGCTTCCGTTTGTGCCGATGACCCTCAGTACCCTCGACCTGCTGAATCATCGCCTGCAGGCCGCTGGGCTGGATGGCGCCGCCAATACCGCTGCTACGCCCATGTCGAGCGCGACTTCGAGTGCCGGCAGCCGCACGGGTAAGTCGAGCGAGTCGGATGAGCTCAAATGGTTCAGTGGCAGTTTCGACGCCCCATTCTTCATCTCCCCCAAGCACGACGGTATACGTCTCATCTCCTATGTCCCTCCCACGACCCTAGCAGCGCTGCCATCGTCGAAGCAGGCGTCCACCAAGGCCAAGAAGACGAGCACTGCCACAGGCGAGTCGTCGCCGTTGATGACGTGCTACTCACGCAACGGGCGGCCCGTCCACGGTCTCTTCTGGATTGAAGAAGAGCTGCGGCTTCTGCGGGCTCTCTGCGGTGACCCCGCTCTCATCGTGGATGGGGAGCTATACCTGCACCGAACCGACATGGAAGCCTCACGCGCAGCTCTGAAACCTCAAGCGGAGGCGACAGGTGGCGGGAGGCAGAGGCCAGAGAGAGCTGCGCTGGCGCCTTCGAATGCCAACGGAGCCCGTCCCCTGCCAGCCACAGCGGGCCCCATCCACACCGGCTTTCTCGCTGTCTCTGCGCTCGTCCATAGACTTCGCCGACCCACCAGCCGCTACACAAACGAGGAAAGCGTCCTGCAGTATGTTCCCGCTCTACCTCGCCTCTGCGTCTTCGATGTTCCCTCCTACAGTCCCTGCGCGGACCCACTAGCCCCCCTCACACGCACCGCATCCATCGACATCTCGGCAGCGTCACATCTTCACGCCTCCACCAAATCCTCCGCGATGGAGAGTGGTGTCCTTCATCCAGTGCTGGCGGAAGTGCAGCGCGTCCGAAGAGGCGCTTTGAACGCGCTGCGAGTCAGCGATGTGGAGCAGCTGCGCATCGTTCCCAATGTGACGCCCTTCTCACAGAGACTCCGCACAATGAATTACCTTTTCGAGCTGCTGTCACGCGGCGTAGAGTCGCCTGTGCTGCGGCAGCACTTCTGCCCCACATTGGTGCGCATGTTTAGCGCAGGGAAGAGGCGCGGCGTAGGCGATCATCGAAGTCGCACAGCCACAGCAGGGCAGATGAAGCCACCATCCTACGGATTCATCGAATATCACGGCGGACGCTTTGTGTGTCGCATTCCGTATCAGCTCGTGAGGTCTCTCGAGGACACCACGCAGCGATTGCTACCTGTGTACCTCGACGAGGGCTACGAAGGCGCCGTCGTTCGCGCCCCGGTGAACACGTACGACTTCAAGGAGAAGATGAAAGGCACGTTAGCGGCGCTGGTCGCCCCGCTGCTGCGAGCCACGGAGACGGGGGCGGCTCGTGGAAGGCGGCATCAGCGTCGGTCAAAAGTTGGTGGAAGTGAAGCAAGCGGCCACAGAACTCGCATCCACGCGGCCCTGCTCCTCTCTCTGAACAGCGGCACTGCATTAGGCTCCGTCACCCCTCTGATGGTGCGCGCGTACAGGGGAGATACTCCTCGTATCGAACCAGTGCAGGCCGTCTCTCCCTCTGAGGCCGGCCTCACCGATGCTGAGCTGGACGTGTTGGATGTCGCGGCTGTGGGCCGGCGGGCGGTCTTGCAGAGCACAAAGCTGCCGCAGCGCTCAGTGACGGCTGTCAAGGTACTCACATACCACGATCGCGAGTACCCAATCCTTCGCCCGCTGCTGAAAGAGCCATCGACAAACCTCCGAACACGGGGGCTGGTGTCCATGTCGCGCTCCCAAGCTCGTGCTCTCGGGTACTTCATAAAATCGAGCACCAACATAGCAGTCAGCAGCGACGGCGGGGCGACTAGGCCAGCCCTCGCCACCCCACGGCATGGGAAAAAGATGACGGGGAGTACCGCCTCTCCCCGCGCCGACTCGGCCGTCTGCTTCTACGGGCTTCAGTGCTTGGCCGAGAACGGACTCGTCTTTAACGTTTCCCTGCCTAAGCTGGCCCTCGATCAACAGAAGAGGCTGCTGCAGCACCTCCTCAGCGCGGGGCGCGACACGAGAGACGACAGCGGCGCCGCCTGCGTCACCATGACGAGGCGCACCAAAAGGAAGTTGGCAGCCAATGCATCGTGTGAGGAGGCTTCGTGCGCGAGCCCCTCAAAGATGGCCTCCCTCACAGGGCTCTACGCGACGGTGAAGTTCAGCACCCTCACGGAGCATGGCCTGCCTCGCTTTGGCAGCGTCAAGGCCATTCGCGGCGGTAAAGGGTGGTTCATGTGACCTCCCCTCTTTTGTGTGCGGGAGGGGGCTCATGGGCGGCCCAGCGAGGCAAAGGGAAGAGGGGGGCGCGTATGTGGGGAAACGGGGGTATCGTCGTGGGCTCCAGAGAACACGAAAATGCCATGTGGCGGCGATGTGTGTGTGTGTGTGTCCAGGATAGAAGAAGTGATGGGAGGCGCAGGGAGTGGGTCGGGGGGGGGGCTGCATCCCGAACAGACCTTTTTATTTTGGTGTGCACGGGTGGCTTTAGGTGCACATCGGGTAGCTCGAGACGTGCGGGCCGCATCATGGACGGTACGGATTACGCTGTAGCACTCCCGGCTTATCTGAGCGTGTTGGGCAGAGAGGAGTCTCTGAATACCGCTGATCAACTTTTCATATCCGCCACCACTCTCATCTCTCGCGTTCTATTCCCCGTACGCTCCAACCCCCACACACACACACACACACAAACTGTATTCTTCACGCATGGTTTCGCTTGCTAACTTAGTGAACTACACTCGTCTGGCACGCACGCATGCCGAGGCCAGTCCTCTCCGCCCACCGTGATGTACAATGCCGAGGCGGTAGTGTGCACCGCAGCGCTGGCAACAACAATGATGCCAGGTCAAGCCCAGGCAGCACCGCTGCAGCTTCGCTCAATGTGTGGGTACATACTCGCCTCGTCGACTCCACGGCACAAATCCTCGCAGCGCAGCCGGCAGACCCGCTGCGTGTGCTGAGCGTTAGCTTCTCTACCGAAGCCGTACTGGCTGCCACCTACCCCGCAACGTCTGCGCCAACGAGGGCAAAAGAGTTGGAGGCGGAAGCGGTGGGCGAAGCGAATGGCGTGATGGCTGCAGTGCCGGCATCAGGGGCCGCAAAGTCTACCGTCTTTCATAGCACTTCAAGCCCGAAGCTGCCTATTGTCATGAACGGCGACACTGCGTCCGCGCAGACAGTAGAGCACCTGATAGAGCAAAGCTGGGTAAGAAGACGCATGCAGCCGTACGGCCTGTACGCAGTGGCGCGGTGCGCTTGCCCGTGCCCGCCGCTGCGTCTCCCGCCCACCACCCCAGGTCACTTGGGGGTAAACATGGCACCTGTGGAAAGCGCGGACGGCCAGGACACTGCAAGCGCTGAAGCTCCAAGCGCCCCGACGCGGCCTCTGCTTTTTCAGTGGATGGACATATTCGCCCTGCTGCATCGGCAGAGTCGCATGTCCTTTGCTGAACTCGCTGCTGAAGCTGCGCGCTGGAACGCCCAATCAAAGAGTGCAGCTGTTGTACCGCCCGTCGACTACCGCGCGGCGGAAGAGATTCCCACATGCGAAGTGCTTCTGTGTGTAATGGCGGTGGTAGAAGAGCACCTACGCCGCGCCGAGTGTGGTGGGGCAGGAAGTGGTGCAGCGGGCGCGTCTCGGCTGTGCCGCCGCCTCCAAATCTCAGTGAAGCTCCTAGCGCTGCAGCTCCTCGCAGCCTTCGTGGACCTCCAGCGCAGCGCCGAGAGCACCCAATCTGGCAGCAGGAGCAGCAGCAGTGCGAGTGCTTTCGATCTTGAGCAAGAACACGACGTGGATGGGAGCAATCACGATGGCAGGGAGAAGAGAACAGGGGACGTCGACGCATGCCACATTACACGCGGCGTTTATCTCCTGTCCGCCCACCAACTTGATGAGCTTCATCAATGGTTGCACTGCTCTTTGCGTGCGAAGATCATCTCGCCTGACTCACCGCATTCGGCTGGTATCACAGCCGCCGGTGGAAGCAATGTCTGTGATGGCGGCAGCGGTGAGGCAGTCAATGTGGGTGCTGGGTCACCGCTGGAAGACCTTAAGTCACGCGCTACAGCGTACTTGACTCGCGTTCTGCGAAACCCTGCGCGTGACACACCAGCGTCGGCAGGCGTGCCAGGCGTGATGTCTCTGGACACCTTCGTTGCCTTCATGGAGCGGATGGCCTCGGTGGTGGTGGCGCATCAGCAAACAGGGCTGGCAATGGCCATCGCTCTCTCTGCTCGGTTACCACGGAGATCTCCAGCCTTAGCTGGAGAGGCACAATTGCCAGCGTGGGTAATGGAGCATGTCAGCAACTGCGCTGATGCTGTTGCCCAGCGGCAGACGGCCCTGCAAGATGGCGCGATGTTGGATTCGACCTCCGCCACGGTGCCGCTGGCGTGGAGGGCGTACGTGAACCAAATCGCTGAGCTTCTGGCGCCCTACCAGCGCGACGTGATGGCGCACCTGCGTCGAGAGCAGAGAGAAGAGGAAACGCGCCGTGGCACCTCGGGCGATAGCATCCTGCGCAGACTCCAACGGCGACTCCTGTCGTGGGCGAGGGAGGCGAAGTACGGCCATGCAAAGGCTCGGGAAAGACCCACAGCGGACGACTCCTCTCTGAGGGTGTTGGCAGCGGAGTTGGTGAGTGCGTGGGTGTCTCATGTGTTCGAAGCCTACGCCGTAACCCTCTACCCGACGTAAGAGATTCGTACGCACGCACGCATGGGCCTTCACACTTATACACACACACACACATGCGGTCACGGAGGCGGGAGGATGTGCACCGCGGTGAGTACGCAGGCGTCAGGCGGAACAGGGAGGCACGATGGGTATGCGTCAGTACGTTTATTCCATTGCTTTTCTCGGCACCACCATCCTTCTTCCTCCTTCGGAGGGGCTCCAACGCACACACATACCCTTTCGGTTTCAGTCGAAGCTGCGCCGTCTCCCTCACCGTGACTTGGCTCAATGACGAATGGAAAACAGAAAGGCAAAGGGGGAAAAGTGCCGCCCTTTGAGAGGGCCTCCGTGTCGCCCACAGGTGTGCCGTCGATGACGGGGAGGAGGAGGAGGGGCTGAGCATCAAGACGCATGTGCGCACGCCTTACTTCGCGAGCGGGCGGAGTGCAGAGGGTACCCTTAATGGCACTCCACTCCCAACGCTGCTTTTGTCATATGTGAGCCCTTCACCTACACAGAGAACGAGAGGGGGGGGGGGCAGAAGACCCCCTCTCTCTCCCGCGCGTCCCCCCTCCTCCCCCACGCCTTCATTAGCACCGTCCCTGACCACCACCCACGCCCTCCCTCCCTCTCTCTCTGTTACTCTCCATTTGACCGCATCCGCACAGTACTGACGGTCCACCCAAGTGCGCGCATACGCCGCGATCCCACCCAGGCCACCCACCCTCTCTTTTTCTCTTCTTCTTTCCTCTCCCAGCCACGCCATCATCATGGGCAAGAAGGCCGAATTCACCCGATCACGCTTCAAGGAGGTGCGGCAGAAGCATGAGGAGCGCATGCAGCGTTCGCGAACGGAGCGGGACCGACGTCATGGCATCGACAGGTCGGAGCGGAAGATCGACAAAGTTGTTGTGCAACGACCCCTCCCGAACGAAGCGCAGCAGGCACTTCTGCTTGCTCAGTTCGCGCAAGCCTGCCGACTCGCCGCTCCCAGCACGGACATGTGTGCCCTAATGCGTCACTACGCAAAGGTTGCAGAGGCAGCGGAGCAGAAGAACGAGTCGATGATGACAGCCACGACAAGTCCCCCATCGACGCAGTCATCCACGCGTAAGCGCAGGCGTGACGACGAGGGCGAGGAGCCACCCGCTGCGGGCGCCGCCTTTCTCGACACCGTTGCGGATGCGCTGTTGCAGACTCAGAACGCACCGGCGGTCGTGGACGAAGCGACAACCATCGGGAAAAATGGTGAGTATGCGGTGGACAACGACGATGAGGACACGACAGTGCTGCAGGACATACTGCAGGATGACAGCGGCCGCCGTGTGGTCGCGACACTCCTGGCTTCCTTGAAGGCGGTGGACAGCACCAAGTGCGAGGCAGTAGCGAAGGCGGTGCTGGAGCAGTTTGAAGAGAACGAGCATCTCCCACAGCACCACGTGGCGTGTCGCGTCATGAGTGCCCTTGTGCAATTCGGCTTGGATTCCACGCGGCAAGGTGTACTGAACCTGCTGCGCCAGCGCGGCACAACCACCGAGGAAGTGGAGCGCTTGCTCTCTGACCGCCACACCGCCGGCACCATCGAGCAGCTCCTAAAGAGCTACAGCCGGGAGACGGCCGCCTGGCTGTGCGAAGTGCTCTCCCTCTCTACTCCCCCCATCTCGTCCTCTGCTGCAGAGAGCGAGAGCAAGAAGTCCGCCAAGCGGCGCGAAGCGGCCGTGGAGGCAGCGGCTGGCGAGCACATCACCACGGAGAAGCTCATGGAACTCGTTAACGGTCCGGTATCGAGTCAGGTGCTTCTCCAACTGGTCCACACCGACGCCCGTCGCGAGCTGCTGAAACGCCTGTCCATCACTGGCCTCCTCCAGAGCAAGCGGGGCACCACGTTCCTCACGCAGTTGTTGAAGCTGCCTGCCCCTGTCACCTCAGGTGAGGGCGACGAGGCTCGAGAAGCAGAGGCGGTGACTCTTTTTACCGACGTACTGGAGCGTCTTGGGAATGATCTGGGTGAAATGGCGATCGACAAGCGCGCGAACTTTGTTGTTCAGGCGCTGGTCCAGCTTCTGCCCCTCATGGGGCCTCAGAGTGCGAAGCAGCTGGAGCGCCTGGAGCGCGGGCTGGGAGGTGCTGCCGGTCTCTCGGCTTTGGCGGCGCACGGCAACGGCGTGCACGTGACCCTGTCCCTCATCGACGCCACCCTGACGCTCTCCTCGGAGTCTGCGGTGGAGAAGCTGGCGGAACAGCTGGTCACACGGCACAATGTCACCGACCTTCTGCACGACAAGTACGGCAGCCTCGTGTTGCGTCGCCTCATGCCCCTGATCGCCCGCAAGGCCTCCAAGGTAGGTCGCCTCCTGCAGGGCATGGTGGAACAGGATTTGACAAATCTAGTCTACACAGAGGCCGGTAGCCTCGTGGTGAAGGCCTACCTCACGGCGCTTGGCAAGTCGGGAGCGTCGCTGCTGGCACAGAAGCTAGCGAAAGGAGAAGATCTGCTGTCTATGTGCCGCAGCCCATATGCATCACACGTGGTGTTTGCTTTGTTCGAGCTGGTGGACCCCACAGCGCACACACTGTTGTGCAACGCGCTGAAGCCGCACGTGCTGCCCCTGTCGACACATGTGAATGGCCGCTTCATTGTAGAGAAGATGATCGCCGCCAGCCGCGATGTCCGCGAGAGCGTGTCGCGCCAGTTTCTCTCCTTAGCCCAGGAACGAGGCACGCAGCACCTGCTCTGTGCCCTGCTTGCCAGAATGGATGCTCGCGGCAAGCAGGCATGCGTGGAGAAGGCAATTCTGCCAAACCTCACCACTCTCGCCACCCACCAGTGTGGTTCCATTGTGTTGCAGAAGTTGATGCAAGCGGAGCCGACGGTGCTGTCGGCGGTGCGGCAGCGTCTTGCAGCAAACTCGCTGGTGCGCAGCGACTTGGCGCAGAACTTCTTCGGCAAATTTGTGGTTCAGATTGCGCAGCAATCGGAGCAGGAGCAGCACCAGTAGCGGAAGTAGCGGTGAAGAGGTGCGCATGCCATCGCACGGTTCGTGCCTTCGTGTGTGTTAGGCCTAAGCGAATTAAGATACCTCTCCGTGTAAGGAGAGTGTGCACACCACGCACACACGCATCATCCAAACTTACGCGCATAGTTGTGGGTGGGTGTCTCTCCGTGTCACGCGTCTAAAATGAGACGGCAAACTAATTTCCTCCCTCCGTTGCTCCTGCGAGTCGGGTGTCCCTCTTGGCTCAGCCACAAGGTGGTTGTATGACGGCCAGAACACGTGCGTGTCTATGTGCGTACGTGTATACGTGTGCCTACGCAGGCGTATGCACCTGTACAGGTGGAGTGAGGTGTAGCGCGTCGGATGCGGCGGACGCACGCGCCACCACCACCACCACCCCTCCTCTCCTCTTCCACATCCCCAGCATTAGACCAGCTCCGTCTCTTTCATTCGCTGACGTGTTCACCTGTGCCCTTTGCCTTTTCCACGAGTCCCTGGCGTCGCTCCTCTCTTCCCCTGCCCCCTCCGCCCGCTGTGATAGCATGGAACCTGTGCGGCCCCCCCCTAACCACCCTCCCTCCCCCCTCACCACTCCTCGCGGGTGCACCCAACATCCGAGTTCCCTCGCTCTGTCCGCTTTTCTTACACGGTACGAGGCGCACGAGCGCGTGACGCCTCACGTGGTTTCATCGGCATCTCCATCTTCGCCTCTCACCACTGCCCGACCCCACCCCGCCCCCTGCCTCTTTTCTTTCAGCGAGAGAGGGGGAAAGCCCGCACGATCATGTCGACTCCTGCGGCTGACGCGCAGCTCCAGCAGCGACTCGAGCAGCTGCAAAAGCGATTCGGCAGCATCTTTGATTCGTACGCGCTCGAAGTGCCTGACGAACCACGACGCAGCAAGGCGAAGCTTGGACACCGCGCACGCGCTCGCCTTCAGCGGACCATGCTCACAGACCTCGGCGCCCTCTACCGCAGCGCCTTCATCCCCTCGCCAGTGCCGATGTCAGAGGCAGATCTACAGGCCCTCCTCCGTCTCGTGCCGTCCCTGACGGCGCTGAGCGGGTGGCCTACCCCAGACGCACCGCTTCTCCTGATTGTGACGCGCGCTCTTCAGCCCCAACGCAGTGATGCACCGCCCCCGCATGTGCCAGGCGCTGTCTTACAAAGTGTTCTGCTGAACCTCACGCGTCTTCTTCACCACCCAGAGCCGTGGTCTGAAGGGTCCGCCCAGGTGGCGTTGGCCATCCGCACCACAGCTGCGGCACTCCTCGCGCGCCTCTTACGGCACTATGTCGCCGGCGCACAGAAAGCCGCGGTTGCGGCACAGTGGCGTGAGTGGCACGAGTCGAGCAACCACACACTCCTGGAGGAGGTGCGCACGTGGGTGGTTCAGCTCGAGGTGGCACAGACGCAGCCCGGCAGCGCTGGGGCACACAACCGACGGTCTCTTTCAAAGAAGGACACGTCATCATTGGCGTTGTCACCAGCGACAGCGGCGGCCGTGCTTTGTCAAGTCCTGAGGTTTGTCGCCGCCCTCGTGGAGCATCCGTGTGCCGGCTCCTTCAGCAGCGCGTCGTGGGCGGCGTTGCTGTCGTCTGTTGTCTCTGTTATGGGCCAGCCGCGGGACGCAACCAAGCAGCTGGGGCGCGCTTACACAGCGCTGAGCATTTTGCTCGGCGTGCGAGATGCTGGCGTGATAGCGCCAGGTGTCTGGAGGGAAGTGGCTCTGGAAGCAGTGGCGAAGGCGGTACCGCATGGAGAGGCGGACGTCCCAGTCCCGCTGCCTGCCTTGTCCCTCTCCGGCAGCACCCACGACTACGCCTCTCTCTTCGTCGCGTACGTGCGACTGGTGAAGACACTTGTGCTTCTAGAAGTGGAGGAGAGCGCCGCAGACAGCAACACGGCGATGCAGCTGCACGCTGTTCTTGCGGGGCTCGTAGAGATGTCTACGTATGTGTACCTGGAGAAAAGCGCGTCTACGCTGGCGGAGTCAGGCACTGCCGAGGCTCGAGTGACTCTTTTATCGACCGTCGTGAAAGACTTGCTGAGTGTGCGCGAGGAAAGCCGCTGTTCACCGCGGCAGTACGCCCGGTATGTGTGGGGGGTGCTCATTAGCCCCACGCCTCTCGTTCCGCTCATCATCACCCAACTGGGGCGCGACTGCCAGGCTCAAACGGTTCTGCTGACGACGTCGCGTGGGCTCACGGTCCTCGGCACAAACGCGGAGCTCCTCCAGAACGTTTTTCTATGGTCCATCCACGCCGCCATCGATGAAGGGCTACTGGACGCGTCACATCGCGCCGAGGTTTCCGCCGCCTTGCCCTGGGGCCTCTACAACGCAGCAGATGCCGTCGTTGGGGAGCTGACCGTGCGCCTCTCAGAGGTGCTCTTGACGGGCCCCACGGTGTGTACGCACAAGGGCGTAGCAGTACTCGCAGCGCGCGTCATCGCGTGCGAGGGACTTGCGTTGTTGCTGCGCTTCTTGCTCTTCATTGTGATTCCCTGCGGTGTGGAGGATGAAGTATCGTGGAACGCGCGCTACCGCGAGTGCCTGTACGCGGCCGAGGAACGCGTCATGCGGACGGTGGCTGCGTTTGACTGCGGTTCGCCACACCTGCTGTCTACCTTCACGGATGCCCTAGACCAGATGAGCACGCTCCTCGGGCCCACGGCGGCGAAGGTAAGCGCGCTGCTGCCGTCGTCCACACGACCCTCACTGGTCCCTGCGGGATGTCAAGGCGCGCTGGACAAGCTCCTGGAAGTCATTCCGATCTTCTAGACACAGTGCGCGTCACCACACGCGTCGTCGGGCACGAAGAGGGGACAAGATGCTGTTGCTGCATCACCACCGACCCCTCCGCAACCTTGTCACCGAGACAAACCCAAAGCCAACTCCCTCCTCGACTCACAGACCTGCACTGTTGAACGTCAAACGCGTGTACGTCCGTTACGGGACACAAACATCGGCATGATGACCCTTTCCCTCCTTTACGCTTGACACCCAACTGCCGCCACGAAGCGCCACGTCCCTTTGCGCCCACCTTCTCCCTCACCCCACCCCCACCTCCTTAGTCGGCGCAGCACTGTTTCTCCGGTTCCGACGCGTCGCTTCGCCGCCACTGCGTGCCCGAGCGGCCCGGGAAAAAAGAAAAGAGTACGGCACTCAGGGTTCCCGAGTCATCACTGACCTCAGTACTAACTAAGCCTGTGAGTGCTTAACTTCACAAATCGGACGGGATATGGTGTTTTCACTCAAGTGTGGTCGTACTCAGAAACCTGCTGAAACGGGGGGTGGTGTAGGAGACCGTGGGCCGCGAACCGAAAAGTGATGAGAGTGGGGTTTGAACCCACGCCCTCGAAAGGATTGGAACCTTAATCCAACGTCTTAGACCACTCGACCATCTCACCTTGCGTCGCCCACAAAAATGTAGGGAGGGGTCTTGCCTACAGAGCGTTACGTCGAGGACCTGGTGAGTTCAATGGGCGTGTAGCTCAGTGGTAGAGCGTCCGTTTCGCATACGGAAGGCCTAGGGTTCGATCCCCTACTCGTCCACTTTTCCACACCCCTTGGTTTAAAGAAAAATGGGGCTACCTGGGCTCATTCCAAAATCCCAATCGTACGAAGCGATAGCGCGTCGCTCATTGGATGGGGCGATTGCCAAACGGACAAAACTTAGCACGGCATCTTTTGCCCCGAGGGAGGAAGGTTGAGCTTATGACAGGCTCGCAGACGAGGCCGCACTGCATCCCCAAAAGGCATGGGCGCCACCAACACGTTGGGGTATGAAACTTTCCCCTCCGACACCCTCCAAGCATTTCCGGTGTGCGAATAAGGGGTCTTCCCACAAACGACGCACACCTGCGCCAAAGTGGCAATTTCCTACTTTCCCATGACACCAGCGCACGAGCCCAATAGTTTCGAGGAAAAGCCCCTTCCCTCCCCCCACCCACCCCTGAAACTTTTTTTTTAGCCACACAGCCCTCTGTGAACCATGTCCTTGGACATTAAACCTACGAAGGCAGAAGAGGTGCGGCAATGCATCGAGAACCTGGGACGCCTCAGGGAGATGGGGGCCGTCGACGAGGAAACGTTTCGTGCCAGGGCGAGTGTGCTGATGGAGGTGATGGAGAGAGCAGTCACCGAGGGGAGCGCGGGCGACCAGGGACGGATTGTGAGCACCATCGAGTTCGACTCCGAGTGTAAAATCTATCCCTGGAAGGTCCCCATGCGACAGGTGGAACGCGCACGGACTAGGATACTGAAGGAGATCGACGAGGACGAGACGGAAGAGCGGATTCGACAGAGCTTTATCGTCCGGGCACGATCCCGTTCGCTGACCCCGGTTGAAACGATGCTGGCAGCATACACCATCTTCTCGGGAGACCGGGATAAGGCCACACTGGAACTCACCCACCTGATGGTACATGCCCCATCCTACCAGCAAACGGTCTACCACAACTGGCACCTGGCAAAGCACCTCTACGGGGACTTCGCCGACACATATGCCGAGCGCATCTTGCGTCTGGAATACCCGCTGTTCCCGACAAGGGAACTGGACCAGGAGAACTATCGCCTGCTCGAGAGTACAGCGACAGGGCTACAAGGAGGGGGCGACCAGCCGTCGGACATGGACAGCGAAGCGGCGAAGTTGTTCCGGGCAACGAAGCCACTGATCATCCTTGGGGGAGGCTACGCACCCATTTACGGTCCGGACGGACAGCAGATGGTGGCAGCCGACTACACAGCGCTGGAGCAACGAATGGACCAGCTCCAGAAGCAGATGGAGGCGTACGCCAAGCACTCGCAGCGGCAGAGCTAGCCACGAGAACCGCCGCAGCAGCCCGCACGGAAGAGCGGGGGGTACCGCAGCCGAGGGGCGCGCCAGCCGCCACCGCAGATCATGTGGCATGGCGGTGGGGTGGGGCCCAGCGAGCCGGCCAGCGCGGTACGGGACAAGGCCGACCCAAGTACAAAAAACTGAGAAGGCCCTGCCGGGACGAAGACAGCGTCCCGAAGAAGGGCCGGCCCTCCACAGAGGAACTGTGGGGTGGGGACTTGCGCGCGGGGAAGACGTCCAACAGGGAACTGGACGCGATTCTTCAGCGCTACCTCCCACCAGGGAAAGTACTACCGTGCGACACGTTGCCTAACCTAACTCAGCAGCACATCGCGCGCATTCAGGACTCGGTGCGGAAGCACGGGGTCCTTTACTTTCCCCTTTTTATTCGGCACCACTGGATTGCGGGGGTGCTGACACGGGCCGAGGGTAAGCGCACCTACGCGCTCACGGTCTTTGATTCCGCCCCGTCGGACCCTGTACAACGCGACTTGCGTCGGGGTCTGCAGGCGATGTGGCCACGCCTTGCTATCCCCAACGGATACTGCGCGAGACAGGCTCGCGGCAGTGAGGACTGTGGGCTGTACATGGTGGCATCGTTCTTCTCCCACCACTACGCCTGCCCCATCGGCGATGCCTCCACCCTGCCGGGCCGACTGCGCCGCTTCCTCATCCGCGCTACGCAGGAGAGGATGTCCGCCGAGACCTTTACGGCGGCCATGCGGAAGGAGCTGGAGCAGCGGCCATCACCCGCCCCCCCACCCACCCACCACGGCGCCTCGACAGGAGGAGCCAGAGCTGGAGGGCGGCCACGCGTGGAGTGTCGAGGAGCTGATAGAGGCGCACGACGCAGCCGCCACGGCCGCCGCGCGGCGCAAACTGCGCTACATGCTCACGGCATCGGCGCTCGCGAACTTCGCGGACGGTGCACACCGGTCCTTCGCCGTGGAGGCGATGTGTGAGCGCGCCAGAGCGTACGGATTCGATGCCGGCAAACCCGCCGACGTGGCGAACGCCCTGGTGCGCATGGGCTTCTCTGTGCACCCGTATGGAAAACCGACGCGCAACGGGAAGGCCCGCCTGCTGGACGAGTCCGCGCTCTCCGACACATCGAAGCACTTCCTGATCGTGCAGGGAGTCGCGCACGCTGGCCTGCCGAGGTGCCTCAGAGGAGGCTGGGTGTTCCAACTCGGGGCGCGGTTCACAGGAACGGCGTCGGCGCCGAGGGAGCATATGAGGGCCACTATGCGGTGACGGCGAAACCGCGCGAGGCGACGGTCGGCGTGTACACGGTGGCGCCTCCGCGGGCAGCCGAGGCAGCGGAGCAGGCAGAGGACTCGCGCACGTTGGCAGCGCCAACGGTCGGCCGGCAGGCCGCGGAAGCTGGTGCCCCGAGGGGCACCCACGCGAAGGACCCCTTCCTGGCGGACGCGGGGCGAGCAGAGGAGGACGGGCTGAGCACCACGCCGCCCGACACGGCGCCCGGAGAACTTCTCCATGAGCAGCACGCGGCGCTCTACGGAGAGACGGCGCTCCCCCTAAAAAACGGGGACGGCGGGCGAGCTGGGGGGCGCGCCTGCCCACGAGGGTGGTACATCTACCCGGACAGGCCCCCACACGTCAGCGCGGTGGCATGGGCCGCGGTGTCGCCGGAGGTCCGCGTGGGCCACATACGCTGATTGCGAGAACTGCGGTCGATGCCAAGCGACCTGCTGGACTGCGACCTGGCAAAGGCGGTCATCCACCTGATCGTGCGAGCGGCTCGGGCGCGGAACTGGCAGTGGTCTACCATCTCCAAGACCCTGGCGTCCGTCAAGGGCGCGCTGCTGAACCTCCCCCTGTACACAAACCAGGCGGACGGATACGATTTATCGACCTCACCGGAGTTCCGGGCGGCGGCCACCGCGGCGAGGCGCTTCGAGAAGGAGTCGGAGACGCACCCACCCGCCCCGCTGCGGGTGGAGGAGACGCAGCGGGCCTACAGGGAGCTCTGCCGCACCCACCCGCGCGCCGCGCTCTTCCTGAAGCTGGCGTGGCACTGCGCCGCACGAGCGGGCGACCTGGGGACACTCCTGAAAAAGGACGTGCACATCTCCGCACTCTCGGAGAGCTCGCCGACGGCCTCAGTGAGTATCACGATCCGCTATGGAAAGGGTGCGGGGTTCCGCGGGCCCTATGCGATAGGGACGCGATTGCAGCGAGAGGACGCGGCCCTGCTGCTGAAGCTGGTGAGGAGCCGAGGCCCAACGCAGCGCCTGTTTGCGGACGTGACGAGCCTCCGCAATCAGCTGCGCCGCGTGAACCCTGCGGCGGCCCTCCCGTCCATCCGGAAGGGCGCCGCCCGTTACCTGGCAGCGAACGGCGTATCCGAGGCGGACCTCATGCGGATCACCGGCCACACGCGAGCGGACACACTCAAGCGGTACCTGGGCTATGGCCTCCAGCCAACGAAGGAGGCCGTTGCCGCGCAGGAAAGCGCCGCGCAAGTCCTCCTAGGATTGACCAGCTAGGATGGGAGGCACCGACGGCGAAGAGCCTGGGGGTGTCGGACGCGGAGCTGTATGCGGAGACGCGCCGCATGCAGGGGCTGCCACCGGTGGCGACGCTGCCCGACGCGCGGCAGTGGCCCCTGCACCTGAAGCACACCACGCCGCTGGACCTGGCGGCCGTGCGGGAAATGCCCACGGCGCACAGCCGCACGAAGCGGTTCCTGGAGCAGGCCATCCAATACATGAACCCGAGGCGGTTCGTGGGCCTGCGCACTTCACGCACGGTGAAGACGGCGTCCCTGCCGCTCGCGGACGTTCTGAGAGCGGTGGAGATGGGGAAGTTCGAGCGTTGCGACTGGCAACCTCGCCACCCAGCCTCGCGCCGGCCGCTGCCGGAGGGCGTGCGCGGGGTGAACACGTTCTCTGTCCCAGAGATGAAAGGCCGACGACGGCTGATCACCGAGCCGCACCTCAACGCCCTGGTCTCGAAGCGGGAGCTGCCGAAGGTGGAGCATCCGACCCGCCAGTGGCGGCGCCAGGAGCTCCGCTACGCGCGGTACATGTTCCAGCTCGACTTTGTGGCGTTCTACGACGCCATCCCCTTGCCGGAGGAGATGCGGAACACGTTTGTGTTCCGCGCACGCGACCATGTCCTCTACCGGTGCTGCACGCTGCCCACCGGCGCACGATGGAGCGTAGCGGTGGGGCAGGCGGTGACATGGACGATCGTGGACATCGACACACCAGTGACGATCTTCACCATGATGGACAACATGCTCATCGCGGCGCGCGAGGGGCAGGAGCGTGCGTTTCTATCCGCGGTGCGGCGCATCCTAGCCCGCATCCGGACGGCGAACCTCCTCACCTCCCCGGATCGGGAGACCGTGGCGGCCATGTCGGACGAGGAGCTGCTATCCTTGGCACGGGCCGACAACACGTTCCTGGGAGAGGACTTCCATTGGAACGGGAGCGAGCGGGTGGTACGCAACGCGCTCAAGACGGTGGCCAAGTTGAAACTGGCGCTCCGAGCGACGCGCTTCTCATGCCGGTCTTTCGCGTCCCTGGCGTCGCTGGTCATGTACGCCATGCACACGACGCGCCTGAACCCGGCGGAGGCGTTCCCCTTGCAGCAGGCGTACCGAGCCATGTTTCGGCTCGTGGACCGCGGCTGGGATTGGGACGACGAGGTGCCCTATGTGGGGTCGAACGTCCTCGCGTGCCTCCAATCGGTCGGCGGATGCCTGGTCGAGAACGAGTGGCGGAGGATCGCGGACAGGACCGCGGCCAGCTACGAGGATGGCACGTACGACGCCATCTGCTTCACGGACGCGTCGGCCGACGGGTGGGGAGCGGTGGTGCGGTACGCGAACGGCACCACCGACGCCCTGCAGCAGAGGTGGGCCACGGACTTGCACCCGAAAGGTCGCGTCGGCGAAGGCCCGCCACGCACGCGGGTGCTGGACCCGCTGCCGAACGATGAATACTTCACCGCCAAGCACTCGGCGCACGCGGAGCCACGGGCCGCGATGCTGTGCCTGCAGTACCTGATGGCGCACGGGCTGGTCGCGAGAAGGGGCCCGACCATGCGCATGGCGGTGGTCACGGACCACTTTGCGATTGTGCGGGCGCAGCGGAAGCACAACGGCTTCGGTGGCATCGGCAGAGGGTACTGCCTGAACCGCCTGTACGTGTACACGACGGCCCTCTACTTTACCGAGCGCGTGCGGGTGGTGTTCTTTTACATCGCCGGCCAGGTCAACCCCGCGGATGAGCTATCACGCAATTTCGCCGACGACGGCGGTACGACACGGGGGTGACGCGGCGCGCTGCCGACGACCTGGCGGTGCCTTTTCTGCGAAGCACGTATTCCCCGTTATGCGAGCAGGCGCGCGGATCGCCGCCCACGATTCTCGCAACGGGGCGGGTGGATGGGGGCAACATGGCCCCCGCTTCCCACTCAGGCTCACCAACGACGGGGCCCCAGCACCCCTGACGGGGAGTTTGTTCCCCGGCCAGCGTTCCCTTACCGCGGAGAGGACAGCGGCTACCGGCGCGTCCACCAGGAAGAAGCGACTGCGGGGGTTGTGGCGGCGGTAACGGGATTGTTCTTCTTCGCAGCACGCACACGCCGCACTCAGCGGAGAGAACGCGGAACGGAGTACACTCCACACGATGGGCAAGCACGACTACGGGGGACGAGGGCTGGCCCTGGCCAGAAGTCTGCTCACAGGAGAAATGAGACCCGCGAGCGCAGCGAAGCCGCGGCGAGATTTGCCCCCCAAATGTGGAAGAGGGCTGTTCAAGCGCATGCGACTAGCAGGAGCGTCAGCCACCTACATCACGCCCTTTTTCTCCCCTCACGCTCCCCCCCCTCACACAAAAGACAGTCACATGGTGAAGGGCATTTTTTTAAAGAGTTCCAACTTCTTTTCTAACATATCCACTTTCTGCCCCGCCACAAAAAAGCAGCACCGTTCAGCTAGCAGTTGTAAAATCCCCCTGCGCCGGGTAGTTTTTAGCCTGCGGGGTGGAATTGCCACTTAATAGCCGCCCAGGCCACACTCCTCGTTGAAACCGCCTTGTTTTTGCCGCGAAGGGTGAACCACAGCCGCATTCATTTTGGAAGAGGCCCGGCGCCGCTTCACCCAATTGCTTTTTGAACTCTTCGCCAGCAGAACGCAAGGCTGTGGGGAAATAGATCTTTTTGGTGAAAGCGCCCCTTCAAGACGCCTTCCGCGACACTACGCCCACTTTCGGGGACAGGAATGGCGCAGCGCTGCTCCGAGGTCAGCTCTGGGGTTTGCCGCGAAGCCCACGCTCCTGGCGGCGCTCGTTCTTTTTCGTCTGGTTTTGAATCTGAAGAGGCTTTTTCTTTAGGGTGTCTTGCCTGACTTGGGGGTGCATTGTCCCCTTTTTCCTTGGGCTTAAGGGTGCCCGAAAAACCAGGCCAGTCCCCCCCACTGCGAAAACCAAGCACCCCCACCTACAAAAAATATGCTGGTAAGGGCTTGTTTCCCCATTAACGCAATTTTCCTTTTTTACCGGAAGCCCTAAATACCCCCACTATCTTTCCAAGTTTTTCCGCATCCCACAGAAAGCTAGGGGGGTTTCGGCCTTTCGGCCGGCTCCCTGAAATGCGACTCATGAGGGTGAGGGTCTCGTGCCTTGATTTTCTGCTATGTATCCTGCGCCCCCCTTTGCTGCGCTCATCTCTTTATTTCTTTTCGTTCCAAAAAACAACATGCCATCTGGCGTGTTTGTCTAAAGCTACGGAAGCCGTTATTCCTTTGAAAAAAAACAACATATAGAATGCCCCTCATCGCTTTCGTATTCTTGGGAACCTTTGCCTGCGCGGCGGTTGGCTCGCCATGGCGTTTGAACGTGCTCGCTAAAGAATGGGCATTGTGAGCCCAGGGTTTCTCCAAAGATGATCGTGGGGCCTTTTCGTTCTTTCCACTCGGAAAAAGGGTTGCTTTGCGAATTTTGGTACCGGCCTAGCCCCACCGTTCGCCCATAAGGCTGTGGCCCCGCAAGGCCAAAAAAATTAACTTCTGGCGAAACAAAGGCGTGGGCAAATATATTCCCCAATCAAAGGGTATTTGCCTCCAGCGCATTAAAAACCCACACGCTGCGTGTTCCCATCGTGCCAGCATCTATCTCAGCTGCTTTTTGCGCCCGCCGCGCTTTGAAACATAGGCCCCGGGCCCCGCCCTTTTTCGGCTCGCCAACCCACAGTCCCAGGCGCCTTCACCGCGCGCCCCCTCTTTGCCACAGAGGCCGCGGGCCAGGCGCGCCTATGGCGCTTTTGGGCCGCGCCTGCCACTTGCTTAGCGACGGACGCAGGGGCGCGCCTCTGGCAGTGGTGGGTGCGTTGAGCGGCAGGGGCCTGTGCAGAGATCAGCGCCAGGGTCGGGCACCCTCATGGCAAGCGCGGGCGGCGTTGGGGCGTTGCCGCAGAGGGCCCCCCGCACCAGCGCACCGCATCGTGTATCGGGGGGGTCTATGGGCGCTGGCCCAGCGGTCCATGCGATTTGCATCGGCGCCTCTAGCATTGCCCATTTTGCCCGTTCGCGCGCGTCGTTGTGCCCCGATTGGCGGCGGCCAAAGGCGGCCCAAAATAGGAAATACGAGGGAGGGATGCGGCAGCGCCGGTGGCTGTGCGATTACGCGTTGCCGCATGCCGCACACTCTTCGCGTAGGGCTCGTGGCGGGGGAGGGGAAGGGCGTTTCTGTGGTGCTGGTCATGCTTGCCTTTCCTCTCTCAGGAGACGGGGGCTCTCCTCGGAGCGAGTCGCTCATAGCTGCAACCTCTCACGCGCAGCGCGGCGGGTGCAGGCAGAAAGGGCAGCCGCCGCTTGTCGCCGTACCCCTATGTGTGGAAGTGCCGTGCGGCGTCGCGGCCGCTCTCGCTGCGGTGTCTGTCTGTGGCGCGCCATCCGCCCACAGCGGGCAAGGGCGCCTCGCAAAGCGCGAGGTCCGCCGCATGGGTGCGGCTGCTTTCTCTTCGTCTGGGGGTTCGGCCCTGGGCCCTTTGGGGGGGGGGTGAGACGCCAAGCTGCGCACGACCGCTGCGCATGAGGTTTGTGCGCGTGCGGAGTTCCGAGAGGGTGGATACCGTCGTACCCCTGCAGGACCTGCAGAAAGACTGTGGCCATAATGTGATCTGGCCTGCGCATCTCCGGCGCCAGGTGCACAAGGTAGTTCCACACCTCCCTTGGTGTTGCGCAGAGGGGGAGGGGGGTGGGGGCGCTTAGGGGTGGCCACGGCAGCGGAATAAAACGAGGTGGCCGTCTTGGCGGTATGGAATTCGTTTGTTTCCGAAACCTGCTGATCGCAAGGGCGAGGGGGGTGGCCTCGGTAGCTAGCCGCGTTTTTGCGGTATTTAGGGGGCAGGTGGGTTTGCCCCGGAGAAGGGCGCGGCGAATGGCCGCTTCTTCGAACCCCCCGAGGCTTTGTTGTGTTTAGGGGCCGCGGGGGCGGCTGTTATCATGGTGGGCGTTGCCTCTTGGAATGGTGAGAGGAAATGGGCGCTGAAAAAGGCAGGGGGTGGCGGGTTTGTTTTCTTGATGCCCGGGCGGTTGGCTTTCGTTCGGGGTGCAAAAATCGGGGTGTGTTCTCCTCGGGGGCTGCGGCATAGCATTGTCGGGCTACTGTGATGTTTGTGGGGCGAGAAAGCGTGAGGGGAGGAGAAGGGCGTGATTTAGGTGGCTGGCGCTCCTGCTACTCGCATGCGCTTGAACAGCACTCCTCCACATTTGGGGAGCAAATCTCGCCTCATCTTCGTTGCGCTCGCGGGTCTCATTTCTCCTGTAAGCAGACTTTTCGCCAGGAGCAGCCCTCGTCCCCCTCACGGCGCGTGAGGACACACCGCCGGGGACGCTGGTCGACAGAGCACACCACTATCGTTTTACGGAAAAGAGCACACCACTATCGTTTTATGGGAGAAAGCACACACAGACATTAGGCTGCTCGCGGGACGGGCAAGGGGTACAGACGGGCTCCGCTCGCGAGCGCGCTTATACTTAGTGGTGGGCCCCTCGCTGCGCAGTCCGTGTAGGCAGTGCCACCCGAACACCACTCACGGGGCTGGTGGGGTGTCGGCGCGTCTGCTCCCTAACAGGATGGGGGGAACTAGGGAGCCGCATGGCAACATGTTGACTGGGCGCAGCCATATTTACTTATGAATAAGGAAAGCAATCAACCGCTCACAGAAGGAATCGACGCTCACAGTTTGCAGCAACGGTGTAGCCACCGGGCTGCAGTTACGACTTCAACGAAAAAGGAATACGGCGCAGCCAATCGTTACGGGACAGACAGCAGCTTCGACGGGCACCCTCGCTGCCGCTACCGGGGGCCTGTCAACAACCTCCTGGGCGGGCGGGTGGGCGTTTTTTCCCCCGAAACTATTGTGTGAAAGGTGATGGTGGCGTGGAGGGCGAGAGTGCTTTGCTGCTTCACCAGGTATCCACCGTTTGCGTGCAGAGCACTCATGCGTGTGCAGGAGAGACGGTGGGAAACGCAGGGGGAGAGGTAGAGTCACCATCCCGCACACAAGGTGGCGTCCACGCGTGTCCGGTGCCGTGCAGCCTGGTCGGCGAGCCGGGCCTCCGGTTCACCTCCGCCCCATCTGGCGGGGCAAAAAACGCATCGAGCTCCGTTGTCCGATTGGCACGCGCACCCTACATTACCCGACACGCTCTAACCTCACGCGGTTGAGCCTTTGCCTTTGGACGCCGCCAAAGGTAGTAAAAGCTGTGGTTCGTCCAAAAGCTTCCGCGTTGTAGGGGCTGGTTTGGGTGTCGCACAGGGAACCGCCTAACAGTGACGGGGGGAGGAGCCGCACAGGTTTTAGGGAAGCGGAAAGGGGAACTTGGAGCCCAGCTGGTAGGTTTGAAAGTGACGAGAAAAATCTCTAGTTGCAGAAAAGACGACCCACTGAAGACATGCGCCTGTTTTCACGGGTCGAAAAAGACACCTGCGCCGCCCGGGAATCGAACCCGGGTCAATACCTTGGGAGGGTACCATCATGCCACTAGACCAGCGGCGCTGTGTAGTGGGGCTAATCGTTCTTCTCGGATAGAGCGCGCTAGTCGTGTAGAAAAGTGGACGAGTAGGGGATCGAACCCTAGGCCTTCCGTATGCGAAACGGACGCTCTACCACTGAGCTACACGCCCATTGAACTCACCAGGTCCTCGACGTAACGCTCTGTAGGCAAGACCCCTCCCTACATTTTTGTGGGCGACGCAAGGTGAGATGGTCGAGTGGTCTAAGACGTTGGATTAAGGTTCCAATCCTTTCGAGGGCGTGGGTTCAAACCCCACTCTCATCACTTTTCGGTTCGCGGCCCACGGTCTCCTACACCACCCCCCGTTTCAGCAGGTTTCTGAGTACGACCACACTTGAGTGAAAACACCATATCCCGTCCGATTTGTGAAGTTAAGCACTCACAGGCTTAGTTAGTACTGAGGTCAGTGATGACTCGGGAACCCTGAGTGCCGTACTCTTTTCTTTTTTCCCGGGCACGCGGCGGTGGCTCTTGGGCTTCCCCGTGTGCCTTTCCTGCTCGCCCTGCCGTCTCCCCCCTTTCCTCCTGGGGCGGCAAAAGCCCTTCGAGCATGGGTTTGTCGAATTTTGGCCTCTCTGCTTCCATGGCACGTGGGAGTAAAGATTATGCAAGGTTGTGTGAAGAATTGCCAATAGGTTAAGGGCCTGGGGGGGGGGGGTGAAAGAAAGTCAAGGATACCCGCAGTGACTAGTCGAGCGCTGGGGCAGCAAAAAGGTGCAGGAGTGGGCGCAGTATTTACGGCTGATGATTCTTTCTGAGGAAGCTAGGGGAGCTGAGAGAAGTTTTTCATGCATGTGGTGAGAACACTTCAGTTGTACACTCAGGCTGGCGGAACTCCCTGTGTCGGATGTCCCGTGATCACACTGCAGTGGTGCCATCTCCGTATGATGGGTGAACATACTAACAGCGCAGGGTCATGTATGCATGTTTCAATTCGCACATTGCTCTTAGTGTTTCGCAAAGTACGTTTGAGGTTTCGTGGCACGGATGATGGTGTGGTACGGGCTTCTGGACTGTTTTGTTTTCGGCGCATACAGTTTCCCCTGATAATCTGGGGCAGGTTTCTCACTGTTTGGCATCTAAGGGTCGACTGCAGACTCAGTGAAAAAGCCAAGCAGTCCCCTGACCTCTACTAATGGTGGGCTGTCTCTGGTGGCGGCTGCGTGAAGACCCTACGACGTGAGGGGGGGGGGTCAGAGCGACGTATCGCATTAGATACCGCCAGTCAGGTCTCCGGCTGTGTGGCGCTGCAACGATTCCCAACGGTGAGCGCGTCTTTGCCGCCGTTGTGGTAGGTAAGGTGCCAGTGCGACTTGAGCGTGGCTTATTTGGCCCTAAATGCATACCTTCGGGCAGCGTGAACCATAGCGAGGGGTGCACCATGTCGCAACCGGCATGGTGGTGGTGGTGCTATGAGGCGCCATGCTCAGCTTCTAGCGAATAGGTAGAAGTTCGGGCTGGGTGGTACTCACACGAATGAGGGCGAGTATTGCTGTAACGCGTATTTACGGCATCCTCTGACTGGACGACGATTCTTCAAGAAATGCAGCACAGGGAAGTTGGGCTGCACCTGTGTGGGTAAATGGACGATAACGTTTTTCCCGATGAGTTCTTATCTCCTGGGTGACGCAGAAGCTTCCGCAGAGAAATAGGCAAGTCTTTGTGAGCGCTTATATATATATATGAGAAGCTGTAAGAGACTTTTCGTGAACTCTACAGCGATCATATGGCTTGTGTATTCGTGAGGTGTATTGTGACTCCCTCTTTTGTGTGAACGACCTTTATCTTTTTGATTGAGCGCGGAGACAGGCAAAAGCTGGGATAAATGCCGCAAGAGAAACACGGCTGGGCAGGGTATTGTAGTGTGGATGTAGTTATTAAGCTGAGGAAGCTAGAAAAAGCCCATCTTTAATGAGACGCACAACCTTGTAGATTTGAGAGGTGCTTACGGGAGGCAAGTGTTTATTTGACTCCGTTTCAAAGGTAGTGAAAAAAAGTCATTTTCAGAGGGTTGGTGGGACTGGGAAACGGATCTGGTCAAGCTGTGCTAGCTTCTTTTTTCAAATGGCATACTCGGATGCGTTGCAGAGGGTCAATACTCGATGTGAGACCCAAACAAGAGAAAAAAGTTGTTTCTCATGTGCAATTTGGCGAACAGGTCTCGTACCGCTGAATCACTTTTGCAGCTGAAGAAATTGTAGGATTGCAGAGGCTTACATGCGCTCTCTTCGCGATACCGCTTGTTCTGATTCGATCACCGTATGATTTCGGCAGGAAATCTCTCCAGTGATTCAAAGAGCGGCAAACAAAAACAAGATGGCGCTGATCCTGACGCTCTCCCGTTAGGAAAGATGGTATGCTCTCTTTTTCTCATTTAAACCACTTATATGTCTTCTGCCGAAACTATGTGTTGCCATTTGATGAGAGTTTCATCAACAGTGCTGGTCTTTTTTCTCTC
Source organism: Leishmania martiniquensis (assembly GCF_017916325.1). Taxonomy (NCBI): domain Eukaryota; phylum Euglenozoa; class Kinetoplastea; order Trypanosomatida; family Trypanosomatidae; genus Leishmania; species Leishmania martiniquensis. The sequence goes on from NC_090146.1 coordinate 179,405, forward strand.
AAAGAATTCAACATGCTCAACGCTAATGCAAAAGCGTTCGTTCCACCGGGGGTGATCGAGGGGGCACCGCCGAGCTTCCTTACAATCGGCTGGTACCGGTATCGACTGAGCGTTCCGGTAGAGCGGAAAATGAGCGTCCTTCACGAAGATCGGTACCTGAACAGCATTTCATCGCTTTTGTCGCTGAAGTACCTCTACGCCGAACGAGGCGGCTTAGACGACGACTCTTTGCAGTACTTTCTAAACGGTCAGTTCATTATGTCGAACAACATCCCGTCAAACGGCAGCGACGAGCATGCTTCGTCAGGCTTTTTGCTCTCTCGGTCTATCTTGACGCTATACACAGACGTCGCCGCCATCGCACATTTGAATGATTCTCGGGGCCTTCTGGTGCACCTCAATTTGCCGACGGAATTCAGCGCCGACGTCTCTATTTTCTTGGCAAACGCATGGGAGGCCTTTTTCGCTGCCGTTTCGGAAAATGTGAGCGTGTCAGCAATCGGATACAGCCGCTCCGTGGTCGGTATGAGCGGAAACAAGACGAAAGGGACATACAGGCACTACTTTTTTGTAGCGTGCGTTTCGCCCGAATCGCTAGGGCCAGTGATTGCGAGCACCATGTCGGAGTCTCCTGTTCCCGTGGCGCGCATTGTTTGCGTGAAATCTGTTGTACCGTACCTATGCAGTCCCCATTTGCAACTAGGCGTTATGATTACTGTCGGCGAGGAGGCAAAGTGTAGTTCAATCAAGGATCGGCGCGCCGATTTTTCACTGGAAATGAAATATCGAGCAGACGATTTTTTCGAGGCGTGGAAACTTCTGCGCGGCATCGAAGAGCGAATATTGGAGACGCTCGACGGAGATGTGAAGTGGGACAGAATTCATGTTTTGCACCTGCACATCGACGTGGAACCAAGCGAAAACCCAGTCAGGGTACCAATTTGGGACATAATATGGTTCATTGGACTTGTGTGCAATGATTGTAGCGCCAGCATCATCGGTGTCTCATTCTCCACCTCAACTCTCGATGGTCCGACGAAAGGGCTGGTGAGTCGTAACAAAAGCGCACCATTTTATGTGTGCAGCAGTCTTGACGCAATGCTGAAGGCGGATTCGTCTCTTGACCCGGACAGCACATATTACGGGGGGGTTCCCTCGCATGTGAAGACAGTTTTGCCGACCTGGGCATGGGTGTCAGCCACTAGTGCCATGGAATTGTGGCAACGCGTTCAAAAACAGCTTCCCCAAGTCGAGATGTTGACACGTATGTCATTTGCGGAAGCTGCCGACAGCTTTGCTCGTGGCACGTACATGGTTAACCGAAAAGCTGTGGGAACGCCCATCGTCGTCGGAACAGATGCGAAGGGCCACATTTTTGGGCTCGACGTTACCCACCACAGCGTTTTCGGCCTTCCTCTGTGTTTTGGTGGCGCGGTAGATCCTGTGATCAGTTGCGTGTTCAAGGGCACGCTTTCTCCTTCGTACCGGAGCTGCCTGGATTATCGTATCATCATAGACGACGTCTTGCTTTTCAGAGGCAAGGAAACTAAAGGCATTCCATTTGCCGAGCGCATGCGCATGGTGAGCAGTCTTGGGATCGAGGACGAAAGCACGTGGCCGCACGCCCATCCTGGGCACATTGTGATTCTTAAAGCGGAGTGCCTTCCGCTAGATTCCTCCAAGAAGCTTGTCGACACTCCAGTCTTTGATCACAGTAATCTGGGTCTCGTTTTCACCCCATCGATGCGGCCAGATGATGATTCGATATTACCCACGTTTGTCTGGCTCCCCCCAACGTCCATCACTGTTCGTTTCGCAGTCGAAAGCGTCGTACCCGCTAAAGAAACGAATGAAGGTTTCGATCGCGCTTACCTTGGGGTCTCTTCAAACAACGTCCACAACAAAATAATCATACCCTACGAAGGCGAATTCGCAGATTACCAGAGGGAGGCGTACCCCACACTAGCTGCGGGCTCGATTGTGGAATGCCTACTTCGCCGTGCGGAGGATGGAGCTCACTGGTGGGATGTTCTGCAGGACGTTGACGTCGCCGAAAACTATGAGGCAGATTCGTTTGATCACGTTGATGAGCTTGTTCATAGTCCTGGTGTGACGCAGGAGGAGATGTTGTGGCTTTTGAAGGCGCCCTCTTATCAGTGCGAGAGATGCCACAAGGTCAATGATATGGGAAGAAGGAATATTAGGCACAATGCGTACTGGTGCAAGAGCTGCTGGATCGAAACGGGCCATGGCGATTGCATGTACTGCGGACGCATTTTTCTGCTAGGCATGCTGGACGGCACCAGCAAGCTTTTTTACTGCGAAGAATGCTGGAAGACGTTTTCGACCCTCAACACGGGGGCTGAAATCGGATACCACGTCCCACCGCCGCCAAACGCGACGTTTACACAGCAGGTGACCACGCGATGTATCTCTCTCTTGATCGATCTGATGAATCCAAAGACGCCGTCGAACGACGTACTGGATTTGTGCTGTGGCGGGTCTGTTGTGCGAAAATGGATGCGGAACAAAACTTCGCGCTATGTGGGCATCGATTTGAAGCGCAGTGTGATCGATGCGACGACGAGCGTCATTTGTAGCTCGAAGGAAATGCCACTCGATGCACGCTACGACGCCATATGCGGCGACGTGTTTTCCGACGACTTTTGGATGAGCACTATTGTGAAAATCCATCCCCGGCAGTTTCACGTCATCAGCTGCTTCGCTGGGTTTCACCATGCTTTTGGTAGCGAGGAAAAGGCGCGTCATTTTCTGGGCAGCGTCGCCAACGCCCTGGTTCCTGGCGGCACCTTTCTCGGTATGTTTATCGACGCTAGCGTTCTCTTTGCCAAAGGGAAGAAGTACGCAAACAGCATCATGAAAGCAGGATGGTCCGTCGACTCCGTTCCGCGCATTGGCCACACGTTCCAGTTCACCACCAACGACGGGCCAATGCGTGATGTGAACGTCATACCCATTGATTTCTTGATAGCGGTGGCCTCAGAGTATGGGCTTCATGCGGTGTCCGAAGCTTACCTGACGTTTCGCGAGCTGATTGAGAAAGATGCCAGCTGGACCAAAGTTCCTTCCGCAGACGAAAAGGAGTACTTGTGCGCACGGCGAACATTTGCCTTCAAGAAAGAGAGCAATGAGCTCGCACCGTCCTCGCCTGGACGTAAATCTGACATCGATTGACGTTTCAAACGCCATCCGCTCGGAGGGGTTGCTGCTCTGACTTTTTTCCGCCTAACTCGTTCGGCGCTGAGGATAAAAGTACAGCGGCGCAAGTCGTGCTGCGCAAGTCGACTCATTCTGCTTCCTTTCCGCCTATCTATAGCGCGCCGACCACCCAACTTTACGCCGTAAGGTAGTCTCTCTTTTTTCTGTCAGCTCGCCACCTTCTTTTTCTTATTTGACTGATTGTCTCTCTTCCCTTTTTTTCGTTCTCGTTAAGGAGGTGTGCGTGTGTGTACTACACTCTGATTGATAACCGTTTTTATCTAAGCAGGAGCGAAGACTCGAGAAGGCTTACTTAAGAGTTACTTGAAAAGAGGAGCAAGGGCGCGGATATGCTGAGCGCCGCTGCGGCAGGCTCTCAATTCTCAAATGAATATTACACACTGATGCGCGTTGCTCAGCCTTCTCCGCTGTATTGTACCGTGCGCCCTCGCTTTTCACACGATCACCACTTTTTTCCTCTTCACTAAAAACTACAAGATTAAGTAACCCTTTTCCAGAAAGCGAAGCAAATCTAACCAATTGGCAGATGCAAAGGCGATGACGCTGCTGCGCGTTGGGACAATCGCTCTGGGTTCGTCTGGGCAGTCTCTTCCCCTCAAGGCAAACTTCACTGAGCTCTTCCCGCGGTTTTGGTGAAGTCGAAGGTGTCACCTCGTTTAGCTTATCCGCTGCCGAGGGGGTAAAATGGAAGGGAGAGAATGTGTCACGTATACTTGTCTTACATCGCCTGGCTTCTTCCCGACCGCTTGCTTCCCCATTGTATGTAGCACATCTGCCCTCGGGGTGAAAACTAGAATCCTCTGGTGTCTTGTGTATTTAGTTGTCTGCATCGCTGCAGCGTTCTCGCTGAGGTCGAGGGCGTCTCTTGCACCTCTCACGCTTAGCACATCTAGTAGCTCTTTCATACATCCCAGCAGCTGGTCGCCATGCCTCCGAAAGGCCGGTCCAAGTCCTTGGCAAAGGCTCAGAGGGCAAAGGCCAAGAAGGAGAGGCAGCTGCTGGAGGCTCGGATGCGGCTCTGCGAAGAAAAGTGCGCTGAGGTGCGAGGATATCTCGAGCCGACAGGTCGTAACGCTGAGCCCAACTTCATCAAGGCCAAGGCGGCGTTGGATGCCGCCATTGAGGCATACGACGCCAACTCGCTCGCGTTCTTCATGCTCGGGCAGTGGAACCGGAAGCAAGGAATGTACGAGGAAGCCATTGAGAGCTACTCTCAAGCGCTGGATTTGGAGCCGACGAATGTGCAGGCTCTCGAGTGGCGCGCAAGCTGCTATCAAGCTTTGCACGATTACTTGCATGCCATCGAAGACAATACCAGTATCATCTCGCTAGATCCAGAAAACGATCACGCGTATAACATGCGTGGCCTGTGTGTTCTGCAGAGCAGTGTACCCGGTTTGCGTTTGCGCTCCATTGACTTCAAGTCGTGCGTGCGTGATTTTAGCACCGCGGTCCGCCTCAACGAGGCTAACTACTACGCCATGGCAAACCTGGGCAAGGCGTACGAGATTCAAGGCCATTTGGAGAAGGCGGTCGATTGCTACAGAAAGGCGCTTGAAAGCAGCGAGAACTATACCTACGCGAGGTTTCGCCGCGGTTGCACGGCACTGTGCATGGCTGAAAGGTTGCTTCTGCGGCGGGGGGAGGAGGAGGGGAATTCTGAAAGCGACACGGAGGCAGCTTCTGGCACGAATAAGGCACAGGGTTGCACCTCGACCCGACATATGACAGAGGCGGCATCCTCAACGAGCAATCGAGCCCCTGGAGGCGCAGCGACTCTCAAAGAAGTGAAGGCGGAGGTGCGCCAGCAAATGGAGGAGGAGAAGGAAGCGCGAAAAGTAGAGGAGTTGTTGAAGCTGGCTGATAGTGATTTCTCCTTGCTTCTAGACCATACCCCAGAGGCAAAACAGCTCGCGGCGGACCCGGCAGTGGTACTGAGCATCGGCATTTGCGCACTTTTGAGCAAGAACATCAACAGAGCAGAGGAGTACCTGAGGCTTGCTCAGGACATCGTGGCGAAGAGGCCGAGCCTTGTCGAGAATGGGGAAGCGCCACCGCTCGAAAACAGAGACACGTTCAAGAGTGTACTGGATATTCGGCTAAAGGAGCTGCAGAAGCTGAAAGACATGGCAAGATCCGCGGCATAACACCGCTTACACTCTTTTTCTCTATGCATATGTACAGATGAAAAGCTCCGTTTCGTTCTTGGGCACCTGCCAAGCGCGCTGGGCGTTTCATTTTTCCGAAACGCCGAGCCCTATGGTACCTCATTGTTTTCGTCGTGATGTGAAAGAGAAGTCAGACAAAGCGGCGACACCCTCGCACGCACGAAGCGAGAGCCTCGGCGAGTCGGGTTATCAGTGTTTCAACCTATTTCAAAGCAACGTACGCTGCGAAAAAAGAAACACCCCCTTGCGTAGCTCACAAGGGGGCCGGGAGGACTTGAGTCCGTCTTCGCGCACACGGCTCTCGCATCTCAGCAGAGAAGGAGATGAACATGTGCCGGCCACGGAATGGCCGGCGATGGGGCACGCCTGCGGGTTCTGTTTCATCGTAAACCTTTTCTGCTTGGCTATCGATGACGGCACACACTCTACCCTTACTCCTTTCCGCGCACTTCATGACGTTTATTACACGCGCAACGAGAAAAAAACACAAATCATATGCATCCGGGTACACACACACACACAAACCGAAAAGAATCTTTCACGTGTTGTCGTACCCTCCTCCTGTGGGTATTTTCGATTCGTTTTTATAGCACATTTGTTCGCCCATGCTTCGCTCTACGGTGACGAAGCGGAGCGGCTTCAGCGTAAAAGAGCTGTATCCGCATGGGGTGCCGACGCGCACCTTTCCGTATCGCGAGCATCAGAAACAAATTAGCTTGGCACCCACCGCAGGCGGGTTTTATGTAACCAAGCATGCCCTTGGCTGGCCGTTTCAAATCCCGTTCGAGTGGCTCTTCTATCGCTCCTCCGTGACCTTCTTTCTGCTCTGCGTTGCGTATGATATGCTCTTCGGCCTTCCACACCCCTTCATGAAGGAGGTGCCGCCTGGAACGCCGCATCACTTTTTTTTCGGTAACGCCGGCGGGGCGCCGCATCACTTGTGGCAGTACCAAGACGGCTGGACGGTGCCGAACATGTCTGGTGGCCGGCGCTGGTGCGACTAGGGCGCTCTCCCAGCTCGCGTCTGCCACGCTAAAGAGCTGCAGTCAGCGAGGTGGAATACCCCGGTGGGGGGGGGAGGGTGAAAAAGGGGCAAAGCACCACTAGGATACCACTCCCCCCCTTCCTCTCGCCCCAGACAGTTTGCACGCACACATGAACCACCTGGGAGGAGTGGATCGGGGTCTTCCTTTTTTCCATTTTGTTTTTCCTTTTCTGCGTAGAACTGCTTAGCACATCTGTAGCCTCTGCGATCTAGTTCTGATGCCGGCTCTCCATACACCACATGCCCTTTTTTTCCTTTGTCCCGGCAGCGATGTGGACTTGGCATCATCTGTGCTGCCCCCTTCCCCCCTCAAGAAGAAAAGGCAAAAACAAAGAGATATTTTATGGGCGCATTGCTTCCAATGTGCCCACGTATGGAATCGGCGGACTCTCAGCGCAAGAAGCGCAGCTCGCCCTTTTTTCACCTCAAATGAGCACCATCTCCCCCGTGACGGGAAGGGGCGCAGGCACATTTGATGCTCATCGCCAGCTGATAGGTGTGTGCGTGTGTGTGGGGAGGTGAATGACAATCAGCACTCTTTTCTTTTCTGTCCTCCCTTTTTTCCTCCTCTCATGACCTTGACGCTGTCAAAGCTTCGTCACCCTTTTCACACATGAGCTCTTGTGCTGCAGAGGATCAAGAGCTGCATTAGGTTGATTCGCTCTCTTCTGGACACACGCACTCGCAGCCGAATATATATATATGTGTGTGTATCAAAACCTCTCGCGTATGGGCTCTTCCAGCCGCTGGCACACCGCTCAGCGAACACCCCTTTCGATCTCTTCAACTCTCACGGTTTGCCTTCGGCCTTATCTTTATCGGCTCCCTTCTTGCCCCTTCCACCACATGTGCACCCTGAACGGTCTTTTTTTTTCTTTCGCTCACATTCTGTATCCTCGGACTCGCATTGCCGAATGCTGATTCACCTCTCTGCACACCCTTCTACAGCCTGCTCTGATGTCGCGTGGACTTTAGCGTTATGCTTGTTTAGTTCCCTTCCCTGATATGTGTTCTACCCTTCGGTTTGCTCTTTTCCACGCGTCGAGCGGTAACCTCTAATAAAGTTCCTTGTTCCGTGCTTTTCTTTTCTGGGTCGCTTTAGTGCACCTATGTCTGGCTCTCCCTGTCCCACGGCCTGGCTATTGTGGCGTTTCCTTTCCGCCGGGGGTGTCGTCTTTATTTTTTTCGCTTCTGGTGCACTTCTCGGTGCTCCTGTGCTCTCCTCGAAAGCGCGGCTCATCGCCAACATCGACTCCCTCTCTCCTTCCACGTTCCTCTTATCCCGCCGGTCAACCCTCCTTATCGCCCTTTCGGTCATGCCTTGCCTCCGAGAAACAAAAAGGCAACGCCACATCCTTCCGCCCTCCTGTCTCGCCCTTGCGGCTGGACACACTTCCGCGCGCACGCACACACCTGCAAGATCGACGCCTGCTCCTCGATGCGCTCTGAGAGTGGGCTTCGCCAAAGGTGCTCCTCTTTCCCTGGCCGCCACGTGGCGCGCCGAGCCGGAAGATTGGAGTTTTTGGCCACGAACGAGGGCGGCCAACAGGTTTGGGGGGGGGGCTGGCTTCAGCGAGCAGGGAAGCCTTCTCCCCTGAACGCGCCTCCTCTGCGATGATGATGTCGTGAACAAGTCCGATGCCCTCTTGGCGTCTGCATAGTGTATATTACCGTCACCTGCCTACGGTCAGGCGACGCGCTTGCTCACCCGCTTTACGAGTGCGACGGTCTGGCAGTGGAACAGGGCAGTCTGGACGGAGACGGTGCTCTCACACTTGTGAGCGCAGAGCGTGACGCAGCGGCAGCAGACCCCCGCTTCCCTCGATTTCCCGGTTACCATAATCGGCAACCTGCAAAGGGAGGCGTCCGGCAGGTCCACGGCCACTCAGGGCTCACAAGGCGCTGGCGCCAATGGCTCTGCTCGGCGGGTTGGCGGCCAAGGCCTACGTCCTTCTTTCCAGAGGGCTTCGAAGAGTGCGTCGTCACGGTTTTCATGGGCCAGTATCGATGGGTGTGCTGGGGTCGGCGCAGCGGCTCTTGGAACGCTAGCATCAAGGTCGAATGATCCTCTCAGATGAAGCGCCACTCGCGCCAAGCGCTTTACGGCATTCTGGGAACTGAGCAGACTTTTTCCCGACAGGAGCCGTAGTTTACCTTCTCATAAACCACAGCCCAGCGTCGCCCGCCACCATGCAGTCGGAAGAGGGCTCGGCTCCTTGCTGAGGCTTCGCCCTTCTCCCCCCCCCCCCCGCGTGGCCGTGGCGGGGGGCGGCGGAAGGTCCCCCTACCGCGCTCTCATTGAAAAAAAAAACAGCTGCAGAGGTAAGCTGGCGGCCCGGAGAGATGGTGCTTGTGGGGGGACGAATCCTAGGGGGGAGGAATGGGATCTCTTTCCCTTCTCTTAGAAAAACACAAGGTAAATGGGGAAGCTTCTTGACCTGTGAATATCGAAAGCGGCACTATGGCAGCCCTGCGGGTCAGTCAAAGATGATCGTGGGCAGCAGAGGCAGCTTCACGTCACTTCCCTTGGAGTGTGCGCAGCTATGAAGACAATGCATCCATGGCTGTACAGCACCCTCGGAGGTGACCACACTTCCACTCTACTCTCCCATATACTTCATGTACGATATGGGGAAGAAACACACACATGCACACACAAAGTATGTGTGTGGGGCTGAGGAGAGCCAGAAGGCGAGGATGTTCTGACTTTTGTGTTGCCCCACGCTCTCTCTCTCTCTTTCTCTCTTGTTTTCTTCTCCGGCGCACGCCTCCGCTTTTTCTGACTCTCGTGTCTCGACGAGACGACTTTTTTTTTTCTCTCTCTGCTCTCATCTGACATTCCTGCATCCTTTCAGAGTAGAACAGCGAAACACACATACGCAGACGCACACGCACGCCCATAAGACGAAGGGAATACACTGGTCTGCTCGTGCTTTCTCCCCCCTTTTTTTCCCGTTCTCACCCCCTTACCCTTCCACCTCTTTCTCTGTCGTCTTTTGCATCTGCATAGACGTCCGAGTTTACATGGATGGCACTTCATCCACCAACGAATTTCTTGTTTTCTTCTCATGCTTTTCATCTTATTTACTGGTCTCACCGGATCCTATAAAGCAAGCTTTGCCACAGTGGAGGAGAAGCGCCTGCAGACGTGGGCGCAAGGAAGTGAGATAGCGGCGAAGCTAGATGTAGCGTCATACCGCTTGACTTTGTAGGAGTTTCAGCGGTGCTGCCTTTGGAGGTGCACCAGCAGAGGCTGACCAACATGGATCCTTCTGTGTACGAGGTCTTCGAGGAGTGCCGCTACAAAAGTCTGCTTGCCGTCTGTCATCTAGCCCGGCTAATTGATGCCGCCATGTCTGGGTTTGAGGAATCGGCACAAGTGTCTGCTGCGCAGACGCACGAGGACGCAAGCTACTACGATGGCGCCCTTAGCAGTACCTTAAGCACAAAGCGGGAGGAGCCTATCGGACAGCCCACCTCGGACGTCGCCATTAGCCCCGGTAGCACGGAAGATCTGCCCCTCTTCATTCCCTTGGTCGATAACGACTCGGACAGCTCATTCTGCACGATGCTGCACGTGGAGGCGGAGGGTAGCTCGAACGCAAGTGGGCTGGGGTACTTTTCTGAGAATGCCGCAAAGGAGCGAAGCAAGCAGAGCACAGACGTGAAGGGTGCCTCCCCGGCCGCTCCTGGAAGCGGAGAGCGTCATGTTGCCCTGTTTCCTCATTTCAACGGTCACTGGGAATGCGGCATCTTCAGCGGGAAACGGGTGTACATCGATACAGGCGGCTTATACATCGGTCGTGGAGCGACCGCGCTGGTTTACGAGGGGTGGATGGTGGTGACGGATATGGTGGGCGGCAGTGAGGTTTGCCTTGCCAAGGTTCCAGTAGCGATCAAGGAGGTAACGTACAATGCAAAAGAGAGAAAGGTGCGCACGTTGTATGAGCTGGCGGTGAATCTGCGCTTGGATATGGTACATCCTGGTATAGTGCACAGCTACTACGCAGGGACGTACACGCCCCACCTAGATGTCTTCCGCGGAGGAGGGAAAGCAATGCTGTACGCTCACCTGGTGCTGGCACGCAGTGCCACAGGCAGCGTTGCCGATGTGCTGAAGCGCGCTGGCCCGCTTCCTGAGTCGGAGATTAAACGATGCATCGCGGAGGTGCTTTCGGCGCTCCAGTGCATTCACGAGGACTACCGCCTCGTTCACAACGACATAAAACCGCACAACATTCTTATCTTTGACGACCCCAGTGGCTATTATGCAGATTTCAAGTATCAAATTACAGACTTGACCAGCATTGCGCCGTCCACACCTATCGAGGATGCTCTGCGGGATATTGCCGCCGCAACGAAACGGCATGGAAGTGTTTTCTCGGAGGGGGGTACGGTCATGTACATGTCCCCGGAAAGCTGTCTGGGGCTGGGGACACTGACCAGCAACGATGTGTGGTCGCTCGGCATCACGGCGTTCCACATGGCAACGGGAACGTTGCCTTGGCGACCACTGGAGCGGCAGTATCCCAGTATCATCTTGAACGGGTACCGCCAAAAGTACACCTTGCAGAGTTTGGTCGGCATGCACTTCAACAACATAAGCGAAGCTTCCCGGGCTTCTAACCCGACAGGGGCAGGGGACCTACCGCATGCAGACTGCGACAAAAAGCCCTGTGTCCGATTTCACGCCAGCAGCACTTCTAGCCCAATGACGACAGGTAGCTCCAGCTCCACAAGCCAAGTACTCCGCGACCAGTACAAGGAGTTTGAGCCCGTGCTTGACATTTTGGACGAGGTGAACGTCTCAAGTGAATTCCGCAGCTTTTTGGCACAGTGTCTCATTGAAAATCCAGTCAAGCGCCCTACCTGCCGTCAACTAAGAAGCCATCCATTTGTGAAGGACGTAAAGTTGGCGTCACAACACTGACGTCTGTCTGTGGCTGCGCATGTGCGCTGTCGCTGCAACCTCTCTTTTGCCTTCCACGCTTACTTCGTTCTCTATTCGTTGTCTACTACTCAAAGCCATTGCTCTTTTCCGTCCTTTTTGTTTCTGTATTCGCTCGCTCTCTCTCCTCCGCGTCGTCTCGGACGCTCATCTCTGCAGGGTCCCGTTACGGATTGTGCCACGATGCGCGCGTTTCCCTCGCTTTTGAGGTAAACGGTCGTCTTGGAGCTGCAGAAGGGAAGGCTACATATCGAGAGGGATGCGCGCGGCGCCCGATTGCCTAGCATGTTGCGACCACGCAGTTGGTTCGTCGAGGCTATCTCTCGGTCCTTCTCGGCGACTTGCGCGGTGGAAGAGTGCTGCGGATGTTTTTTGAGTCCCCTGTGTGCTCAACATCCGCCCAAGCTCGCTTGCCGCGTGGTAGGAGCGGAGATGAAGCGGCACTCGTCACGTGTTGGGTAGTATGGCACCCGCGGATGACCCTGTGCTACGACCCTCGCTTAGTAGAGGTGGATATGCACACTCCACAACTTTCCTGGGCGCAGATGGGCCTTAAGCGGAAGCAGAGACGACGTTTCGGGCAGCCCCCTCACTCCCTCTCCCTCTCCCCCCGAAAAATTTTCGACTTGCGTGAGCCTGGGTGACACGAAAGCCGAGGCGAAAGTGAGGAGGGAAAAGTGAAAATTGATGCACGGACTGTCGTCGTACATTTTTTTGTTTGGCTTCTTCAATGCGTGCGTGTGTATATTTTTCATCTGCGCCTCGCTATTCCTTTCCCCCTCAACCCTCTGAGCTTTATTACCTGCTCGTTTTTTCTCGTCTCTACTCGTGTGTGTGTGCGTCGTCGAAACATGTGGCAGCACGTGCGGGCAGAATTTCACTATGTGGGTGTGACTTCCCATGTCGTGGTTGGGCAAGCGTTTCATCGCCTGCTCTCCTCCTCCTGCTACACGTCTACTTTGCTTCCCGATCTGTGATGTGTGTTGTGGTGCGCTGCCCCCACCACGTACACCCCGACGGAGACACGGAGGATACAGCAAAGCGTTCTCTGACTTCTTTTTTTGTATCGGTTTGCATTTAACCCTGTCGGACGGTTTCGTCTTGTCCTCTCCCCTCGTGCGCGTCTCGCGCGAGCTTCACTCTCAGCGGGTGCGACCACTTTTCTGTTTCCCGTTTTCTCTCTTTTTTTTCACTTTCCCTTCCAATCGCTGGAGAGAAAGGGCTGGGCACACTCAGCACATCAGAGCAAAAAAAAATGAAAACGCCGCCACGCAAATAGGAAGAGCGAAACGAAGAGGGGCAAATCGAAGTCGCCCTGGAGGCGAGCATGACACCTGTACCCGCTTGCTTTCAAACGTGCAACTCATCGAAACGATGCTTTGGATATGCTTTATTCACCCTTTTCGCAGGCCGTCGCAGCGAATCTTATCAACAGCGCCAATCGAGTTTTTTTTTCTTTCAAAATGGTGAAAAAGAAGGAGCCGAGGAAGTGCTCACCAAGGGTACTTAGGGGTGCGGAGCGCAGCATTCATATACACCAACATACGCACGCTTTCATACACCTGTGGTCGATCCCTAGCAGAGAGGGAGGGAGGGAGGGGAGGGCCATCTGAACCTTTCCAAGTAGACATGGTACTTAGTCGTGGTGGTGGACGCGAAGCACCTGCTTGCTAGTCCTCTGCAGCTCACATCATCCTTTCTCTCTCTTTTCTTACAGTTCTGCATCAATAAGACTAGGCTTCTTCTGACTTTTAGTGCGCACGCAAACGGGCAGGGAGGAGAGGAAGGACGCACCTAAGCGAGGAAACAGAAAGTGAAGAGGTGAGAGGGGGGCTCTCTTTTTTCCGTTAGGCTTGCTTCCAGCGTTCAGCGGAGTGCGTTCGCCCTGCGGGCGGGTGGGGTGGGGTGGGGGGAGGCAGAGGAGTGAGTGCAAAGGCACATGACCCCGGCTTTTCTCTACGTGAGGGGGAAAGGACAATAAGGGGGGAGCGTGACGAGATCTCTCGCCCTATTCCCTGTAGGGCAGGCCATCCAGAACCATGCAAACAATGCTTTCAGCTTCACGCAAAGGACAGCGTATCTGCGTATCCGCTCAGGTGACGATATGTATGGGAGCACACACGCGAATGAGCAAGGCAGCAGCACTGTTGCGCACGCTTCTTTTGCGCTCTCCTCACGAAAGGCGTACACCACCAAGGGCCATGCCTTCCGGGGTGTACTCGCCAAGCTGGTTGAGGGAGATTGAAGCCATGGGCGAAAACGTTTGACTGAAAGTACTATGAGCGCGCTGTTATTTCAGCCCGGCTCCACATGACGCTCTTCTTTCCACTTAGACGATGGCTGACTGCTTTGATTTCTCACCTTTGATTTCGCACCCCTGCATCTTTGTGCGCCTTCACTGGGCACAGCCTCTGCAATACGCACTATCCCCCCCATACAGCTTTCTTGCTTCGCAAGGCGCATTGCATCGCCTCTACTCTACGGCCACAGGCTACCCTATCCTCTCTTTCCATATTGTACTGGTTGCAGTAGCTCTCCTCCTTGTTCTTGGCATTTCTCTTGCCACCCTCTACGGATCATTGAGAACGCACTTTCTTTGGTCTGATTTAGCAACACTAAAGGCGCAGAGGCTGTGCTCCACCGCGCCGACGAGAACAACTGTACGCTTGCCCCGCTCAACCAGTGTGTGGCTTCTTTCCGTATCTGCCTTGGCAAACATTTCCTTTGCAGTTTGTAAGGTGCGGGTGGCTCGGAAACGACCGTATTACTGTGCCTAACCTCACTCACGCTACGGTCAGCGCGGTCTTGTTCCTCTCCCCCCTCTCTTTCTCCTTAGCTGACGTTACAAGGGGCAAGACGAATTTGCAGAGAAAGGCATACACGCGCCACGCCACACGGCATCATACATAACACTCGAGTGCCCCACTGCTCACGAAAGGGCATTTTTCTCTCTCTGTGTGCTTGTGTCTCTTTCCAACCCCCCTCTTCCCCCCTCAGTGTCGTCACCGTTCATTACCGTTTAATTCCTCTCAGGGTCGCGCCCCTTTCTCGCCGATACAGACGTATACACACACACACACACGTTTTTTTTCGAGACTTCAACTCTTTTTTTGTTGCAGCCAGCACAGTCTTTTTTCTCGCACACCACCGTCGACTGCTTGCGAGCGAAAGGCGCCCTTCCTACTTTTCCGAATCGAGATACCACAGCCCCCTTTCCGCGCTCACCATTCTAGTGCCTTTTAACACTTTCACACTGCTCTTTACGATCGTTGTGTGAATGAAGAGGTATGACTCTAATCAGTTAGTTCGGCAGGTGTACGAGCACCCGCCTCGTAGCCACCTTTATAACCCTGTAGCACCGAGCGAGGGCAATCTCACTCCTACCGCATCATCCGTCGATGCGGCCCCCAGTCCGCACGAGAGCCCGGGCGGCAGGAGCGCCAGAGGGGAAAACCAAGATGTGACCGATTGTTGCGTCGACTCCTCTGTTTACGCCTCAAATAGGGTTGATGCGAAGGCGCCGCAGAAGGCGGCGGTGAGACGAAAGACTCTCTCCACCTTGCTTCTGACGGGACTAATGTACACATTCACCATCAGCGGAGCCTACGGGATCGAAGAGTCGGTGATGGGTGGCGGTGTCTTCTTGACCATTATCTCTATTATGGTTCTTCCTGTGATAATGGGGGTCCCCATGGTGCTGGTTGTCGCAGAGCTCGCATCTGCGGTGCCGTCCAACGCTGGCTTCCTCATGTGGATCAAACTGTCGTTTCACCGGTGTGTGTACCTTTCCATGGCCCTCATGTCGCTCATCTACATTGCCGTCGACAACGCCCTCTACCCGACGTTGTTCTCCGAGTATTTGTGCACATCTATCAGATGCAGCGAGCTGGGGGCGAAATGGCTGCGGGTGGGCATGCTTCTCTTCACGTATGCCCTGAACCTGCTTGGGGTAGAAGCGGTGGGTGTGGCGAGTGTCCTGCTAACCGTGCTCACAGCATCCCCGTTTGTCATCATGTTTCTTCAGCAGCAGCTGACCACCGGCTTTTACGTGAACTGGCCAGCCGTGGCCTTCATCCCGAAATCCATCAACTGGACCACGTTCATCGCCACCGCTTCTTGGTGCCTCTCTGGGCTTGAGCAGGCGGGAACCGTCGTGGAAGACGTCGAGGACTCGCAGCGCACCATCATTGGCTCTCTCATCCCCCTCATCGGGCTCGCCATTGTCACTTATGTACCCCCCATCGTCACGGGCGCCAGCGTATCGAGGGAGTCGCTTGACTTGTCAAAGTGGCGGACAGGCTATTGGGCGGAGGTGTCTTTCCAGGTGGGCGGCAATGCTCTCAAGTTCATTACAGTGGCGGGCGGCATTCTCTCCGCGCTCGGGCTGACTCTCTCGGCGCTATGTACGACGACTCGCATCATTTCGGGGATGGCACTCACGGAGGCCTTTCCAGGAAAGGTGGGCGTGTGGCTGTCGCAGCGCAACGAGCGATTCGGCACGTATCACTGGACGTTGACCCTCAACACCGTGCTCACCGGCCTCTTTTCGACGGTGCTGGGCTTTGGCTCGTTGGTGCTGGTGGATCAGTGCCTCTATGGCATTCGCGTGATTGTAATTCTGATCTCGTTTTACCGCTTTCGCCAGCTTTACCCGTATCTGCCGAGGCCCTTCCGCATTCCATTCGATGGTTGGCGACTGCACCTCATGATGGGCGTGGCGCTCCTTTCGTCTGTGGCCCTCACCATTATTTCTCTCTGTCAGCAAAAGTTGACTGCTATTTTGTGCGCGGCTGTGGTCGTGGGCTCCTGCCTCGTATCTTTTGTGTATTGCCACTTTTTCCACCGGAACGATTTTGCTGGGCGTATTGTGACATTCGTCACCACGATCCCAACCGATGCGGAGAGCACTGGTGGTGGCGATAGGGCTGAGACCGTCTCGCAGCGGGAATCGCAGAACTCTCTTCTCCCCAAAAGGGAATAGGGACTTTCTTCCCCCCACCTCCGCGTGCCCACTCTCTGCCGTACAACCTGCATGCAGCCCCACCGCCCCCCCACGCTCCCAGACGGTCACGGGGACAATCACGTGGTGCGGAGGAGCATGAGACGCCCGTTGCAGCAATGTGCCCGCTCAGCTGTCTGAGCTCGGCCTCTGCCCTACACTCTGCCCACCCCGCCTCGCAGGTCGTCTTGAGGCCGCACGGCCCATGCCCGTCGCCACCTGGTGCGCTTCTCGAGGTGGTGCAGGCTGCCTGCGAGTGGGCAGAGCGAGGCCGAGGGATGGGGGGGCGATGCGCTCGAGTCATGCTGGCACCCCCTCGCCCATCATGTGGACGGCGCAGACGTGCCGGCTGTCGCTGGTCTGTGAGCCGCGCGCACGGAGGGGTGCGCCTTCTCTCGTCATGAGGGCGAAGAAGAGAGGTGACGTGGACGCACCACAAGGGACTCATAGGACAAGGGAAACGAAGGCGAAGAAATGCCGGGCAGGACTTACGCAGTGAACCATATGTTTTCGTCCCCCTTTCTTTTTTCGTATAGTGCGCGCAACGGCTTCACGCCGCGCGGATCTAATGGTTTAGTTTCCGTCTCTTTTATGGAGTGCTTTCCTGTCTTTTTTTTTCCGTTGCTTCGCTTCTGTGCTCTTACGAGAAAAGGCAGGTACTGCCGTAACCCCGCCTGCGGCTCTCTCTCTCCTCTCCGTGGGCTGGCAAACAACATTACCTCCCCTCTGTCTGGCCAGCTGCCGACCAACCGGAAGCGAAGGCCCCCTTTTTAGTGGTTCTCGTTCTTGCGTGAAGCCCTTAGAGGGGGGGTTGTGCGTCATTTCCGGTGAGGGTGTGGAGGCCTCTCTCCCCCTGAAGACGTTTGTATTTACATATATATATATAGAAGCAGGTGCATGTGGAATGTGTGAGGGCATTCATAGGTAACTAAATGCTTCCCCCCTCGTCCTCTTGCATTGTACCAAAGAGAGAAAGTGGTTGCGTTTTTCGTTTTTTTTCCCGTTCTGCTTTGCCTTCTCTCTTTTTCTGTACACCCTTCGCGAGCTCTTTTTGCACACGATTTGGTAATGTGGGGGGGGCGCGTGCTTCTTGGATGCATGCCTGAGCTTTTCTGTTGCTTCATGCCGAAGGCGAGGCTATGATGCAGCGCGGGGATGGAAGGAGAGGGGGTGCGCCACAACGAGAAGGCATTGCGTACGCTTCTAAGCGCATGCACGCACCCATGCATGCCTATGCTTGTGCTTTTATGGTGAAGCGGGAGCGAATTGTTTGGTGATGCTGGTTAAGAGGAGCGCCATTTCCTCATGTATTCGCTTTCTCGACCGCCGTCAGGACTGCGAGTACAGGGGGGGAGGTGAGCCTCCGAGAGGGAAGGGGGCGGAAGGGAGACGGCATTTTCAACGACGCGACACCTCGTCAGGTGATGAGAAAGAACCACTTGAGGGAACGTCACAAAAGTGGCGTGCGCCGTACGTGCGTTCAACCCACCAGGCCCTTCCTCTCCCTAACTCTTCTGGCTTGACCCATCACCAATCCACATGAAATGCTGAGATGCGTCTTGAGGGGGTGTGGGACTGGGCGATGGGTTAGTGCTCTTGTAGTCCCCTCTCCGCCCTTCCTCAACACGAATCGTACAATAATGAGTGCCTCCTCCTAGGTCAAGGTTCGCGAGAACCCCGGCAATGCAAGGGGGTGATCCTGACGGAACCCAACGCAGTGCTTTCCCTTTCCTTGCGCATGTGCTGCAGAGCGGACATCCCGGGCAAGGAGGACCGTGCGCCGCCGGCGACTTTGGAGATGCGGCCAAGTGGTCGATCGCGTGGGTCAAGGAGCGCTCCGAAAACGGAAAGCAGCGCTGCAGTGCTATCGACCCGCAGACGTGATTTCTCTTCTGTGCAGCTGTCTTCAGTGCCACATAGAAAGACATACACGCACACGCACAGACAAAAGCTCCGTGCCCCTTTCCCTCTCTTCCTCTTCGAAGCGTCCAACACGGGCACACTCAGAACATCGCCGCAGTCGTCGAGGCGTGGAGTACGATTTTTTGGAATAGGTGCACGCTATACCAAGCATGCATATACATATACGCACACACGAACGCATAGTTGCCTCTCTTATTTGCCCTGAAAGTCACTGTTTCTCTTGGTACGCTGACAATCTTCATGTCTGCTGCCGCCGTGACTGCGGCACCCGGCTGCGCTGTGGGGCCAAAGGATGCGCTATGCTACCCGTGTGCTCTTCGCATGTCAATGCTGTTCGATTACCCCCCTCCACGAGCGGTGGGACAGCTTCACAAGCGTCTTGCTCCAGGACCTCTCTCCGACCTTTCTGATGACACACTGCCAGCGCTGGACGATGACCATCACCCGCTCTTCACTCTCGTTCATGAGACGCCTCTGAGCGCTCGCCGCTACTTTGGCGGCACTCTACGACCGATTGCCACCATCACAGACGATCTAAAGGCGCCTCCTTCAGCTGGCACATCCGCGGTAGAGGGAATCACGGCCACCACATCCACAGCACATGGCATGCTTGGCGGCGATGCTGACCCCAAATACGCAGTATCGTGGCTGTGTGTTGCATGCTTGGGCCTGTACCAGTTCATTGACTTCATCCACGCCCCCTTGGCGGCAGCCGCCGTGCGGGCAAGCCCGTTTTACGATTCCGAGTCCATTACCATTAACGTCAACATTAACCGTAGCTTCACCTTCACGTGGCTGGCTGCGGCAACCCGCTACTTCGACGTAAAAGGGACGGGCACGGGGCGGCCATTGCCGTCGTCGATCGTGAAGGAGGAGCTGAGCAATTTCAAAGACTTTTACATGAGCGACTTGCGTGCACGTATTGTGTCCTATCTGCTGCACTCGCATGATGATGTGGCAGCCTCAAGGGGGTCGCCGGCAGCCGTTTCGAGAAACGCCCAGCTTCCTGGGCTCGCTGTGTATGCTGAGGCTGTTGCGGCGATGTTATCGAAAAGCGTGAAGACGGCAGGAAAGGAAATCACTGAAGGAGAGCCCGTTCCCAAGCGCGCTCGAAGTGAGGTGATGGCCGCCGCTTCGGGGCCGGAGAGCTCTTTTACAGCAGCTGTGCCAGATCGAGGTGCGACCAGGCCTGCTCTCGTGGCGCTGCAGGCCTTTCGCTACGGCGGGACGAGCGAGAGTCTCATTGGAGAAGTGTTTTGCCGACATCGCGCAACGGAGGGCCTGATCACGGAGGGGCATATGCCCGCCGAATACTGCGGGAACCGCTCCACTGAGGTGCTCCCGTACAGTGTCATCTACGACTACGCCGTTCCGTACCTTACCAAGGTCGGGTGGATGCCGGCGCCGGTGACGGGGCCGAGGGAGACATGCCAAGGGGATCGCCGGACAACTGTCCGACAGGCGGCCAACGTGTCCTGTCATCTGCAGCACGCGAACATTTACCTCATGGGGAGCTACCGAAAACTGATGCGTAACATGTCGCAGTCTCCGTGGTTCCTGAATGGCCGGCGCATCGGCTCATTCTCTCTTCAGGAGGTCATCGCCAATCCGCTGCTTCCTTTCTTTTTCCCGGATATGCCTGCCGCGCCTTCTGAGGCGCCTGAGTCGCCTGCGCTGCTCACTAGCGACGAAGGGAGGTCGACCTCAGCCGCGCTCCTTCCTCAGGAGCGCGGTGCCCATGCCACTCGCTGGCAGTCTGTTGCCCCGTCTGTCGCTTCATCTGCCATGGTCTTTGGCTACCACCGCTACAAGTTTCATAGCGCCGGCCGCGAGGACGTGGATGTGCGGATGCTTGGCGAGGGGCGTCCATTCGTGCTGGAGCTGGTTTCACCGATCCGTGAGCGCTTCACTGAGGACGATCTGCGTCGCTTTGAGGCGTCTATCTATGCCAGCTACGAAGGCAGCGTAGAGGTGAGCGAGCTGCGGCGCACGGATGCGAGCATCACTGTCCGCCTCGCCCGCCATTCGGAGAGCAAGGTGAAGCGGTATCGCTGTGTCGTTTGGTCCAGCCGCGCCATCGACGACGCCGCGATCGATCCCCATGTGCGCGCCATTCACGCGATGAAGGACTTGGCGATTCAGCAAAAGACGCCCCTGCGTGTGCTGCACCGGCGCTCGCTGCATTCGCGGCCACGACTGATTCACTCGATGAGGCTGACGCCTCTCAATACGCATTGGTTCCTGCTCGATCTCGAGACGCAGGCCGGAACCTATGTGAAGGAGTTCGTTCATGGTGACATGGGCCGCACGACGCCGCATCTGGGTATGCTGCTGAATACCCGCGCGGACATCATTCAGCTGGATGTCGTGGGGATGGCTATACACGGCCTCAGCGGCAAGTGATACGTTGGCAAGTGCTCAAGAAGCTTATGGCGAGTGGAGGGAGGTAGCAGCTTGATGTGCAAAGGTGCCCGCAGTAAAGGTTGTGCCGGTGCTTATTGAGCGACTCCTGGCGTGCCATTTCGCCGCAGGCATTGAGCGATATCCACCTCTTCGCTCCCTTCACCCTTCGAGTAACTAAGGTGCGTACGCAGAGGTATGTGTGTGTGTAGGCTCTCGCACTTCTCTCCGCTGCGCACACAAAGAGCAAACAGGTATAAAGAGTAGTGCGCTGATGCTCGAGCAACAGCGACGAAGGTGAGGTTAGAGAGATGCCTGGCACCTCGGTTATGGAGCCTGCCACTTGTGTGCTTGACGCGGAAAGTCCCCTTCCCCCCCTCCCGCTCTTTCCAGGGAAGCTTCCTACTGGTTCCACCGCTGCATAGTACAGCATCTGAGTGGTGGAGCATGCCCCCCGTTTCGGTGTGTGTGTGTGTGGGGTCGGTGACGCCCTCTTCAATTAGTGGAAATGCGTGGGATCCGTGGCTGCATGTGGGCGCGCCATTTTCTCTTCGCGTTACGGAGGAGGACACGGCGCATATAAGGCATATCTCTCGTCACATCTCTACTGGTAACCCAATGTACGCCTGCCTCTCCCTCTCTCTCTGCTACCCGGCTATAGCGCGACTGCTGATCGGCTAGCCAGACAGCCGCAGACGAGGAGGCAGCGGTGTGGAATGGCAATGAAACGCCCTTCACTACCGCTATCTTGACTTCTGCTGCGGCGCCACGGCTCATCAAGACACAGACACTGAGAACGTGCATTGGTGAGCTCGCTTGTCAGCCTTGGGCCAGCAGGATGATGCCGGAGGCAATTCGCAAGCGTGGAGCCGCGCATGCGTCGCCTGCATCCCACCTACCGCCATCACTCTCAGCAGCTTTTAGGGCGCTCAGCTGCGGCTCTCTGCGTCGTCACTTTCGGCGCGCCCGTCGAGGAGCCTGCGGTCTCCAGCTCCTTTCCTTGTTGCTCGGTGTCACCACTATCGGCTTTGTTCTTGGCTGTCTAATCTGGATACAGACGCAAGGGTGGGGATGGGACTGGCACGGCAACGATATGGCTGTCCTTCGACAGCAGCAAGAGCGCGACGATGCTCGTCGGCGCTTCCGCTGTCCGATGACCGAGGGGCTTGTTCTCCCGGCAAACCGCTCGGCAGAAGACCCCCGCGAGGTGACCTACGCACTGACGCGCCAGACGCCGTCAGGGATGGCGTCCTCCGAGCTATACGCTTTCGGGCCGGAGCGTGGTCTGCCCGATGGTGGTGCGTCTGCGGGCAAGCGGAGCCGTGTAGAGGCGCTCTTGGACTACTGTGCGGCGCGCGTGGCGGAGAGGCCTTCGTGGAGGAGCGCTAGGTGGCAGCGAACAAGCGTGTCTGTGTCGCCGCGCTTTTTGGCAAACGCGAGCTACACCGCCACTGGCAGCCCTGTGTGTCTCCGTG
Organism: Leishmania martiniquensis; assembly: GCF_017916325.1. Lineage (NCBI taxonomy): Eukaryota > Euglenozoa > Kinetoplastea > Trypanosomatida > Trypanosomatidae > Leishmania > Leishmania martiniquensis. The sequence continues at coordinate 201,603 of NC_090146.1, forward strand.
CTGGCCGTATTCACTTGACGGATGCCCGCATCCGCGCTGGGATTTCCGAGTTTCGCGCGGCTGGGCTGACTACTCTTCCTTTAACGGACGATGTGCTCTCCCCACAGTCTGCCTCTCCCACCTCTGAAGTCGTCGCGCGCGTGGTGCCCGCGATGGCGGTGCTTCTTCATGGAGCGTGGATTGCCACCCACTTTTTCCACCTCGTCACCGACACCCTTGATGCGCTCCACAACGCCTACTTCACTTGGCAGGACGGCGCGCTGCGGCGAATCCCGACACAAACGGTGCTCCTGCATCAGCCGGAGTCGAACTGGGGGGACCGCGGCGGGGACACGCAAGGGAAGATGGAGCTAAGCGCAGCGTTGGCGAACGCATTCTCATCGCCGGAGCTAGGCTGCGGGTCTCGGTACAACAGCTCCTTTCTTTTCCGCTCTCAGTCCCGCCACTGTGCAGAACTCGAGGCGAACGCGACGGCCACGATGACGTCCCCACCGGGGTCGCCGCCGCCGCGACAGTCTTCAGCCACTGCGGCGACCGTGTGCTTCTGCGACGGCCTCCTCGTGACGAATCGCCGTCTCCCCGTCCTCGAGCGGGAGACGTTTCACGATATTCAGGATTGGGTCGCGAGGCAATTCCGCTCTTCACCGTACGGTGTGAACCGATCCATGCAGGAGATGGAACGGCTGCAAGTGCAGCACGCGTCGCTGTCGCGGACCTCGGCGCTGTGGAGCATCGGAGCAGCTCCGGCTTCTCCGTCGACGCCGTCCTATCAGCCGCGAGTTCTCTTTGTGCACCGCACCACCCGGCTGATAGCCAATGCGACCCGCTACGCGGGGTGGATGCGGGAGATGGGATTTCGTGTAGAGGAAGTATACCTTGAACAACATACGGCTGCACAGCAGTATCACCTGGGTCGCTACGCGGACGTTGTAGTTGGCATGCATGGACTAGGCATCGGCCACGCACTGTGGATGGAGCGCTCACCGCCTCACTGTCGCACGGTAATCGAGTTCCGCCCGTGGGTGATTGCTTCTATGCTGACGCAGCCCATCCTCATCCTTAAAGGCGCTATGCAATACAACTTTGTCCATATTCCACCGATCGACGTGCGCTTTGGACCTTCCGTTACAAATCCGGCGGAGGAGCGAGAGCTCTTGCTGTCATCAGCGCGAATGATAAACGCCTTCCGCTATCCAAGCTTCACCGACCAAATCGCCATCTACGACGATGAAAGGGTGAAGCGCGTGATAGCGGATGTACTTCAGCATCTCAACAGCTGCCTGCCATCGTAGTGCAGCGCTGTGGATAGGCAGAAGCCGCGGTGCGTCACAGTTTATGTAGTCATTCCTTGTGTGCGTGCGTGTGCTGTTCTTCTCAGCCGGAAGGTGGCGAGGGTTTATCCCACCGTCACTCCACCTTCTCCGCGTCAGCGCACCTCCACTCTTTTTGTGCAAACTGCCATCTCCCCGATGACTGAGGGGGAGCAGGGGGGGAGAAGCACCCCTCCGTGCGCGCCTGAAATGTCGCGCACGACCTGCTCTCTGCGCGCGGCTCACAGACCAGCGACAGCCGGCACGTCTGCGCCGTCCACATGATGGGCGAGGGGGTGCCAGCATGACTCGAGCGCATCGCCTCCCCCATCCCTCGGCCTCGCTCTGCCCACTCGCAGGCAGCCTGCACCACCTCGAGAAGCGCACCAGGTGGCGACGGGCATGGGCCGTGCGGCCTCAAGACGACCTGCGAGGCGGGGTGGGCAGAGTGTAGGGCAGAGGCCGAGCTCAGACAGCTGAGCGGGCACATTGCTGCAACGGGCGTCTCATGCTCCTCCGCACCACGTGATTGTCCCCGTGACCGTCTGGGAGCGTGGGGGGGCGGTGGGGCTGCATGCAGGTTGTACGGCAGAGAGTGGGCACGCTTGTATTGGAGGCAATCGGTGCTGCCGGTGATTCTCCGGCGGCGCCCGCGAGGAAGTAGCCGAGGTGGTAAAGGGCTGATTGGAGCAAATCACGCAAAATATCGTTTGTGGGGGGCTTTGCTGCTTCCTCAGCCACCAGGCCACGCATCGGCGTATGTGTGTGCAACGGGACACTCGGGCCTGCCTAAAGGCCCCAGGCCCCCTTCTGCACCTCCCATGCCCAATAGCATGCGTTTAGCTGGGCTGAACGGCGTCCGTAGAGTGCATGACCCGCACGCTCTTGCATCTGAGACGTGGCACTTGCTCATCCTCTCCCTCCTTTCTGCCGCGCGTTCGCCCATCTCTCTCCGTTACTCGCTCACGCACGAAGAAAAAAGTGGAGCAGATGCTCGGTGCGCGAAGGCATCACCATCGGCTCTGTTGATCCACACTATCGCGAGCAGCCGGTCACACGGGCTTCCTTTGCCTCCCTAGGTGACTCTTCTGTACCCACGCCCTTTTCCTTGTGAGACGTTGCCGAGGCGCTGCTCTTCTCTCTCCCCCGGCCCTCCCACCTCATCACAGCTCTCCCTGCACTCCCTACCGTTGCTTTTCCGTTTGCTCTCTTCCCTTCTTGCCAATCCGACCTCGGTATCCCCTCCCACGTATATCTTTTCGCCCCCCTTCTCTCCCCCTCTCCCTGTGCTCTCTTTTTGCTTGTGCCCTGGGGCGTTTGTGTGTGTGTGTGTGGCTCATCTTACTCCGCCCACAGTCATCGCGCTCCTGCCGCGCTCACAGAAAAGGCCCCAAAGCTTGAGTACCACTCGAGACGCACTACAGTCGGCGCGATGTCGAAGCTGCCGAAGCTGGCCATGATGGGCACCAGCCTCTTCGTGGGCGTGACCATGGTGGTGGGCATCAACGCCATCAACAGCGCCCCAAGCTTCATGCTGGAGTACTACAAGTACCTCGCTGGCAGTGAGGTCGCAGAGCCGCGAGCGCCGGTGTTCTGGAAGAATATCCTTAATTTTTACACAGTGGTTACGTTAGTGGCGCAGGCGATTCATGAGCCGACAAACCTCACCTCTTTCATGTGCCGCTTCTCGCTGCTCTTTCGCCTGGAGATGAGCTGCGTGGTAATGATGATAGAGATGCTCGTCATTCTCATCATGCCTCACACGCACGTGTCCGAGTACAGCGCTATCACGGCGATGATGATTGTGGCATACCTGAGCGGCGCTGCTCGTGCTTACTTTGAGAACACCGGGTACGCCCTCTTTGGCCCCTGCCCTCCCATTATCCTGACCGGCATGATGCTAGGCTCAGCAGTCTCTGGGGCGCTGGTGTCTTCGCTGCAGATCATCTTGAAGGCAAGCATGGCGGACACCTACAGCGCTATCTTGTCGCAGTCCCTCATCTACTTCTGTATGGCGATCGGTATCATCTTCCTCGCAGCACTGCTCCTCGCGGCCCTGCTGTACAACCCGTATGCGCAGCGCTACGTTGCGGAGTTCCGATCCAAACGCAGTCCGCTGGCAAACATCTACCGCCGGCACAGGGTTGCGAGAGAGGTGTCCGATGAGAGTGCATGTTGCAGAGACGCTGCCACCGACTTGCACGACGGCGCTGCACGCCGCTACCTAGACGACTCTGACTCTGAATCAGAGGCGGAGATGCTTCTCGAGATGGATGGCGGTGGTGCCGCTGAGCCCGGTGAGCTGGGGCGCCACCACCCCGACGTCCCCTTCGACGACCGGGTCTTTCCCACGAGGGAGGAGTGCGAGGCGGAGCCGGCGCGGGCATTTACCCCGAGGCCCTGCGACCACAACGTTGCTTCGGCGACCACTGCACAAATCGGGGCATGTGATGACTGCGCGCAGTCTGGGGTGGCCCCCGGCGAGGTCGACGAAGCTGCGGCTCCGGTGAAAGATGATCTTGAGACCAGCAGCAATGACCTCCGTTTGGCTGCTGAGGAGGCGCTGACGACGGCCGAGCTGCTGCAGCAGGTGAAGCTGCTGCAAGTCGTCAAGAAGATCTACCCAATGATGATCTCGTGTTTCCTGACCTTCACCGTCACATATCTCGTTTACCCGGGTATCATTGTCGCGGTGGACAGCGCTGACGGCTGGTTCACGACCCTCATTATCGCGGCCCACAACTTCGCTGACCTCGCCGGTCGCTTGCTGACCCTATGGAAGCGACTGTGGCCTTCGAGAAGGGTGATCTTGATTGGCTCGATTGTACACATACTTTTCGTTCCTCTCCTGTTGCTGTGCGCGGCGCACAAGATCCCGTCAAAAGCGGTGGTGTACATCCTTACAATCATCATGGGTGCGTCGAACGGCTTTCTCGGGACGCTGTCGATGGTTTACAGCCCTGATACGCCAAGCCTATCCACCTACGGTGAGCGGGCCATGGCTGGTCAGCTGACAGGTGTGTGCCTCCTGATTGGTTGTGCCGTGGGCTCGCTCATGCAGCTGGCTGAGGTACTTCCGTTCAGTTAAGTGAGACGCCTATACGCCTCCACGTCCCGTTTAACCTGCCCATGCTCCCCTTTCTTCGGTTGCGTACGGTGCTGCAAAACATAATTGGGTCGTTCGAGTACTGCTTTTTTTGTATTGCTGCCTCCTGCCTCCTGCCTCGTGCGTCATGCGTCATGCCCCTCTCTCCCCATGGAGAAACTGCCCGTCTTGTCCTCCTTCTGTTGTATCGCCCTTCAGCTTACTGTAAGGAGCTGTGACGACGACGAAGTGACAAGAATGGCATCGGACTGACGGACACGCGCAAGTAACGTTCACGGGCCGACACACCGAGACGGGTATCAACTTTGGGGATTTGAGAACGGGTGCAGAGGGCGTCTTTCCCGAAACTTTGCTTCGCCTTTGTTTATATATATTTATATTTAAATTCGTCCAACTGTCTCTCTGTGATCTCCTTAAGCTTTCAAACGTGGCGCCGTGCATATCTCGCTCAGCCTCTTCGTGAAAGTGTGAGTGGACGTGTGTGTGTGTGTTTGACGAGAACAAAAAAACGAAGAGAGACTGGTGTGGCTTTCTCTTCTGGGTGTTGCCGGTGCACTGTGAGGCCCTAAGCTGTAGCTGCCTGTTCTGTTTTCTCTCTCAGCACGGCACCTCAGCCGGAGATGGGCCTCCTTTCAGTGCTTTATTTTCCATCGACGTAGGAGCGAAATCGAAGGGGGCCTTCTATTTACCGCAGGTGCTGTTTCTGCTTTCCTTTTCACGTAACCTTTTACACTTCCCTCGCGCCTCCCTGTTAAAGGCCCCGTACCTGTGTGGCAGTCGACTCGCCACTATGCTTTGCTGTATTCCTTTTTCCTTGCTTCTGTTTCTCCCTGATGTCAGGGAACCACCTCGCTGCGCTCTATTACGGGGCTCGGTGTTGACTCTGCGTGCGGATGCCAGGCAGCCCCCTAACCTACCCCTATCCCTCCTATCCCATGCAGGTGCCGCACCACCTCTCGTGGTCGCAGGGTGAAAGACCTGCGGGGGATAGGAGGGCAGAGCGGTTTGCCGCTGCCGATGTCGGCAGCCAGATATCGGATGGTGCTGCGGCTCACAGACCAGCGACAGCCGGCACGTCTGCGCCGTCCACATGATGGGCGAGGGGGTGCCAGCATGACTCGAGCGCATCGCCCCCCCCCATCCCTCGGCCTCGCTCTGCCCACTCGCAGGCAGCCTGCACCACCTCGAGAAGCGCACCAGGTGGCGACGGGCATGGGCCGTGCGGCCTCAAGACGACCTGCGAGGCGGGGTGGGCAGAGTGTAGGGCAGAGGCCGAGCTCAGACAGCTGAGCGGGCACATTGCTGCAACGGGCGTCTCATGCTCCTCCGCACCACGTGATTGTCCCCGTGACCGTCTGGGAGCGTGGGGGGGCGGTGGGGCTGCATGCAGGTTGTACGGCAGAGAGTGGGCATATTGGTAACGAAACAAACAGAAAAGTAAAGAAGGACCGCCTCGTGACGGCGATAAAAGTGAGGAGTGGAGGCCACCCTCCCCCCGCGGAGCGAATTGGCGAAGGAGGCCAAAGGGCGAGGAGCAGCGGCGTTTTTTTTTCATTCACCTTCCTGGCCGCGTGTGGCGAAAAGGACGCCTTTGCGCTCCTCTTCCGATCCTCTCCGCCCATGTCTGCTGGGCTTCATTTTCTTCTCACGCCCACCCCCGCCTCTCCCTCCACGGCACACAGAAACGCACGACATACCCGCCAACGCAGGGCACACCCACACACCTCCGCATAGAAAGACACTATATACATACCAACGTAGATGTGTGCGTATGCACCTCAGCATGTTGCTTCGCCGTCGTGCTGTGAGTGATGCAGGTTTTAGTCGCTGACGTTCTCTCTCGGATCTTGTGGTGTGCATCTGCGCGATGTGCGCGCAGACCGGTCACCACTCGACTTGTTTCACGTTGATGAGGGAGCGCCGGTAACACCCCTCCTCTCCTCTTTTCGCCCCTCTCGTGTCGGCTGCAGAGAAAACGAAAGAGTATTCGTCTCTCTCTCTCTTTGCCGTGCGTATGTCGGCTGCGATGTGAGCCTACATTGATTTGCAGGCGGCATGTACACCCAGGCGTGTCTCATTCACTCGCAGTCTGACAGAATATTCCTTGTCGCACGCAGGATGAGGCATCGTGGCTAATCCTGCGCAGCATCGGGGAGGTGGGGGGCTTGCAGAGCACACGCAACGCCCAGTAGCTGATCACAGCGGCGCTGCCAGCACCCCAAGCCACGTGAGCATTTTTCAGGGCCGGGCGATGCGCTCAGCAGCGCACGCTGATTTTCAGTGGGCACCGTCAACGATAGCCGACCTGGTACAAGCTCCAAGCACGATCTGGGGGCGGGGAAGTGTGACAGAGCTGGATGGGGTGGCCTCGTCGCACACTTCCAGGCGCTTGAAAAGACGCAGAAGCGGTTCACGACCGGACCGCATGCCATTGAGACGAAGCCGACACCTCCCCGCGCACGGCTTCACGAAAGCGGAAAGGCGGGTGGCCGAGGAGCACGGAGAGGCTGGGAGGAAGCGCCCATGAAGGCTGCCGGCGAGGACAAAGGCGGGTGAGCGAGAGACGGCTTACATGACGCCCCCCTCCCCAAGCAGCCGCCCGCCGGCAACACACAGCTGAGTAGGGTCTTGGATACCCCCCGCTGCATCGGCTTCAACGCAAGCAACCACTCAAAGGTGCGACATCAGGGTCCGAGAGAGTGACCATAGGAAGTGGCGGACGTGGAAAGCACGGCAACGGAAGCAGCAGCAGCAGCCAGCCCAGTCGCGCTGCCGGGCGAGGATGCGAGGGAGGGGGGAAGCCTCGGAGATGCGGTGTGTGCTCCGCCGGAAGCCCTAAAAAGAGTCACTCATCAGACGCTCCCGATGCCCGATGCGGGTAGTACCCCGGCAACGGAGGGTTCGGCGCCGTCGGTTCGCCTTGCCCGAGACGAAGGCCTGGGTGGCTGGGAAGGAACGGAGGGCTTCGGCGTTCTCGCCCCCCTTCGATTGCAGAGCGTTCGTGGCTACGGGCAGGGGCCTGACTGACGAACCGCCAGTGACGGTATGGTGTGATCCCTCCCCTCCCCCACCCTAGGCCTCAGGACAGTCGAGTTGAAGGTGGAGTGCGGTGGAGGGGGAGGGGTGGGAGAGGACAGGGCGGTATGCGCTGTTGGGAGCGCCGTGGGTCGCGGCACGGGTGCGCTCGCGACTCCCTCTCATTGGCCTTTGCCGTCGTCATGTGAAAGAGTCCCAAAGGATCATGGCGGGGCTGCACGGCGCAGCGGCCCATTGCCCGTGCCCTTCCGGCGGCAAGCGTGGCCGAGCCGAATTCAATCGGATGAAACATATGCAGCTACCCGAAGGCTGGGGCTCCCTTCGCGGCGCGATCCCTCTCAGCTCCTGCACGCACCTTCTCGTGGGTAGCACGCCCGGGCTTTCCGGAGTGCGTGAAGTGGTGGTGGTGAGTGGGGGGCGAGCGTGTAGCCTCGCTGTCGGCGGCGAGCGGCCCCACGGCTCTGAAAGCGATGCCCCCACTCCGAGTGAGCCTCCGTTGCGTCCCCCTCGCAGGGCAGCTCGGCAGAGCGGCTCCAGTCGGACAGTATGGCCGGCAGGCGGGCCATTTGGGACACATCTTTTTCCTTTTTTTTCTTCGCATCAATTTAACGGTTGCCCTCGCGTCATGCGACGGGAGCAAACTGTCGCACACACACGCACACATTTCAACGGCGAACGAGTTTTTGCCACTTTTTGATTTCGTCCCCATCCGATGATCCGCCGATACGCGCACGTGTGCGTGCGATGGCCGCAGCCGGCGTGGACATTCTTTCCTCCCCCCTCTCTCGTTTGTCTCGACGAATGCCCCCCATTCGTCAGTTCCCCCTTTGACCCAATTCACCGCTGTCCCCCTCACCCACGGTGAGCCTCCTCCTATCCACCCGGGGCTGGCGATTCGCGTCGTGACTGGGCAAGTGACGCACTGCCGGCCGAGCAGGCAGGGGAAGGGTCGGGCAAGGCGCGACCGAATAGGTCGGCGGAGATCTGAGAGGTTGCGCACTCGTGTCGTACGTGGGCACTAATGGACTGTGGAGGCACACATCCTGTACGGGGCGCCGCGTCCTATTCGTGGTGGGAGTGGAAGTGCCCCGCGCATCCTCTGGCCCCTGCGCTTACCCGCGTCGATTTCGGCTACTGGGAACAGAGGCTGCCGAGGACTTACCCACCTTGGCGCCCGAGCATGCCATTGCAATAGCACGCCTTCGGCATGTAGAACGCCAGCATCATCTTCCATGCGCCGCCCCTGTTCGCAGCCTCTCCTCAGACGCTACGGCGTCGGGGTTCTCCTGGCGGGGTGATGTGTAGCGCGTCGATCCATTCCTCCTATCAGGCATTCGCGAGGGGGTCGGACAAGTGTTCTCTTACGTGTACGCTGATACGTATACACAGACATATATACATGTGCGGATATGTATGTATGGCCACACACACACACACACACACATTCGCTCCTCTTCTGACTAGCCGTTTCTGCGTAGCGCCCCCCCGTTTATACACATATATATGTATCTTTTTTTTTAAATGATGGCAATGACGTTTTTCACTGATGGATGTATCTGCCCTCCCTTTTTTTTTCTGCTCTTCCTTGAGTTTTTACCTGTTCGCGCACGTTTGTGGGTGCGGGTGTGCGTGAAAGTCGGTTATCGGCTCCCTCTCTTATCCGTCCATTCGATTGTTGCCCGCGAAGCCGCGCCGGCTTCTCCTTCCCCATCTCTCTTGCCGTCTCTTCCGCCGCCTCGTATGAGCTGTCTATGTGGGCGCCAGTGCGCACACTCTCTTCTCCTCATTCACTGCTTTTCTCCCATATATATATATATTAGCTCTAACCAAGAATGGCTGCGCGTGAGGCGGAGGAGGCGGGGCCGGAAGGGGAGGGAGGGAGGGGGCAGGATGCGGGCAATAGAGCGGACCACAGCAGACGAAAAAGAGACTGAACTGGTGTATGTGTATGTGTGTGCAAGTGGCGCTTGTTGGCTGTGCTGCGAAGAAAACAAGGAGGATGACGGGCGGAGGAGGAGAGTACCCTCAGTCATACACTGAAGCGTGAAAGGCCCGCGGCTACGCAATATGGACCGCAAAGGCGCAACGCGAACAGCATAGGCGGCGGACCAGGCAGACGCTGATTTCGTTAATCTTTGTGCCCTGACATAGCGAATAAGAACGCTCAGCACCCAAGAAATATCGACAGCGGCGCAGCGACTTGGTCGCAAAGGCTGGTGGGACACGGAGTGAACCATGGGGAGGTCCTTCATGCCCTTCACCACTTCCTGGTGAGGCGCGAGTGAGACTACAAGGGCTTAGATGAAGTGTGGGAGAGCGAGCGAAAGCGAAAAATATGCGTTAGATGAGGGGCGTGCGGGTAAGCGCTCTGGCATTGTTGTGTGCGTGTGGGCTGCCTCTCTGCTTTGAACCGACTACGCCACGGACCGTCTTTGGCAGCCTCAAAAATCGCGTGGCGAGGAGGTCATGCATCTCTTTCCCCTTTCAGCACTTCTATCTCGCCTCGCTCCTTCTTTCACGCGCCCTTCCCACCTTCTCACTGACTACACGATTTTCATTGCCCGCACATCAACCTGCTGCTTTTCGTTCATGGGTGCGCAGCCGCCTCTTTCTTTTTTTTCGATTGGCTCTCTTTCCCCCATTCATCTTCCTTGTGCGGCTGCGCACCTATTTTGCCCTCCGGCACCTCTTCCCCACACCCACACACACGCATACGGTCCTGATCCTTACACGCGCCTTATTCCTCACATTGCTTTCGCGTAGGTGTCTCTCGCCTGGTACTTCCTGCTGTTACATCTCCATCTATCGCCCAGTGACCACCGGCGCTTGGCTTTTTTCTGTGTCCTGCGAGGCCTTGCACTTTTTCCTTACCTCAGCCTCACTGGATGAGTTCATCAACTCTTCTGAAGACACACACACACACACACAGACAGGGTAGGGCTCGTCGAGCACTTGCATGCACCTACGCGCGCACGCACAAGCGCACGTTCGATATCACCACCTTGCCTGCTGAGGGAGGCGAAGGCAAACATTCACGAGGGTATCGGGCAGAGGTGAAGGGCAGACCCACACACTCACGCACAAGGTGAAAATACGCTTTCACAAGGATTGCTACTCACTGCTTTACCCTTCTGCCGGTGTGGCCGCTTCGCCATCCTTCCTCTGCTTCTCACGTGACGCCTAACAGAAGCATAAACCGCACGCCAGCAGAACAGAAGCCGCTAAAATAAGTCCACGTCTCATTCGCATCAAAGAGGACGGAGAAGCCTTACTGCGACTACGGCGAGCGTCACTGCCGCCCCCCCTCTTTGGTGCTTAAGAGATAGCGCTAATAGGGCCCCTACCCCCTTTCCCCCCTTCTTCTTGCCTCCCTCTCCTTCGGTTAATAGCGAACCATTTTTTCTTGATTATCTCCTTGTATGAGGGAGGCGAAAGAGGCGAGGTTAGGGCACGCTTGGTCGTCTCGACTTCGACACAGACATTCTCCTCTGTGCTGTCCTGCTTGCCGCAGCGCCTTCTACACGGCAAAACACGCCTGTTCTCTCTCTCTTCCTCGTACACACACGGCCGTCAAGCGGTGCGGTGACCCGGCACATCTGCACGGATACATACACACATATATATATGTATGTATGTATGTGTATGCGCACCTTTTTTCTTCTGCCGGATCTTTTTTTTGCTCGGGAACGTGTGCGCTTGGCAGAAGCGTGAGTTGGTACGGGCACGTGTGTGAGGGGCGGACTTTCACGTACAAGAGCAAGGGCGGGCGTTGTGCATAGTGATGCGGGGCTGTGGTGGCGGCTCTTTCGGTACCCGTGCCAGCCGAGAAACTGAAGCGGGAATCTTCTCACTGTCGCGCAGTCGATCGGTCGTTCTCAGGCTCAACCAGTACTTCCGCTGGCTCCGATATCACACGGCGCCAGTGTCACTGCGTTCTTGCTCTACACCAACGCTGTCCCTGCTGCAGCCGTGGATCCCGGCCCCCACATCGTTGCCGTTGTCACAGTGCACAGCAGCCGCGTCTGCGTCATCGTCGCTGCCTTTGCGGACATCCCTGTCGTGTGCTAGCCGAGGCGCACCGTGTGCCCTTCGCGGCCGCCCCACGCCCCTTCTTCGCTCACTGCTCCACCACTTCGGCAGCTCTTTTGCCGCAGCAGCTTGCACCGTGGGTGTTCGCCACTGCGCATCCTCTCACCTTTTCAGCCCCACGCACATCTCTCTCGGCTCGCGGGCGGTGGCTTGTGCAGCGGTGACTGTAGACGCCTCCGCAGGTGGTGAGCGGGCGGATATGGTAGTCAATGCAGGCAATGAGGTGACGCTGAGGCGCACCAGGAAGGCGCCAGCCACGCGCATGACGCCAACCGCTACAGGGAAGAGGAAGTACACTCGAAGGGTGGTTGCTGCTGACTCTGCTGCAGCGGTGGACACCGCTGACGACGCCACCGTAGGAAAATCGGCACCTAGCTCTTCGTCCTATAATAGTGGGGTGAATGGTCTCTCCTCTACGCAGTGTGGTGGCGACGGCGTCTCAGAAAGTGATGCGCCCGAGACCCGAGAGGAGGAGGAGGAGTACAGTGGGCAGTGCGAGCTATCTCTAGAGGAAATATGCCGGCAAACAAGTGCGCGCCTGCTGCTTCCCCTTCATGCCGTCCGATTTGTCCTGAAGCGGACGAAAGAGGGCGCTACGGTACCCTTCCTGGCGCGGTACCGGCAAGGCGAGACCGGCCGCATGGACGAGACGCAATTGCGCCTCGTCATGGATACCGCCAAGGAAGTGGCGGAGGTGCACCGTCGCCGTCAGTTCATGCTGCGGAGTTTGGAAAGCCGCGGCTTACTGACGCCAGCGCTCCGCACCGCTCTCGAGTCCATGGCCCACGTCAGTCAGCTCGAAGATGCGTGGGAGCCGTACAAAGAGCGTCGGACGAGCCTTGCCTCTCGCGGCCGCGCTGCAGGCCTAGGCCCCTACGCCGAAGCCCTCCTCAATTTCAACCCTGAAGACCCCAAGTGCAAGGCGCTCCTCGATGAACTGACTGCGTTCGTGTGCCGCACTGAGGATGGGGAGCGGTTGCTGATCGCCATTGTCGCCGAAGACGTGCAGCGAAGCGAAGCGCTGCGGCGCCGACTCGGCGAGTACTGCCGTAACACGGCGCGCTTGTCGTGTGCACTGTTGGCGAAGCCGCGCAAGAAGGCCGCGAAGGAGCTTCACGAGGAGAGCTTCGAAGCACTGCGAAAGCACTTTGCCTACTACGACAACAAATCATGGTCGGTGCAGCGCGTCGCGGCGCACGTTGTGCTGGCACTGCAGCGCGGCGAGGCCAAGGGCGCATTGAAGGTGGATACCGAGTCAGGCCCGAAGAGCCACGGATTGTTCATGCACACCGTTCGCGAGCAGTACCCTGCCCTGTATCGGCTTTTACCGGCCTCATCGTCCTCGGTACCCACCACGGACAGCGCCAGCTCGTACTCCCACGTCTTTCGCGATTTCAGCTATGGACGTAAGATTGTGCACGCCGGCTTGCAATCTGCCTATGAGCACCTCATTAAGCAGGCGCACTTTTCGATTCGACGAGACCTGAAGAAGAGCGCGGAGCATGAAGCCATCGTCGTGTTTGCGCACAATCTACATCACATGCTTCTACAGCGACCCCTCTCCCACTCACGCATCTTGGCGATGGATCCCGGCTTGGCGAACGGTGTGAAGTGCGTGGCGCTGGACGAGCACGGCGAAGTGGAAACCTTCTTTACCTGCACGCTTATGGACGAGCAGAAGATGCGGCGCTACATCATTCAGGTGGTCGAGTCGAAGAAGCTGAACAAGATCGTGATTGGCAACGGCACCGCTTCTGGCCGCGTGACGGACTTGATTGCAGACCTCATCAAGAGACAGAAGTGGTCAGATGTCGAGTTCGCCGTCGTGAGCGAGGCGGGCGCGAGTGTGTACTCGGTGTCCGACGTTGCGAAGGAGGAGTTTCCCAACCTCGATGTCATGTACCGTGGGGCAGTGAGCATCGGCCGTCGCGTACTGGACCCGCTGAGCGAGCTGGTAAAGATACCAGTGCGCAGCATGGGCATCGGCATGTACCAGCATGACGTAAACGAGAAGGTGCTGATGCAGGAGCTGAATTACGTGCTGGAGTCCTGCGTCGCCAAGGTCGGAATCAACGCCGCCAGCGCGAATCGCTGTGTCATGGAGAAGGTGCCCGGTATCAGCAAGCGAATCGTCGACCAGATTGTGCTGGCGCGTCATGCGAAGAAGCTGCATAGCCGCGAGGACTTGCGGCGGGTACCGGCCATGACAGAGAGCGTCTACGAGCAGATCGCAGGCTTCTTTCGCTTCCCAAACTCTCCAGAGCCACTGGACAACACGAACATCCACCCCGAGTCGTACCCTTTGGTGTGGCGTCTCGTGGCGCTGTACAAGGCGGGCCAGCTAGGAGACAGCGAGGTGGTGTTCGATAAGTCGGAGGACGCTGCACGTCGCGAAGGGATGCCGTGCGGCAACACACACATTCGCCAGCAGGTGGCCCAGCAGCTGAAGCGCATGTCTACCGCTCAGCTTGCGACATTGGCCTCCGAGAGGCTGTCGTGCAGCGTAGAGACACTGGAGCTGCTACGCGAAGAGCTGCTTCACCCAGGTTTGGACCCGCGCGCTTCGCTGCCGCACGCTGGGCTACTGCGTCGCGAGGTCTACAACCTGAAGAATCTACGCCCTGGCCAACTGCTCTCCGGTGTCGTTCAGAGCGTGACGATGTTCGGCGCTTTTGTCGATTGCGGTCTGCACGACTCTGTGCTCTTGCGCGGCGAAGGTGTGGATGCGCTGCAGGTGGGCATGTACCTGAACCAGTGTATTCGCTATGACTCCCTCGATCACTTGGAGCGTCCGCGTATGTTCTTGGTACGCGCTGCAGCTCCTACTGCCTCTGGTGACAGCGCGGATGGCGCTACGACAGGCGCGCCTCGAAGGCTTCGGCTGGAGGCCGAGGACTTTCTCGGCAGCAACGGTCGAGGCTTTGTCAGCCAGGCTGCGCCGAACGCGCGCGCCTACGACTCGCTGGCGAACAACGTGGAGGGGTGTGTGACAGCGGCGCCCCCGACACTGACCGCGCGGGTGCTGCAGGAGCGCAAGCGCCGCGCCGAGGAGGCGCTCGGCAGCGCAAGCAGCACCTCGGTGACCAGCACGATGAAGGCGGAGGTGAGCAGCCGGATAAACCTGGTATCTTCCGAGGACCTTTCGCACCCCCAGGTGAAAAAGCGTGCCCGAGCAAAGCCAGAGGCAGACGACGCACTTCGCCACGTGCGGCGGCGTGTGGACACCGTCGCGGCTGCTTCTGCTGCTGCTCGTCCGCATCCAAGCCCGCCCATGCCGCTGCCCTCCTTTTCCACCGAAAAGGGCGCTCCCACGATGCCTCCTGTAGTCATTTCGAAGATTTTGAAGCCGGCTGCTCGGCAAGTGGACGCCGGGGGGGCCAGTGACCCCCACAGCTCCGTTGGCGACGGCGGCGACATGGTCTTCTCGTTCTGAGATGCGCTGGCTCCGTGCCGCACAGAGATACTGCGGATTCGTGCGGGAGAGTGTGCGCCTTTTCTGTGTTGCATTCTTTCCTCTGGTTTCTCCCCACCCCCGCTTCGTGCGCCGGTATCTCTGACTGACGATGCGCTGGAGAGGGAGGGGACGTGTTCATGTTCGTGTGTGTGTGTGTGGTGTGTGTGCCGCGCTAAGCAAATCGCAGCTCTGAATGATGCTGCTGCTGCCATGCTGAGGCGACAAGAAGGAGAGAGGTACGAGACGCGAGTATGAGGGTGCAGGGCAGTGGGCCGTGCTTGCCAGCTCTCTCTCTCGTGTAGTTCACGTCTTATGCGCCATTAACCAACCCTTCTTCGTGACGAGTGGCCTTCCGTCCGCCCCCACTTGACACTCACATACACCCGATCACACACAGAGGCGTGTGCGCAAAGAGGTATTTCAGCTTGCGTGGTCAGCGCATGCCGTCTGGATGGCTTTCCGCCAACCCCCATTGGTGCTCGTTGAAGGCAAAGGACAAGAAAAGAAAAAAAAGAAGGTCCCTGCCCCTGTCTACGTCTGTGTGCGTGCGTGCGTGACTCTTCTTCCCCCCTATCTACAATCCTGCGACTCTCTCCTCCTCCCCCCTCTCTTCTGCCTTCGCTGTGATCTCAAACGCATCCCCCCACCCTGTGACGACGACAGCAGGCGATCTGCTGCTCGTGCGTCCGAGAATTCTGCCAGAGAAGAAGCGTTCCGATCAACCGTGCTCACGCGCACATAGCCCACGTACAGAATCTCTTTCAGCCATCCCCTTGCGTTTGCCCAGCGGTGCAGCGCGTGCTCTCTTCGCATTGGCCCTTCCTCCCCTGTCTCGTCTCTCCGCTGTTGTCGATCACCTTCAGAAAGGAGGGGAAAAACGCAAAAAAAAGATTTCCTCGAGAAAACAATGTTGGCGATACACTCCGATTCTCAGAATAGCCGCCACGACCGCGGCGGACGTGGCGGCGATCGTGGCGGGCCTCGCGGCGGATTTGACGGCGGCAGCAAGAACGTGTCCCGCAACCTCGAGAAGTTGGCTGTCAGCGTTGCCAAGGAAAATGCGCAGAGGTTGATGAGTGAGTCCCTTTCGGTCGAGACAAACTGCTTCCCCATCGACGTCTCTGACGGCAAGTTCCACAACTACGTGGTGTCCTTCGAGTTCCTTGAGAACGGCAGGGACATGAAGGGTGAACAGTGGAAGATTGACTTTCAGCACGAGCTCCTCCGTGCGATTCGCAAGAAACGCGTGAGAGAACAGCACACACAGACGGAAGCCGAGGTGGAGGACCTCTGCGTGTGCACAGGGCAGGCCATTCTCGCTCCAAAGAAGCTGGACGTCGAGGACGGTTTCTCCATCGAGTGCGTGCGGAAGGAGAAGGAAGGTCAGACTACGATCCTGGAGCGTCACTACCGAGTCAGCATCCGCTACGATGGCGAGCTGAGCCTGAGGCTCCCGGAGCACGCTGTGTGGGTTAACAAAATTCTTGCCTACGGCCTCGCTGACACGTACAGCGAGCACATCGGCTCCAGCTACGTGGACATGAAATCTGCCGTGGAGTGCGGCAGCGGCCTAGTTACGATGGATGCCATCTCCCTTAGCGTCTCGCGTATTATAAAGCAGGGTGGCGAACAGACGGAGATGAACGTGCTACAGGTGGACGTGAGCACTAAGGCATCGACGACGACCAAGTGCAGCGACGAAATGCGCCGGATCCGCGAGCGCAATCCGTTAGTGTTCAAGCGCGCTGCCAATGAGGCACTCGTCGGCGTTAACGTGACGACCATCTACGGGGAGCCGACGTTCCTGAGGGTGAAAGCCATCGCCTTCGACGTACTCGCCGGCTCCCCGGCCAAGCTCAAGGCGAACCCAGAGGAGACCTTTGTGGAGTACTTTAGACGCAAGTATGACGCTACCATCGACCCCACGCTGCCGGTGCTGTACTGCCGCTTCGCGGACCGCTCCAAGGTTAGTCGGCTGATGCCGTACCCCGCCGATGTCCTGCAGCTCAGCACGCTGAACTCGATACAGCTGAGCAGGCTTCCCACGCTGTGCTCCATCTACGCCGGCGAGCGTAGCAGGCGTATCAATGCTGCCCTGCAGCGCGTGCTACGCTCCCCGTCGATGGCGGCGGTACTCCAGTACTACGGCATTCGCATCCAGTCGTATCCACTGATGGCGTCGGGCAAGGTGCTGCCGGCCCCAAACATCTACGTACCGACGGGGCTGCACAGGTTCAACCGAATCGACGCCGCCGAGTTCACAGGTCAAGCCGGCTTTGCGCTTGGACTGAAGGGCTTATGCCATCCGAATCAGCCTTGCAAGTACCAGAGACTGCTCATGGACGAGCATTTCAACACGGGCAACATCGCTCGCTGGCTGCGGGAGTACAACGTGGCGTTGCCTAAACCGACGGTTGTGCGCTTCGGCTCCGCTGTGCCGCCCCTCAAGGGCCAGCCAGGCACGTTTGCCATGGTGAAGCTGCGCACCAAAGACGCTGGGCCGTACAACGACTTCAAACAGCATTTCGCGCGGGACTCTGTCATCTCTCAGATGGCCGTGGTGCACCTCCACCGCAGCGTGCCGCAGATGATCACGCAGCAGGTGGCCGCCAAGATCGGCCAGCTGTGCTTTTTCATCGATGTCAACGAGACGGGCCCCTCCTTCTCGAGTCGCCCGCTCCTTGTTGTGGGCGCCGTGGTCGGCTCCGCGATGAGCACGCTACAAGAGAAGCACGTGAGCGCCAACGTGACGCTGCACACGGTGGCCTTCGTGGCTTTCCTGGCCATCGGCAAGTGTTGGAAGCCGTACTGCATGCACTACCAGGTCCAGGGCGAGGAGCGCGTGCTCTACACCGAAGGTGACGTAGCTACCTCCTCCCTGCCTGCCGACGCCCCGGCAGGCCGGCGGCAGAACGCGAACGAGGTGCTGAACGAAAAATTCCCCGACTTCCTCAAGGAAGTGGCGGTGCACTTCCAGCTGGATGGGAACAGCACCAAGGGGACGGTGGTGCTCTACCGCGGTGCCATGACGGACTCTGAGGTCGGCTTCGCGGCGAACATGAGTCTGGCCATAGAGCAGGTGCTGCCGAGCTGGGATGCCGCGATATTAGTCGTGCAGCCCCGCTCACATTTTCGCATGGCCTGGGACTTCACGACGGTGTTTCCAGAAGAGAAGCGCAACGGCCACGCCGGCCTCTGCAACGTCCCCCGTGGATTTTGTACGACCGACTGTCGCTTTGCCTTTGCTGATGTAGATCCGTCCACACCCGTTGAGTCTTTCTATATGTCGAGCGCCAACTGCTTCCTCGGGCACGCGTCGAACACATACTACCTGGTGCAGAAGTGTGCGGCCACGATCTCGCTGGCAGACCTTCAGCAACTGACGTACAATATGTGTTTCATGTACCCCAACAAGCCAGACGCGCTGCCGCTCCCACTACCCATCAACTGTGCCAACGAATACGCGCGCAAGTATGGCTCGCTGAAGGCCGTGAAGGAACTCCCGCAGGGTATGCGGACTACCATGCACTACTTGTAGGTGACGTGACGAAGACGTGCCAAGGCAGGCGCAGAGAGAGGAGGAGGAGGAGTGGGGGAGGTGCGTGGCGCTTGCTTCCTCAGAGGGGTGCCTTTTTTTTTATTTACTCGCCCCCCCTTTCGCCTACCTATCACAATCTTTTGCTTTATCATCCCCAATAAAGCTGCCGCCGCTTCTCTTTCCGTTTTGTTTATCTCTTCCGTCCCCCTCCCCTTCCCCCTCGTGTGTGTGTGTGGGGTCCGTGCCGGTGCTCGGGGGAGGGGGTGCTGCCGTGCTTTCAGAGGCGCCACCGCGTGTGGGGGATCGCCTCAACAGCTCTGCGCCTCCTTTTCTGCATGCACATGAACCTGCACTCTCCATTTTCTTCCCCTCCGCGGCTCTGCTTAGGTTACGACAGCTTCGGCTGCCGAGCTGATGGCAGCTCGCTCGCACCAGTCGGGGCGGCAGAGTGAATTGCCTCTGCTCTTCCTGCATGGCACTTGCCACATCAGATCTGCGCTACAGCGCCACCGTGTGGTGAGACAGCAGCAGCAGGGAGGGCCCTTGAAGCGCTTGTGCAAGCCAAACGTTGTCGTGGCCATAGTAGGAGCCCTCGCCGTACGCAGTCAACAGAGACGTGCTAAGCAACGCCGACCTCCTGGCCCCCCGCACTCCCTTCCGCTGCCGTGGCCACCCCTAAGCGCCCCCACCCCCCTCCCCCTCTGCGCAACACCAAGGGAGGTGTGGAACTACCTTGTGCACCTGGCGCCGGAGATGCGCAGGCCAGATCACATTATGGCCACAGTCTTTCTGCAGGTCCTGCAGGGGTACGACGGTATCCACCCTCTCGGAACTCCGCACGCGCACAAACCTCATGCGCAGCGGTCGTGCGCAGCTTGGCGTCTCACCCCCCCCCCCAAAGGGCCCAGGGCCGAACCCCCAGACGAAGAGAAAGCAGCCGCACCCATGCGGCGGACCTCGCGCTTTGCGAGGCGCCCTTGCCCGCTGTGGGCGGATGGCGCGCCACAGACAGACACCGCAGCGAGAGCGGCCGCGACGCCGCACGGCACTTCCACACATAGGGGTACGGCGACAAGCGGCGGCTGCCCTTTCTGCCTGCACCCGCCGCGCTGCGCGTGAGAGGTTGCAGCTATGAGCGACTCGCTCCGAGGAGAGCCCCCGTCTCCTGAGAGAGGAAAGGCAAGCATGACCAGCACCACAGAAACGCCCTTCCCCTCCCCCGCCACGAGCCCTACGCGAAGAGTGTGCGGCATGCGGCAACGCGTAATCGCACAGCCACCGGCGCTGCCGCATCCCTCCCTCGTATTTCCTATTTTGGGCCGCCTTTGGCCGCCGCCAATCGGGGCACAACGACGCGCGCGAACGGGCAAAATGGGCAATGCTAGAGGCGCCGATGCCAATCGCATGGACCGCTGGGCCAGCGCCCATAGACCCCCCCGATACACGATGCGGTGCGCTGGTGCGGGGGGCCCTCTGCGGCAACGCCCCAACGCCGCCCGCGCTTGCCATGAGGGTGCCCGACCCTGGCGCTGATCTCTGCACAGGCCCCTGCGCCCGCCGACTCGCGGCAGCGCTGTGCCTGTCGCGGCGCATGCGGCGGTCCCCGTGCCTTATCGGACGTGGCGGCGGGGCGCAGGCGCGGGAGGGGCGCATGGGCAGGCTGCAGGGTCTGAGAGGGTCGTGGCTTGGGGCTGGCCGGCCTCCCCCCTCGCCCGCCCCCCCTCTCCGGCGTGCGCCTGGACCGCTGCCGAGCAGGGCACACAGGCCCGTGTGGCGCAGCGCGTGTGCGAGGGGGTGGGTGCGGTGAAGGACAGGGCGAGCCCGGTGGACGCGTGGGCCGCGTCGACGGCAGAGGTGCAGCCCTGGAGGACGAGGGCGCCGCTGCCGTGCATGCAAGGCGTGCGGGCCGTGGCTGTATGCGTGCAGCTGCGAAGCTGTTCGTGGCGGAGGCGGCGGCTTCTTGACAAATACGGCCACTCTTTACCGTACAACGTGCGTGCAGTCCCTTTGTGCACTGGGCCGCTCACAGGGACAATCACGTGGTGCGGAGGAGCATGAGACGCCCGTTGCAGCAATGTGCCCGCTCAGCTGTCTGAGCTCGGCCTCTGCCCTACACTCTGCCCACCCCGCCTCGCAGGTCGTCTTGAGGCCGCACGGCCCATGCCCGTCGCCACCTGGTGCGCTTCTCGAGGTGGTGCAGGCTGCCTGCGAGTGGGCAGAGCGAGGCCGAGGGATGGGGGGGGGCGATGCGCTCGAGTCATGCTGGCACCCCCTCGCCCATCATGTGGACGGCGCAGACGTGCCGGCTGTCGCTGGTCTGTGAGCCGCGCGCAGAGAGCAGGTCGTGCGCGCCTGAAATGTCGCGCACGGAGGGGTGTGCCTTCCTATCTTCTCGTCCTGATGCCCCCGCTCTATCCCCAATGATGTGTGGCATCGTGGGAGCAGAAGGGGGGAGAGGTCCGGTGGCAAGCGAATTAGCGGATGGGGCTGCTCCGCTTTTTTGCTTTTAAGGTTTCCGATCGCCTGCTCGTCTTTTGTTTTCTTGAAGAAACGATTAAAGCGCCGACGTCGCCCATGGGATGTACGCATCCAGGCGTGTGTGTGTATGTGCGTGTGCTAATTTCGACCGCGATGATGTGGGCAGAAGGGTACTGCCTGGTGGACCTATTTTTTTTTCCGTTCTTGATAGCTGATGGTGAAGCCTTTTCCTGCTGATCACTCGAAGAGGGCGTAGCGGCTTTTACGCCGTGCTCTCTCTTTCTCTCTTTTTTTTTAGCTTTGCCGCGTCGTGCTGATCATTCCCCTCTCCCCCTCTCCCTCATAGGTTTTTTTTCCTGCCTCACCTCTCGTCTCTAATAATCGGCAGCTCTCATCCACACGGCCGCACGCGCGGCATGACATTTATCCACCACAGAGAGTACGAAGAGGAGAAAGCGAAGCACGCCACCCAAGGGAAGGAAACGAGGAAAGGGGCGCTCAATATTGCGCTCTGTTTTTCTTCTGGCTCTTCTGTCTCTTGCTTTGGTACTGGATCACGGCCTCCACCTTTTCTCTCTCTGTTCTCTTTTTTTTTGGTACCCTTTTCGTCTTGTCCGATGCGTGTGTTGTTTACTTGTACCGATTTCGTTCCATCCTCGCTAGACTTTTTCCTCTTCCCCGCTTTCCTCTCCCTCTCGGTGTAGTGCTGCGCTGCTCTCTCTCTCCCCCTCTCTCTCCCTCCCGGGTTCATGCTGTGTTGCTGTCCCCACAAACCTTTGCGTTTTCAACTCTTTTTTTTTTCATTGGACTTCCGCCTGTCACGTGCGGCCGCCCAGGATGGGAGGGCGGGGATGACGCTGACGATCTTTTTTCTTTTCGAGTGGCGTATGTATATGTACACGTGTTAGGGGAGGCGTGTACCCGCAGCTGTACCTCTGAGTACCACAGATGATACCCCTATTTTTGCCTTTCATCTCCTTCCCTCTTTTTTTTTTCATGAGATGCCGCATCGTGTGGCATGTCATCATCTCGACTTACGGACGCCATTTCCCCCCTCCCCCCTTTTTTAACGTTCGTTAAGCGTACCTGCTCCTCTCTTCCCAATTCCTTCCCTTGATGAGGTCGAAGCTTTATTTTTTTTTGCCTTCCAAGCCTGGTCTTAAACTCTTCGCCTAGCGCAAAAGGGACCGGGGGGAAGGGAACAGCGGGAAAGGAGGTGGCGAAGAAGACGAGGCGGCCTCGTAGTGTGGCGAAAATAAAGCGCGAAGGCAGAGACGCCGCCAACTCAGCCAGGGCTGCCCTGCTCTCCGCATCTCGTCTTTTTGGGGCGCTCTCATGCCGTTTATTTGGTTTTCCGCCTCCCTCTTGTCTTACTTTCCTGGGCACCTGTGCTTCTTCCCCCCCCGTCGAGCTTGCTTGCTTTCCTGTCCCCTTTCTTTCCCTTTTCTTCTGTCCCCCTCAATTTTCCCTACCGTAGCATCCAAGGGAGCATAGGAGAGAGCCATAGGAGAGAAAGAGAGGATAAGGGAAAGCGGGCATATTATACACAGGCACCAAGGCAGGCACCTACACACACACACAACATCGAGCGACAGACCGGGAGCAACGAGCTTGTCTTTCTCTCACCTGCTCCGTGTAAGTGTGCGTGTTTGCGCTCCTCCTTCTTGCCCTCGCATTCCTTCCTCGGTACCCTTCCCTCATTGCCCGGTACTCGGCGTCACTGCGTTCGGCTGTCTGCTTATGTGCTCAGCTGGTGAGCCTCACAGCGGGGATAGCGTTGACCATTGCGTATGTGCTCTGTTTTCCGTTTGTTTTCCTTCCCCCCCAAACCGATGCCCTCTTCTCGATACACGCTCGCCCTCTTCCGGGTCAGCAGCGAGGCCTCCAGAGCCGCAGACCTTACAGAACACCTCTTTCATGGGCAGGGCATCGTTGTACTCTCTGGGCAATACACATAAATCTTTAAATATATATATAAATAAATATATATATATATATTTATTTATATATCAGACACGCACGAAAACGGCGGTGCTCCTCTCGACCCTCTCGACGCTGAGGAGGAGGAGGGGTGGGGAAGAAGGAAAGAGGTGCGGTTGCTGCTCTAATGCTGAAGGGTAACGAGAAACATACAAAAACCTGCCGCAGACTGAGCTGCCTCTCTCGATGCTCTACCAAAGAACTCAACACTACGAGGCAAGGAAGAGTAGTAGTAGTGGGGGGGGGGCGGGGACGGAGAGAGCGAGCGAGCGAGGGAGGGAGGGGGAGAGAGAGAGGGCGCTGCCAGGGTATGCCGGTGTGGGCCTTGGAGTCTGTCACGGTGACAGCTGTGGAGCACATCTATGCATCCTCCTTGCCGATTCTGGCACTCGTTTGGCGCGCCAGTTCAACGCAGGGGCGAAACCATGCGACATTAGCAGCTTCTTTCTGTCTCTCTCTCTCTTGTTCCGCTTTTCTTTTTGCGTTCTATGCCACCTGCTGTCACGCCTACGCGAGATGCTGTGTACATTGATAGAGGCCACCTCTTCGCGCCAGCTGGGGCGACGGGGTGAGGCGAGGGTGGGGCGGATGAGTGTTCTCCTTCACTGAATGGCCCACCCTGCTTGCCCTTCGCACCCCTTCTCCCGATTTTGTCGCGCGCTCTCTCTGCTTCGCCCCTTCTGAGCGACGTACTGACGTGCCGTTTCTCTTTCACAGACGTATCAGCGCTCACGCACATTCTATTATTTACGTTTGCCCATCTCTGTGACGGAGAACGGCACCGTCTGTGGCTCTCTCTCTCTGTGTTCAGCCACCGGCTTCATCCTCTTTAATCTCCTCGTTGGACATCGTCGTCATCCTCAAACAGCGCCCGCACACGCGCAGAGGACGCTCGGGAGGTAGAAGACAGCAAAGAAAGCAGCAGCGGAGTTGCTCTCTCCTGTGCGCTAAGGTTGATTTTGCCCCCTCTCACCTTTTCCGCCTCCGTCTCACTTCGGTGTCTTCCATCGTCTACAGAGAGTACCCTTGTCTCCCCCATTGCTGGTGCGACTCGCACCCGTGCTTTCAGGCGTACTGTTCTCGTCTCTCTCTCTGTCGGCGGCGGCGGCCCGTTCACCCTCTGCGCTTCTCCATCCACTTAGTTGCCCCTGACTCTCTCCCTCTCATACTGTGAGCGCGGCCTGGCGTGTTCCCCGAATACTGAAGGAGACATACACTCAAGTAGAGGCGCGCACCCCCCCCCCCCCCACACGCTTAGTAGCCATCAAAATAATTTTATCGCGCTCTCTTCACAATGTCACAGAATGAGCTACAGATATACTCCTGGTCCGAGATCGCCAAGCACACGGAGGAGGAGGACTGCTGGGTGGTGATGTACGACAAAGTGCTGGATGTAAGCAAGTGGCTGCACGAGCACCCTGGCGGCTTTGACCCCATCAAGGACATGGCCGGCATGGACATCACAAACAGCTTCGAGAGCATTGGGCACTCGAGCACGGCGCTTGTGAAGAGTAAAACTTTTATTATCGGCCGCGTCGACCCGCAGGAGACAGAGATGCGCAAGGAGGCGGAAAAGAAGGCATCGACTCCGGCCCCGAAGTGGTCGGAGACGAAGCGCGAAGATCTGCGGCGCTACAAAGGCGGCGAAGGTATTATTCCGCTGCGCGTCATTTTCGGCGCGGTTGTTGCCATCATGGCCCTTCTATTCTATCTGTTGAAGTGATACAGCTTTGCGTGCGCGTGCGCGGCAAAGTGTGGGGGTGAGCGCGCGAGGCGCCGCCGCCTCTGTCGAGCCCGCACCCGCCATGGAAAAAGCGTCTTACATGGCAGGCGCATACATGAAGATGATGGGATAATAAAGCCGCCGGAAAAGAAATGGGGGCATTTACGTTTTGGACGCATCCGGTATCTCGGGGCTCGTCGCTCCGCACCCTCTTTTTCTGTCTCCCTCTCTCTCTCTCCCTCTTGAAGCCCTTTCTATTGTATGTTCCTCATCTCCAGCGGGTGGTGGTGGTGGAGGTGGAAGAGGTAGAAAGGATTTCGAGCGAATTCGGAGCGCTGAATTCGGACGGTAGGATGACTAAATGACGGGCACCCTTGGAGGAGGGGGATGGCCGTTGATGGTGTCCACTGCGAAAGCTTCAGCGTGATGCGATCGATGAAAGCGAAAAGAGCAGAGAAGAGGAGAGCGAAGGGGAGGGGGAGAATTCCCGTGTGCCCTTGCGCTTGAGGGGTCGATGAGCATCTATCTATTAATTTTCACGGCTGGAAGGGGACAGGGGAGCGACAACCTCAGACGAGAGGCGAAGAGCGTCAGGGGGGATGAAGGTGTGAGGGGGATGCCTGACCAAGCGAAACACGGAGTGAAACACTAGAGCAACGCGCAAGAAGCGGCACATCATGGCATAGGCTGCCGGTGCAATAGCAACAGAGAGAGAGCCATAGTTGTCCGACTTGAGTCAGCTGTGCGCCGCCTCCTCCTCGCGCTCTTGCCTTTGCGTGCGCTGTGATAGTGGCACATGTGTGCAGAGGCGTGTGCGCGCGTAGGCCCCATTGGTGCTGAGAAGAGGTTCAGGAACACGAACACGTACTTCGTCGTCTACCCATCGACGATGACTTCTGCCGTTCACACACCGTTTTGCACAGACAGGCGCGCGCTCACTCGTCGAATCACCTTCGTGGCAGAAGCACTGCGCTCTCTGAGTGTCCATCCTCCTTCGATCGCATATCCAAGAGGCGTCCTCCGTTTCTAGTCAGACATTTTCTGTCGTGATTCGGAGGCTCCCCCCCCGAGGAGGAGGAGGAGGGGGGTGGGGTGCGCGAAGACTTTTAGACGCGCGCCCAACATTACGGACTTCATTTGCTTTTCGAGCACGGACGGGGGAGGATGGGGCGGCGGAAACACAATGCGGTGGAAGGAGAAGCTGCGCATCGGAAGGGCGCACTGGCACAGCCGTCAACGCCTTCACGTTGCCCCGTGACTTGGCTCCTTCGTAATAGTACGCTGGCGCACGGAGGGTTTCTTTTTTTTTCTTTGCCTTTCCCCGCTTGCACCCGTGTGAGCTTTCGAAGCGCAGGGCGAGAGGACCTCTGCGCCTTCCCCCGGGAGGAGCGGTGCTGGTGAGGACGAAGCCAATGGAGAGAGAGTACACACACATACACGCCAAGACAGCTGCGTATGCGAATGGGCGCATATCAATGGGTTTGGCGGTGTGTTCGCTTGTGTGGGTGTGCCGCGTCTCTCTCTCTTTCGTTGTGACCTCACAAAGCTTTTTTCCCCACTATGGCCTTTTCTTCCCCGGAGCCGTCGTCCCCATCTTCTCGCCTCCGCTCTCGGCGAGAACCCCATTAGCCCTCCTCCTCCTCCTCTCCTTCCTCCCCCTTCCCTGACCACTGCCGCTACTTTTTTCCCTTTCCTTGTGCGCTTCCCACCCCGGTGCTTGACTGCTTCACCCATGATTTGAACACCATCACCACGGCACCGGGAATGGGCGCTTGCGCAAAGAAGCTGATGGCCTCAAGCTGAGGGGAGGGCATGAGGAGGCTCCGCCAGCATAGTCGTCTCATGAGGCGCACTGGAAACTGCAACGCGCCCCCGTAGCGAAATCGATCGGCAAAGACCGCCCCCACGGCAGCGGCAAAGGCGCGAAGACGCGCGGGCTTCAGAGTGCTTGCCCATTATCCCCACGCATCACGACAACCCGAAGTTGAGCCAGGGAGGAAGTGCAGGCCGCCGAGGCCCTCTTACTCCCCCCCCCCCACACATACACACATACAATTACCAAAGGCCACTTGAGGATACGCAACACGAGATTAAACCTAACGGTGAGCCGCAGCCATGGCTTCAAGGAAAGCTGCTCCGTCGTGTTGAGCCGCTGCCAGACCGTTCTGGGAACCAATGCTGACGCAAACAGACGCGACACTCGAGAGGGTAACCGATGCTTCGCTTTCTCTGATCTGCGCATCAAAGATCCTCACAGGATTGAGCTTGGTGGACGACTGCCATCTTGCAACCCCCCTCGCCCCTACCGTTCCTTGCTTCTCGGACGCGCATAAAGCCATACATCTCATCATCCCTTTCACCTTGCGCACAAAACGCGTACACCTGCTATGAGAAGGGGTGACCTCCGCCATTCAGTTCGAGAAAGCAGGGGACACACGCGTTGGTGAGGAGGTGGTAGAAGGCAAGACGGCATACGGTAGCCCCCCCTTGCGTCTCGCTGAGGCCTGGTCTGGCAACGCACCTCTTCAACCCGCTCATGGTGGGAGAGCTGGAGAAGACATACCGCTACGTCCACTGACTCTCCGCCTCAGGCCCCAGCGAAATCCACTTGGAGAGTGTCAGAGCACCTTTCGGCGCACGGCAAGTGAGCGCGGGTGACCGTATGCTGCCGAAGCATCGCCACGAGCCGCGTCGCTACGGCATGGAAAGAGGAGACTGTCGGCCCCCCCTCCCTCCACACACACACACCGAATGCCGCACAGGCCTGTTGATGCCGCGCCGTGCCCCCCCCTGCGACGTTGGCACAGCAGCCTGTGATAGCCGCTGAAACGGGCCATCTCGCAGCGGCTGCCCCTGCCATCTGGAAGAGAAGCCCCACCGCAGCCGCCCCGGACTTGCTCCTCACCACGGAGGTCCAGCGCCGGACAGGCACCAAGGTAGGGGCAGTGCTTGTGAGCGCCGCTCGCGCGTTCGACTCTGCGGGACACAGTACTATCGTGCTGAGGCCGCGGAGGCTTTACGCAGATCCTCAACGTACTCGCCGTTGCATAAATTTCGTGGACGATCGCTGCGCCTAAGGTCCCTTCGTCAAGGAGGAGTCGTGTCGTTTGCCGGCAGAGCTCTACAGGGGCCAGTCCACGGCCCTCTCATCGTCATGATTGCGCTTGGGCTCGCAGCGTGTGGCCCGCAAGAGGGCACCCCGACATCACCACGTCCTCTCTGCTGATGGCCTTCCGCATCTGACATCCTCCGCAGAGAGGGAGTGGGGGAGGGCAGACGCGCCACAGTGCAGCGCACGCCCAGGAGGGCATATCACCGAAAGTCGGTGCCTCATGGAGCCATATGCGCCATACAGAGTGCAGACCGACGCCTTCGGTGAGCGACACAGCCAACAGCGAAACCTCTGCGTTGCACGCAGGGACGCGGCCAAGCGCCGCTTACCAGCGCTGCATGGGGCTTCCCTCGTTGGGTGCCCGTGGCTGCCCTCTCCCCCGCCCACAATGGCCGCCTCCACGGCGACAGGCTGCGACCCCCTGTGCGCAGGCGCTGATCTCTGCACAGGCCCCTGCGCCCGCCGACTCGCGGCAGCGCTGTGCCTGTCGCGGCGCATGCGGCGGTCCCCGTGCCTTATCGGACGTGGCGGCGGGGCGCAGGCGCGGGAGGGGCGCATGGGCAGGCTGCAGGGTCTGAGAGGGTCGTGGCTTGGGGCTGGCCGGCCTCCCCCCTCGCCCGCCCCCCCTCTCCGGCGTGCGCCTGGACCGCTGCCGAGCAGGGCACACAGGCCCGTGTGGCGCAGCGCGTGTGCGAGGGGGTGGGTGCGGTGAAGGACAGGGCGAGCCCGGTGGACGCGTGGGCCGCGTCGACGGCAGAGGTGCAGCCCTGGAGGACGAGGGCGCCGCTGCCGTGCATGCAAGGCGTGCGGGCCGTGGCTGTATGCGTGCAGCTGCGAAGCTGTTCGTGGCGGAGGGGGCGACAGGCTGAGGAGGAGAGGAGTGGGCCGTTTGTGTATCCTCCGTTGCGTGCTCGCGGTGGGTCTCGCGCTTCGTGTCGCTGCCGTTCTCTCGTGGATTGCATGGCAACCAGCAGCATGTGCGGGACACCAGAGGATGCGGCAATCGTTGCCGTGCCAATGAGGGCGCAAGCTGTCAAGGAAGCAGAGCAATCACGAACGCCGTGCTGCAATCGATGAGAGAGAGCCGGGCGACGGGACATTGCTGGGGAAGGTGCGCAAGGCAGAGGAGGGAGACGGGCACAGCTTGGAAATGTGTGGTGCCGAAGCTTGACAGATGTTGCTGGCCGGTCCATCATATAGTGTCGCTTCGCATGGGTTTACTATGCGGCCTGCTGCCCTTTTTTTCCCTCTGTGTGAAGCGTTTTGAAAGCCGCAAAGGGCGGGGGGGTTAAGGGTAGCGTCGCTGTACGGGGTCGACCGTAATCTCTTCTCTCTCCCTCCACACATGCTCCTGTACGCAGGCGTGAATGTGCATGCTAGGGCGAAACTGTTCTGTGGAGGAGGCCTGCATGCGCGCCGTCATTGTTGCTTCGGCTACCGGCCGCTCTGTTCCCATGCGTGTGTCACCCTTCCGTCCCTCGTCTTCCCCCAACCCTTCATGTTGCATTGTCCTTTTATACGCACATACACAGACACGCAACACTAACGGGCTGGAAGAGTCGGCTACACTCCCCTTCGCCCTCCTCCATTTTGGCACAATCTGCGAATATCATTGCGTAACGGCGTACATGAGCAACAAGGCCAACAAGAGAAGAGAGCGAAGGCGGGACCGGAGTAAGGGAGAGAGCGGAGGTGTGCGCACTAAACATATACGCTCTTCGCCTCCCTCTGCCGGGGAAGCTGACTCGATCTGCTCGCTAGTCTGCCGTCACCACGTCGCTGCGCGTCTCGTTCACCTTTCAATTTTCGCTGCAGGCTGCCCCCCTTCCCTTCCCTTTTCACGTATTGCCACGAGACGAGGAGTGCTTTCGAAAAGAAAAGCTGAGGCTACGGGCTGCCTGTCAGTCTCGCCTCTCACCCCCTCTCTGTCATCTCCGCGCTTACAACGACCAGCCGTTTCGGCACCCATCTGTGCCGCTATGCGCCGTGCTCGTCCGGATCGCTCTTTCCTCCGCCCTCCTCTCTCTCTCCCTTTGCTGCACAGCTTGAGACAGACAGCGTATAGCGGAGGGAGGGAGGAGGGGGGAGAAGAATGCAAAGGCGGCGGCCGCGTTCACATCTGTCCTTCCCACACTTTCTCTCTCTTTCCCTTACTCCCTTGGAAAAGAAGAGGCAACAAAAACTGAGAGAACAGCTCAGCCACGCTCGTTTCATAAGTGCGGCGTCCAACGAAACGCTGAGGATATAATAAAAGACAGGTGGAGGAGAGCGTGTGAGCAGCGGTCTGCGCCACCTCATCACTGATCCCTTTTACAGCTCGTTTTGACCTCTCGTCTCCGCCAGTGCCTTCGCCTACTGCTTCCTCTCCCCCCTCTCGACCTGATTCTGTGTGCGTGTGTGCAAATCTGCAGAAAGGCACACCCACGCGTAGGCACTGTTCTCACCGAATCGTAGAGCCAGTGCACGTGCTCGGCGCAGCGAGACAGACGACATGTTCCGTACGTCGGTGATGCGCGCTCTCGGGAGGCCGGGTCGGCCCAGTATCACTGCTGGTCCTGTTGACACGGTTCGCCTTCGAACGGCTGCGCTGCTCCGCCACCCTTCCACGCCGGTGGTGGCCCCTGCCAGCACCGCCACTGCCACGCCAGCGCTGTGGTGTTCACGGCACTCTGAAAGCACCAGTGCAGATCCGCCAGCAAAGGGCGCTGGAGGGGGAGAGAAGGCGAAAGCGACTGAGGATCTGTGCGCCGAAGCAACTCCGGCCGCTGCCGCTACTTTCAAGCCTGCCGCCACAGACGATAGAGTGGGGATCGACTACGTCCGCCTCTATGCGCATCACCCGATCGACTACGAGCGCTCCACGTCGCATTCTCCAAACACGCTGCGGTTTCCCGCCGACACGTCTGACCCAACGTTCCAGGAGAACATGGCGCGCATGGAGGGCCTTGTCCAGCAGCTGCGCGCGCGTGTGCGGTACGTCCAGGCCGGCGGCGTTGTGTCGGCGGAGGAGGCTGCCAAGGCGGGCGTCTCGGTCTTATCCCTCGAGGCGGACGACCGCACCCGCAAGCTCCACCTGAGCCGCGGCAAGATGCTCGCGCGCGAGCGCATTGAGCGACTGATCGACCCCGGCACCCGTTTTCTCGAGCTCTCGCAGCTCGCTGGGTGGGATTTGTACTGGGATGACAAGAAGAAGGAGTACGAGAGGTGCTACAGCGGCGGTATTGTGACGGGTGTCGGCATTGTGAATGGAGTTCGCTGCATGCTTGTCGCGAACGACGCGACGGTCAAGGGCGGGACGTACTACCCCATTACGGTGAAGAAGCATCTGCGCGCGCAGAAGATCGCGGCGCAGAACCACCTGCCTTGCATCTATCTCGTGGACAGCGGCGGTGCCAACCTCAGCCGTCAGGACGAGGTCTTCCCTGATGAGCAGCATTTTGGTCATATATTCTTCAACGAGGCAAAAATGTCCGCGAAGTCCATCTCGCAGATTGCGGTGGTAATGGGTAGCTGCACGGCAGGCGGCGCTTACGTGCCGGCCATGGCGGACGAGAGCATCATTGTGGCCCGCAACGGCACTATCTTTCTCGGTGGCCCGCCGCTTGTTTTCGCGGCTACCGGAGAGAAGGTAACGGCGGAGGAGCTTGGTGGCGCTGACGTGCACTGCCGCGTCAGCGGCGTGGCGGACCACTACGCAACTGACGACTTGCACGCTTTATACCTTGCGCGCCGCGCGGTGGCCAACCTGAACCTGAAGGAGTACAACGAGGAGAGGAATCCTACGGATGTGAAGCCGGTCCCGCCGCTGTACGACCCGAAGGAGCTGGGCGGCTTTATCCCGGACATGCTCTCAGACGTCGTCAAGAGCTTCGACGTGCGGGCTATAGTAGCGCGCATTGTGGACGGTAGCCGCTTCGACGAGTTCAAGGCGCTGTATGGCAGCACGCTTGTGTGCGGCTTCGCAAGCATCGAGGGAATGCAGATAGGCATCATCGCGAACCACGGCATCCTCTACTCGGAGTCCGCCCTGAAGGGGGCGCACTTCATCGGTCTATGCACGCAACGCAAAGTACCGCTGCTCTTCCTCCAGAACATCACTGGCTTTATGGTGGGCAAGAAGTACGAGGCGGGCGGCATCGCTCGCAACGGCGCCCGACTTGTGATGGCCGTATCTACAGCGCCGGTGCCCAAGGTCACAGTAATCATTGGCGGCAGCTACGGAGCTGGCAACTACGGCATGTGCGGACGCGCTTTCGAGCCACGCTTCCTTTTCATGTGGCCGAACGCGCGCATCAGCGTTATGGGCGGAACGCAGGCGGCCACGGTGCTTGCCTTGACGAATCGCAACCTGAAGAATGCCTCCGAGGCCGAGGTCGTTGCCTTCAAGGATAGAGTCAAGAAGAAGTACGAGCGGGAGGGGTCATGCTACTACAGCACCGCGCGTCTCTGGGACGACGGTGTCATTGCTCCAGAGGACACACGCGTTGTGGTAGCCGAGGCGCTGCGCGCGACGCGGCTCGCGCCTGTGGAGAAGGGCTAGCAGAGGTTCAGGAGGGGAGGGGGAGCTGTGCGCGTTTTGAGTGCGAGCGTTTTTGCAGTCGTGTGTGGCGCGCGACCTCGATGGTGTTGCTGTCGGCACTTCTTCCACACTTTCCGTCACTCTCTCTTTCCCTTGGCGTTCTCAGGCGCCTGCGTGGTCGCGGGGCCGGTGGCGGATTCGCTAATTCTTTTCGGTTCGCGCATCTGTTGTTGGACGGTGGGGCAGCGCGGGGCAATGGGCGCGGGTGTCGAGTGCCTCGCTCCCTATTCCGTACCTCTGTCCCTCCCTCGATGCTGCCGCGGTGCCGCGCCCGACTTGCGATGCTTGCTATGGGCGAAGGCCGAGGAAAAGAAAAAAGCCAGAGCCTATCAGAGGAAGTGGAGGACTGAAGTGCGAAAAGCGAGCCATAGAAGCACCTCAAAGGCACAAGCCCCCCTCCACGACGAGGCACAGAGCTGACCCTGTCTGAGGGCTGCGTGGTCCACGGACCATCATGTTTTCGTGGGTCGTTCCTGTCTCAAGAAGCGCCGCACGAACAGCGCTGCTGCTGGCGTGCATGCGCGCTACACCTACAACGAACACCACCCGCACAGGTGGACGGGCCACCATCATTGGCGTCCTCCCTCTTCTCCGCTTTATTCTCTTCCCGAGGAACGCGCGGGCAGCGCAGGCTTCTCGTTGCATCGCACTGCTCTTCCCCTCTCCTCCCCTCGCCTACCGCTGGTGCGGCTCCACCCTAAGAAAAGGAAGCAGAGAGAGAGAGAATACAAATATATCCGTAACCGGAGAAGCGCGTGCGGCCGTGCCCACAGATATACACGGCTACGGCCAATCCTTTTTGAGTGTCGCCCGACTTGCACCGCAACGCTTTTGCTTACGCAGCCGTACTTCACTGCCTCGGCCGCCTCATGACAGACCTGAGAGGGGTGCCGGCCAGCAAGGAGATTTCAACTCCAAGCGGCTTCGTGCAATGCCACACGCACAATGTCCGGCGCAAGGCTGAATGCTGCGAGATGAAGCCGATATTGGACGCTGATATGAAGGTAATCGACTACGTTTGTGTATGCAAGCACCCCTTCACGTGCAAGTCGGGCAGTGATCGGCAGAGCAGCGGCCTAGCATGCGGTGTGAGTGCTGCGGACGCTCACAGAAACGCTCGAAACGGGGAGGGCAGCAACGCTACGCCGCTCATCATAGACGCCAGCAGCACGAGCATGATGGCTCACTCAGCGCACCAGCACCATCGCGGGCAGCTGAGCACCACCGGGGCAGCTAGTGCGGAGGCCGGCTTGGGGGCTCTCTTCGCTGTGTCCTTTCACGACGCCTCGCGCAGCACGCCAGGCCCGAGCGCTTCTGCCACTGCTGCTGGCATCTCACCAAACCTGCTTTCCGACGACGGTGAATGCGAGGGAAAGGGTGACGCGAACGGCAAGGGCACGAGGGCTAATGCGCTGACAATCACTGACAGCGATGCCGATGACGCAGACTCCTTGTGCAGCGTACCTGTGCTCACCGCCGGAGCTGCCCCAGCCACCGCTGCTGCCACGTCCTTCCCGGCTGCTCCACGAGCACGGCCGCGCTACTACGATTCCTTGCAGGGTGCCTGCACCGGCGGCCATGCACCGCCGGTCAAGGTGTGCTGGAGCTGCGGCATGGGAGGGCATGAGAAACCCTCTTGCCCTAACACGCTGTGCCGCACTTGCCACCAGAAACGCGGCCCGTATGGGACACCGCACCGATGCACACCTATGGCCACGCCGTCGCCGTTCATTGTGTGCCCGACGCCATCCGACTGGCGTGCGGCGACTCAGAAGACAGTGGCCGCCGCGGGAGAGCCGAGTGGCATGACAGCCGTGCGCTGTGTGGCGTGCAACGAGTACGGCCACTTCGACTGCTCCACCGTGGTACTGCCCTCCTCGTACGCCCTCGTTGCCTCGTCGTCTTCTGGCCCTGCCGCGGTGCCGCATACGGTCCTCCCCACCTGCTGCTTCTGTGGAGTCCCTGGGCACACTGTGTTTGACTGCCAGCAGCGGGAGCAATTCAACCCTGACTACTTTGAGCGGCGCTGCCGACTCGTCGCGGGCGCCATGCGCCGAGAGGGTGGCAATGCCGCAGCTGGTGACTCCTTCAGCAGCAGCGGCAGTTACGGCGGCCGTGGCCACCCCTCTCAACAACAGCATCAGCCGCGGCCCTGTGGCAGCCCCACCCACGGGGCGCCGTCATCGTCCTACACGTTCGCGCGCTATGGCAACAGCCGCGGCGGCGGTGGCATCGGCCAGCGCCGTGAGCGAGACTGCAGCAATGGCCCCGAACAGCGCAGCAGTGGTAACTGGTACAGCAACAGCCACCGTGAGGGCGGCGTGTACCAAAATGATTCTTACCGTGGCTATGGGGATGGTCAGCGACGGCGCTACGAGTCACCGTCGCTCTCTTGCGCTGGGGGCGGCTTCTCCTCCACTTCGTCTCCTGCCCTGCACGGACGAGACCGTTTTCCTGGAGGTAATCAGAGGCAACAGGAGGAGCGATTCCGTGACAGCTATGGTGACAGCCGCCACGGTCGCGCAGAGGGCGAGCGCGACGGTGGCGAGTCACACTTTCATGGTCAGTCGCCGCATCCTTCGCAGCAGGCACAGCAACGCTACCGCCATGGACCGTCGCATGGCGGAGGCCATCGTGGGCACAGAGGCTACTGTAGCGATGAAGACTTGTTTTAACACCATTGAGAGCCACACGCAAGTGAGGAGCAATGACGAGGTGGCGGAGTTGGGAGGGCGAGGGGCAGTGAGGGGAGAAGCGTGCCCGTGGGCTTAGAGAGTCGCGGGACGTGCATGTGTGTGAAGCAAGGCGGGCTATGCTGCGTTGTCCCACCCACTCCACCCATGCTCATGCACCTCTTTCTCTGCGGTGGCAGGTCCAAGTGGATGCCGCGCGCTAAAGTCGGTGATGCGGCATACGTGTTAATGAAATGGGAAGGAAAGACTCTAAGGGACTGCTGACTATGGGAAACTCCCTCTTGCACCTGTACGCACGCGCACTTCCGTGAGCACCAGACATCGGCACTGGGTGCTCATGCTTTCCCCGGACGTCTTGGTAAAGAAACAAAAAAGAACTGAAAAGGGAGGAGAACCGCCAGGGCAGGCTGGTGCCGCGCTGCGTGTTGGTGGCCTTCCCTCCGTTCCTTCCTGTTGCCTCTTTCCACGGTGCGCCCGCTGGCCGTGGATAGGTGGCCCACCGGCGTTCGATTGCAATGCGACAGTGACCCCCGGCTCGGATGCGAGGGGGTGGTTGAGCGAGGACTCTCCTGCTGGCGAGTCTGGTGTGTGTGTGTGTGTGGGGCGGACACTGTGAACTGCCATCGCGTGCCCGCGAATCCGCCAGCCCTGCTCCGTGTCGACTTCACCCAGTGTCGTTAGCGTCGCCAGTGTCTCACTCTCTCTCCCATCCATACAACCCCCCCGCCCTCCCGCCACGGACCACCGTCACTCCACTTGTCGCCGCCCTGCTCCCTTCCTCTCCTCACGCTTCGCGCTTTTCGCGTGCGCCTCTTGTCGCTGGCCTTACCGGCCACTCTTGGCGACGACGTACCTGCTCAACGTAAACACATGCGCACAGATTATCATACGGTAGACTCTTTCGTTTCCTCTTCTCACCTGCCCACGAATCTTTCTCCGTCTCTCGCGGTGTGGCTTGTTTCGGTTCATCTATATATATATTTTTTACTGTCTCGTTTTGTTTACGCTTCATTGACATTTTTTTCTTCCTTTGCGTGGCCGTTTCGTTTTGTGTGACCGGTGCGCGCGCGCTTTTGGAGCTCTTTTCCCCTCCTCACTCCTCCACTCGGACTCCCTATTCTTCTCGAAGCGTTTCGCACCGTGGTGCTCTCTGTGTATCTGCCTGCCGCTCTCTGGCCGCCCTTCCCCTTTTCTGTCTCGGCTCATCACCTCCACAGCCGCACAGCAAATCTAAACGAAGGAGCGGATCCCTCCGGGACTCCGTGGGAGAAAGGTGGGAGAGAGGGCATAACGGAAGCACCGACGACAGCATACAAACACACACACATATATATATTTATATAGCGTGCACATATACGAGCGCACAAGTGCCACGGCGCAAGGGAAAAGCGGTTCTAATCAGCACATATCTTTCTCTGCCTTCCTCATTTACCCTCACTCCTTTCGTCCACGAGCCCGCTCCCTCCTCAAAGAGCTGTACGACTGCCGGGACTGCCATCCCCCCTCCCCTCCCCCTTCGCTAACGTGCCGGGAAGCTGAGTGACGAGAAAGAAGTTCACAGAGTGGGAGGCCTGTGTGCCAGGCGCTTCTCGTTTCCTTTCGATTTTATATCACTTTTTTTCTCCCCGCCTCTCTCTCTTTGACGGTGGTGTCTCGGTGCTCGGCGTGCGCACCGGTAACGTGCATACATCGGCACATCCCTTCCCGTCCCCCTTCCCATCTCATCTCCCCCTTTCCTTTCCAAATATTTTTTCGGTTGCCTCTGTCTCGCTGATCATCGGTCTCGAGCCATTTTTTCCCCTTCCGCTTACTTTGTATGGTGCCTGCGTGCGCGTGTGTATAGGCCAAAGAAAGGTCACTCCCGCGCGTCCTGTTTTCTTCCCCTTTTTGTTGTATGCGCATTACCTTACTGCGCTATTCTCATACCACGCAGCAGCACATCCACACGCACCTCCACCGCCTCCCTCCCTCAGCACTTGGACGGTACATCTGAACAAATTCACCCC
Source organism: Leishmania martiniquensis (assembly GCF_017916325.1). Lineage (NCBI taxonomy): Eukaryota > Euglenozoa > Kinetoplastea > Trypanosomatida > Trypanosomatidae > Leishmania > Leishmania martiniquensis. The sequence continues at coordinate 238,707 of NC_090146.1, forward strand.
CTTTTTTCGCCGTTCTTGTATCCCTTCAGGGTTGATACGCGTGCGTGAGTGGCGTTCAAGTCGGCGCGTGCGCAGCCGCTCCCACTGCAAAGGGGATCGCTTCGCCTCTTCGGTGGCAGCTGACGTATCCCACCTCGTGTCGCTCTTCCTCACTCTTCCGCGCTTCTCGTTTCGGGCTGCATCGTATCACGCCCTCTATTTGGTGGCGACGAAAGGGGAAAACGTAGAGTGTGGACGCGGCACACGGGTCAATCAGCACGTCACGTTCTCGCCAGGCTCTCTTCGCCCCTTCAGTACCGCCTCCTGCACCCTCGCCTCGACCAGGGAGCCGACCCTCTTTCCCCCCGCACCACCCCAAACGGGTGCTTCCCGAGCACCCCCCTACACACACACACATACACACACACACACAGCCCGACTTAGGTTGACGGGGCGTACGCCACGAGGGGGTTGAGAAGTAGGCTCCCGCGATACGGCCGACAAGGGATAAGCTTCTCTGCAGCTGAAGCGAGGGGTTCCTTCAGTGGAAGAGACCGAGAAAGGTCGACGGCCCGGCGCTCTGGAGCGGGACGAAAACGACAACAGCTGCAGCGCCACAGAGAGGAGGCGATTGCATAGACGCAGAGAGCAGAAAAAGGGAAAGAGCGGTGGTAAGCGCGGACGAACAAAGGAGGAAGAGGGCTTGGCGCTGAGTACGCTGCTACACACTTGGGACACACACACACACATACACTGCCTATCCCCTCCTTCCTCTTTTTTCTCTCACGTTCTCCTGCTCACTTACTTTCTCCCGTCACCCCCTCACCCCCCCATTCCACGTCTGCGTATAAGACTTCCCCTTCCCCCCTTCCCCCGCCTTTCTCTCTCTCGTTGTCTCTCGCCACTCCTTCTGTCCTCCTCGTGTCTTTTTTCCATTTTGTGTCGAGTGTGCAGTTGTATATAGTTTATATATTGCTGCTTTTTCTCGCTTCATTCCCACCGTCTGTGCCGGCGCGTCTGTGTACGGGGAAGAGGATCGCCGTGCTGCTGCGAAATTCCTTTCCGTTTCGTCTTCAAAGCTGGCGTGCATATTGTTCTGCGCTCACCTCTTTTTTCTCCCTTTTTTTTGGTCTCCGCCATCTGTTTTCTGCACCCCTCCGTGCCACTCAGGTCAGGGTGCGTGGCCGCCGCAGACACGGACGAAAACGCGACGACGCACATGCGCATACAGAAACTCCTGATTCCCAAACAAGCCGGCACACAGACACACTTTTTCCGCTCCTGCCACTTTCCTGCTTTGCCCCTCTCACTCTTCTTAATTTTTTCTTTCATCTTCGCTTGACCTGTATTTTTTTTTTCTCTTCCTACCTTCTTCCATGCCTCTCTTTTCCTCTTGACTCCCTCTCCCTCTCTCCAAGCTCGAGCTTTGCCTGCCGGTGTAGTGTGTGTCTCTCGCTTTTCCTTTCCCTTTTGGATCTCCCCTATCTTGTCCAGCTTTTTTTTTCCTCGTCGTTGGCTGCCGCTTTCGTTGTGCTTGTCCATCTCAACGCACCAGACGCCCCTCCCCCTCCCCCCTCCCCTTTCGCATACAACTCTAGAAGAGTGACTTATGGGCGATTCGCGCAAAAAAGCACACGCAGAGTGAGAAAAAGACACACGTCTGTGACGCACCTGTCCGTCGACTTCCGCCCTTTTCTCTCTTTCCCTTTCATGAACGAAACATTTTTTTTTCGTCCTTCGTTTCTCCTCCATCGTTCATCTTGTTCACACTCTCCTCTTCCTTCGCCTCCTCCTACTGCTCCCTCAGCCCCGTTCTTGCCGCGCTGTCTCTTTAGCTGCTGGTGAGCCTGCGTGCTCTTGTGAACTGCACCGTTAGCCGCATCTACAGTGTTTCGCGAGTGGGTGAGCCGCAGAAGGCCTTTCCTGACTTGTCCTCTCTTCCGCTCCCCCTTCTCTCCCCAGCGACCAACCTCGTGTACGCCCTCTCTCTCTCACACACACACACGCACACACCCTTTGAATCTACTCCGATCCGCGACAGTTGCCAGCGTATTTCTTCCCCTTCTTCTTCCTGACATCACCCCTGCACAAGTGCAGCTGCGCTTTGTGTTTTTCTATTGCTCGCCGCATTTTTCCGTTTGTGTCATTGGGTCGGGATTTGGGAAGGGGAGGGGGGAAAGCAGTGCCGCTGTGAACCCACAGGTGGTGTTGCCGAAGGGCGAGCGGTGAACGGCAACGGCTTAACTAAAGAAAAGAAAAAGAAGGAGGGGTGGTGCATACGCCAGCAGCTTTCTCCCCGCTCAAATTAAAGCAACGGAGAGGCGCACTTGTGACGTGCGCATTCGTGCGATTAGGCTGCGCCCTTTTCCACTCCACAGAGGAGAAACGGCCAGACGGCTTTGACGCGCGAGGCGCACTTCAAGAGGGAGAACGAGGCGCATCATACTCCCCCTCTCCCCCCTCCCAGCTCCTTCTGACAAGTTGATTTAGGAAGCGCAGGTGGAAGCATCGGGTAAGAAAAAAAAGCCAAACCAAGCGCCCACGCACGCAGCACAGATACAGTCAGTGGCGCAATCGTCTCCTCTGACTCTCTTGCATCTCCACGTCTCTTACTGGGTAGAAAGCTCAAAAGCCGCGTCCTTCTCTCGATATCGTTTGACCCTCCCCCTCCCAACTTCCATTTCAGCGAGGCTCCGTCACGTTGTGCAGTCTGAGTGCGTACCTGTCGGTGGATCATCATCTCTCTCCCTCTCTCTCTGTCCCTCTTTGCCGTGCCAGAGGTGATTTTCTCTTTGCGCCTTCGCTACTGTGAATCATTCCTTTAGACAGAGAGAAAAACGAAGGATTTATCCCTCTCTAGCCGATTTTCTGTAGAGAAGTTGCGTCGCAGTCTTGCGCGTCTTCTCATCGCTCTCTTTAGCTCTCTGGCAAAGTGGGCTGAAGGGAGGCTCGGCACATCACCGAGCGAGCGAGTGAGAGAGTAAGAGTAAGAGTGAGAGAGAGAGAGAGGGAACAGGAAGGAGGAGGAGCGAGACGGAGAGAAGAGGAACGAGCCTCCCTGGCATCCAGAGAGTAACAGACGGTACACACGCACACAGGGAGAGTCAGCTGCCGCCCGACGAGGTGGTGTGGAGAAAAAAACGATATAGAGCACCAGGGAAAGGCGCGGAAGCGTCGAGAAACGAAAAACTGAGTTGGACTCGCTCCACCAAAGGTAAAGGAGGAGAAAACAAAGGGGGAGAAGAGCGGACAGCAGTCGCACGACATACATATACAAACGCAAACAAGCTTGACTTAGGACATCCCTCCCTCCCTCCCGTTTCTCCACTGACTCACGCTTGTCCTCACACGTCAAGCCGTAAGAGGGTCCGCTACCATTTTCTTAATCCATTTCAGAAAAAAATCCTGTATGCCTTTTTGGGCTCATCGAATTCAAATTATTCGTCTTTTCCTTTCTTCCTTTTTTTTTTTGCTTCTCTCTGTGTCACTGTAAACTTTTTTTTGTCTGCCGCTGCTGCTTTCTGTCGGCGTCCGTGTCGCTGTTGTTTATTATTTGTTTCGAACTTCCCCCATCTCCCTCCCCCCCACTGTCGCTCCGTCTGTTGCTCTCGGTAGAGGAGCAGACACATTATTCCATATACTGGCGTTTGGTCGTCTTTCCACCTTTTTTTGTTTTTTTTTTCTATTTCGGTTTCCTCTTTTCGAGCGTTGCTCCGCTTTGTGTTCGCGCCCTTCTGGTTGGAGGGCCTCTCCCTTTTCCTGCCCCGTCTGCACGAACATCACTACCGTGCGTGTGGTCTGTGTGTGTGTGTGTGCTCTTGTGCCGCTAGTCTCTCTCTCGCTTTCACACGCTTCTTTTTCTTCTCTGGCTGCGCTGATTGCGCCTCACCGACTTGATCATCACCCCCCCTCCGCGCTTGAATAGAGTTCGCCTCTGCTTCTCGCTCCCTTTTTTTCTCTGCTCCTCGCGCACCGCGCACGATGTACCCATGGCACTCGATGGGGTCGTCGTCGCCTCATCCTACCCTCAGCACCAATATCACCTCGCCCAAACCCCCCCCGAATGCTGCCGCTTCCGCCGCCGTTGCCCCCGGGGCTCAGTGCGTTGCTCACGGCGGCAATGCGCGTCTCTCCCAGTTTTCGGTCCCCCCAAGCAGCATTCTGGACGAAGACATGAGCCACCTGCTGAGCCTCAACGACATGGGCGCGGCCGCGCTTCCAGTCGCCAATGCCGCTTCCGCAAACGACCTTGGAGAGGCTAAGGGGCTGGTGCCACCGCCGCCGCTGAGTATTCAAGAGTATCCAGAGGAGCGGCACCAACAGCAAGAGGTGGCACCCTCACAGGCCTTACGCCGGCCGCAGGCTCCTCTGCAACCACGCTTCGCCCCTTTCACTGGCGCGGACGCTTCCGCCTTCTCAGCTTCTGTCGGCGGCGGGATGCGGCAGCGCCTCGTCTCATCAGTGTCACAGCAGGGTCGCTCGTCTTGCATCCTCCAGAGCTTCTCGGAGGAGTCCCGAGCACTTGATCAGATCACTGCATCGTTCGCGGCGCAGACGCTCGACGTGAACGCTACTACCGTCATCAACGCCTCCCTTGCCGGTACCCACGGCAGTTTTTCGATGCTGGCGACGGCGTTGTCGGCGAACCTGGCGGAAGAGAAAGACTCGAGCTGGGACACCTCTTACCGCACTGACCGCGGGGAGGCGTGCGATGATGACCGACCCCGAGCATCGAGACACACGCACGTGCACGGGGCTGCTTCGTTCTTTTCCATGTCGCTCTCGTCAAGGCCTTCCTCGCCACTGTCGCCATCACCGCCCGTGACAGAGGAGTACATTGTCGGGTACACCTCTTTCCACCCGCCGGCGGCGCCCCCCTCGTGCACCGAGGACGACGAGTATGACCATGCGATGCATGGCCAGGCTGAGTTCGTCAAACAGCTGTGCGACGGGACCGGCGACAAGAACAGCGAGTCGGCGGGGCTGAACGAGCCGTGCGACGTGTCTCGAGGATCTGCGCAGCAGCAGTCGGACTCTCTGCACGTGAAGGTGGGCGGCCTCGGCAACCTGTCGGCGATATCGGGGCTCCCAGCGGCAGGAGAGCCGGCGGCCGTCGCCGGTCCCTTCTCAGCATACAAGCTAGCAGCGACATCGAATGCGTCGGCACAGCCGGCATCTCCTCCTTTGAGCGCGTTCCAACCACTCAGCACTCCCGCAAACGAGCCGAACGAGCATCAGGCATGCATGGCGATCAGCGTCACCAGTGTTGGGACTGCGTGGGACGCATCTTTGGGGAGTGCTAGCTTGGACGGCAGCACGTACGCGCATTCTCAAGCGTCTTCCGGGAACCTTCAGGCCGCGCTGTGGCCGTCGCCGGCGATGGCTACCGCCCAGCCACAGCCGAAGCAGCAGGTTCAGCGCATGCCACCACCGCGGGCTCCGTTTGACCTATCCCCCCTGCTGGCGCAGACGTGGCCTCGCACTGCTCAACCTGCGAATGCCGAAGCGGCGTCCCGCGGCAACAGCCAAGCTCCATGTCTGCATCAGCGTGAGGGAAGCGTGGATTCAAAGTGGAGCCTGCGGCCATATTTTGTGGGAACCACACCTGGGGGAGTGGCGACGCTCGCAGGTTCGGCGCTGCCTGGAAGGGGTGTCTACACAGCAACGCCAGCGCAGCCCTTCCATGCGGCGAACAGTTACTACACGGGTGGCGGCACGCCTCCGTCAGGTTGCCCAGCGCAGATGGTCATGCTACTGCCCGCATTCAACGAGAGCTCGTCTCCAGCTCACTCTCCGCAAGCGCAGCAGCAGCAGCAGCATCTGTACGCCCTGCAGGTACAGGCGCAGACTCTCTCTACGAGCGAGGCGGCTTCCGCTCCGGCCCACGCATCTACTCACGGCAGTGGTACTCTGTCATCTCCATTGATGCGTCCCTCGACCCCTCCCGCGATGGCTGCCAGTGGGGGCGTCGGTGCTGTCACCCTGTTTTACGTCGCCGCCCCGACAGCCTTCGCCGGGCTCCCCTCCACGGGAGCACCGTCTCTGGCGAACACATCTTCTCCCTGTAGCATCTCCGTCAACTCGTGCCCGGCCAGAATGACACAGGCCGCCGGCTCAGAACCGTCAGCTCCAAGCCCGCCCTACGTGTTCCTGAAAGCGTGCTCCCTACCAACGAACTCAGAATCGCAGCCGCTGCCCCTGCAGCTGTACGCGGGAAACGTTGCCTCGCAGCTGCCTAATGCAGGCATGCCGGCATCGCCTGAGCAGGCCGCCCTACACGTCAGGACGTCATCGCTCGTGGGTAGCTCAACCGTAGCGAACCTGCCGAAATTCGCGAGCACTGAGATCTTCTCTTCGGGGACTAAGTCAGCTGGACGGACCTGCTCTGGCCGCCGGCCGGGGGCACCGGCTGCAAACATCGAGCTCACGCGCAAGCAGGTCAATGTCCACGGCGCCATGGCGAACGTGTTGTCTTATTATCCCTACAATACAAACACCCCACCCGCGCCAGCGGCGCAAATTGTGACAGGGGTGGGTTCGACCAGCAACAGCATACTCACGCAATCTCTCTGTGGGTCGTGCTGGTCGGCGCAGTCCATGAACAGCAGCGCGGAGTGCGACTTGGACGAGAGCGCGCGATCGGTGGAGGGAGCTCAGAGCCACGGCGCGAGGGGGGAGTTGGTTGCCTCTGCGCCAAGAGGTGACACGCTCGCAGTGGTGAGCGCGCCTGTGCTGCCCGTCTTCATTCAAATGTTCCCTTGCGAGCTGCTTGACCGTGTCGGCCTACTGAACCGCGTGATCGAGGCGACGTGCGGGCGTGAGGCTGGCCTGGTGCAGGGCTTTGAGTCCCGCTCAGAAACCTCCTTCATTGCCCACGTGCGAACAAGCAATGTGTGGGAGCTGATCTACAAGTTGCGGTGCCGCGTGCTAATGGACAGGTTCGGCTTCTGGTACGCAGCCGACATCGATCAGTATGTGCGGATGAAGGAGTACTGCGAAAGTGTGCGACGACTGCCACAGCAGACGAGGCATTTCCAAACCGACGGGCTTCCCTGCATGCCCCTCGTCGTGGAGCTGTCGCGCGCGGTGGACCGCGCACTTGTCATTGAGAACACAACGCCGCGCTGCTTCGATGAACTCGTGCCGATCACCGCCGTGGATCGCCATCGCGCACGTATGCAAGGGTCGTCGTCAGTCCACTGTGGCCACACCAGCCCGAGCACAAACAGTAAGGCAATGTGCGGTGGCGGCGCCTCGGTGGCTGGCGGAACCGTTTTTCCCAACACCCCTGGTGGGGATGCGTGGTCGCGCCGAAGAAGGTCGCCGGCTTTCCTCACAAACGAGGCGCACGTGTTGATGCCACCACTTACGGTACCGGGCTTGGCGGGTGACAGCTACAGGGTAGGCGGCAGCTTTGGTGGCCGCAGCGCGCAGGTGCTCTATGCGGATCCGCACTTCTTACCACCGCCGTCCACAAGATAGTGAAGGCGATAAGCAGTGCGCGCACCGACACGCAAGCGGTGTGGATGTCACGCCCGTGTGCCCTGCCCCCTCCCACTGCTCCCCTCAATGTCTGTCTCTTTCTTCCTCTCTTCCCCTCCTCCTCCTCCTTGGTGTACGTGTGTGCCTGTGAGTGTCTTCGCTTCGGCAATAGACCTACCACTGCTAGCGTACGCTCGGCCATTGAAGGGGGAAAAAAAGGGCATGCTGTGCGTGGCGGACACCCTCACTCGAGGCTGTTTTCTTTTTTTCCTTTCCACCTCCTTATTCTATCCTCTGACGCCCTTCTCGCTGTCTTCCTCTTCTGTGCATTGGTGGATAGGTATGCCCTCTTCTCGGATCGCTGCAGAAGCTTACACCATCAGAGAGAGAGAGACAAGCACGGCATCGGTTGGCATGGCTATTTCGCCCTCCTCCACTCTCCCGTTTGCCGCTGGCCCTCCTCCTCCTTTTTCGCTGCGTAGGCCGCTGCGCGTCTTCGGTTACGCGTCTGCGCTTCTCCTTCTTATTGCCTTTGCTCTCTCTATTCTTCGGCACCTCCTCATAGCCCCCCTCCTCTTCCTTTTTTTCTTCGCCACGCACACTCGGATCTTCTGTCTTGGTTTGAATCTCGGTACATTTCATGTCGGTGAGCGTACCGCATGAAGGCATACACATACAGATGTATTTTTGAGGTGTCGGTCTGTCTGCGCATAGACGGTGCCTTCTGCGTCCGAGACACGTACGCGTAAGTCCTCTTTTTTTTTACTTTGCTTCAGAACTCTTCACGTTGCCGATCTTCGTTAGTTTCGTTCTGTGTGTTTCAACTCTGTCTGCCCTCCCTCTCCCCTTTCGTACTTTACGATGTCGCAGTCATCACTCAGAACAGTAGGGTAGGCCACAAGGGGCACCGTGCTGCTGCTTCTGTAGAGCCGGTCGTGTCTATGTATGTACTGTATCTCTCTCTCGCTCTCTCTGAGCGTTTCAAACGTGCACGTACACATAAAAAACTTATATATATATGTGTGTGTGTTCCTTCGTCATGGATAGCTTCGCTCCTTTTGCGCCCCCGACCTCACCCCTTTTTCTTTGACTGATGTTAGCTTCCTCGTGTCTCTGCGTCTCTCTTACTCTCGCGCTCGCTCGCTCTCTCTCTCTGTGTGCATGCGCTAGCCGGTACTGACCGCACTCACTCCCCCCTTTTCCCTCTCTTTGGTTCTCCTGTACGCACCTCCTCAACCCTCAGATGCTGCTTCTCAGGCTGATGCTGATGACGTTCGTCATCAGTCTGCATTCCCGCGACTTACCCTTCGCCTCGCCTTTCCACGTTGCGCGCAGCCGTTGTGGCGCTGTCTTCACTGATTCGCTTTCTCGGGGACGCCGCCTCCCCCCTTTCACGCCTTTCGATTTCTTAAATACATACACGCACGCACGCGCAACGTGTGTGGTGAAACATCTTTCCCTTGCCTCCCCCCGCCTTGCTGATCGTGTCCTCCTTTCTGCCTCTATTCCTCTTTCCTTCGCACAGGTAAGGCTGCGTACGCGCTCTGCCCCCCCTCCCCTTTGCCTCTCGTCCTCAAAGCCGATCGAACGTTTGGGTTCCCCTCCTTTCGAGGCGTCGTGAAGCGCATAGTCAGAACGGGGAGGAGGTGGTGTAAGGGCCACCGTTTCCTTTCGCGACTCCACCTCCCCATCTGCTTGGCCCTGTCGCTCTCCTTCGCCGCGCTTTTATTTGCTTCCCCTTCTCTCTGAATCACTCTCCCTCCTTGAGCCCTCCCCCCTCCCTGCACCTGCCTGTATAACACAGCCTCGTGGAGGGCGGGGCACCCTACCCTTCCCTCTCTCCCAACCACACACATACATACATACACACACGCACGCCTTTTTTCTCTTTTTTGCGTGTGAGTTGTTCGGGGGATTTCGCGCTGTCCCCCTCTCCCCTCTCCCTTTTCCATTGACAGCGCATCTCACCTTTGGCGCCCCTATTCGTTCTTACATATACATATATTTATGTATATTTATATATATTCCCCTCTTTCTCCCCCGCCCTTCGCTCGGCTTCGATGGCGTTCGTTACCGTCTCTCTTGCGGAGCGCCGGGCGAGTCAGCAGTGCATGCATGTGCACACATACACATACACGTGTGTGTGTGTGAGGTGCGACTGCCCTTCACAAGGCGAAACGAACGAAGAGCATCAAGTCGAAGAGGCTGACTGGTGGCATGCGCACGAGGCTTCTTCTTGCGTTGCAGCTCGCCCCCCTCCGCGCCACCACAGGCGGCAAGCCGGGCTCGGCATCCCAGTCGAATCCAAGGAAATGGTGGAGGTAGCGGACGATGTGGCTGTGTGCGTGTTGTGCCTCTCTCTTCGGCCTCCTTGCCTACGCTTGTGTATCTCACATAGAAGGTGGTTACCTCTCACGCCATCGCCGTGGTAGCGCGTCTAACGACCGTGCTCGCGTATCTATGCACTCCGCCGCTCTCTCTCTCTCTCCTTCTCCTTCACTTCTTTTCGTCCTCTTAAAAATGCCTCTCACTTCCTCTCCCGCGTGCCCGTGGAACATCGTCCTCAACGCCGACCTTGCACGCAAACGCACGAACACCCGCGCACATTCCACGGCCCCGAGATCATCATCGTCGCTTACCTAATCTGCCTTCCCCTCCTCCCTCCCCCCCCCTCGCCCTCTCTCTCTCTCCCCATTCACAGTTTCTTTTCCCTTCTTCCTATCGCTTATCTCTTCATCTGCCCTATTTCCTGTCGCTTTCGCGTGTGTGTCGCCGGGCGCCTACATCACCCGACTTCAACGCGCGTTGTCGAACTCGTCCTTTTTTTCTTTTGTGCGTACGCGGCGCTTCGCCCTCTCTGCCCTCCCCCCCTCTCCCTCTCTTACTGTGTTCGTATCCACGTCAGGCATGCCCTCGATGAAGCGTCAGCGCTCAGAGTCGGCGACGGAGGAGTTGGCGGTGTCGGAGTACGTGCGGTCATGCACGCAATTCAGGTCGAATGTGACGTTCACGGACATCTCGAAGGTGACGTGCGTTGCAACACGCGTGCTGATCGTGGGCACGGTGGCGCAGCTGCAGGACAAGTCTGTGGAGTCCCTGCAGTTCCACTGCCCGACTGTCGCCGAGGCGCTGAAGCGCGCCAAGGCTGGAGCGACGGTGAAGGTGCTCACGGAGGCTGTGGGGTGCGGGGGCTACAGGGAGGTGATTGTGGCAGCGCTGCCGCCATCTGCGTCGCGCACCAATTGCCCCTACCGCGCGGACAGCATATCGGATGCCGTCTCTGCTGCGTGCGCAAGCGTGGAGGAGGGCGAGACCCTGGATGTGTACGTGCGCGCGCCTGCCGGGGCGGAGTTGGCGATCACGAACGCTATTGCGCGCGCTGTGCCGCACTCGTACACGGCAAAGTGTGGGCAGGCGACGAAGGCGTACATGAAGCAGGCGATGACGGTGAACGTGGTGATGTCGTCACGGGCTGCGTTCACACAGGAGAAGGTGAATGGTAAGAGCGTGTGCGTGGCGGAGCTGGAGGCGATTTGCACATCGGTGCAGTTGTGCCAGCGCCTGGTGGACACGCCGCCATGCATGCTGGACACTGTCGTGTATGCGGAGATCGCTGCCACGTACGCTGCCGAGCTTGGCGCGGATATCACTGTGATTAAAGGCGACGAGCTGCGTGAGAAGGGCTACGGGGGCATCTACTCTGTGGGCAAATGCGCGCAGTACCCGCCGCACCTTGTGACGCTGCACTACAAGAATCCGCACGCCGCTGCGGGCGCCAAGAACATTGCGATGGTGGGCAAGGGTATCATATACGACTGCGGTGGCCTCGCGCTGAAGCCTGCTGCGCACATGGCAAACATGAAGACGGATATGGCCGGCTCCGCTGGCGTGCTCTGCGCCTTTATCGCCGTCGTACGCAGCATGAAACTGCAGAAGAATCACTACCACGGCATCCACCACATCAGCGTGACGCTTTGCATGGCAGAGAACGCCATCGGCCCGAAATCGTACCGCAATGACGACATCGTCGTCATGAAGTCGGGCAAGTCCGTGGAGGTGATGAACACCGATGCGGAGGGCCGCATTGTGCTGGGTGACGGTGTGTACTACGCGACGGGCGAGCAGTGCTTTATTCCAGATGTGTTGATCGACATGGCGACACTGACGGGTGCGCAGGGAGTGGCGACAGGCTCGAAGCACGCAGGCATTTACGTCAGCGACGCCGAGGCGGAGCACGACATGGTAAATGCTGGCCTGCAGTCTGGCGATGTGTGCTTCCCGGTGCTCTACTGCCCCGAGTACCACGAAGAGGTCTATAAGAGCCCCTGCGCTGATATGCGTAACATTGCGAACGTGCAGGCGAGCGCCGGCTCGAGCTGTGGTGGCTACTTTGTAGAGATGCATATGCACGATCGCTTCAAGGGCCCCTTTGTCCACGTGGATATGGCCTTTCCCAGCTCGAACGCCGCCGGTGCCACTGGCTACGGTGTGTCTCTCGTAGCCGCGTACCTACGCAAGTATTAGGAAGAGCTACCAGGCCAGGAAGAAGAGGAGTGACAACAGAAGAGCGAGTTGATTGCCTAGCCGGAGGGCGGCGCGCTACCCGAGACGCGAGCGTGACCCCAATGGCGCGTGTCTTCGTCACTCATGTGTCTCAATCGTTTTCCGTTTTTTTTTCTCTTCATGTTATGTGTGCTTGCTCGTACGCTCTAGCTCTGCGTCAAGCTCTATTGCTTGTGCGCCTCCTCTCCGTCGCCATCTATGAGGAGGTCTGTTGAGGGTGTGGCTATCGAGCGCTCACACATTTTTTTTTTCGATATCGCGTCCCCAGGTGGCTTGCGTCTCTCTCTCTCGCCCACACCTGCCCGTTAGCTATTCTTCGCTCCAGGCAGCGAGACCTACTCCCAAGCCCAGGCATCCCGGCTGCCTTCACTCCACTTCATCTTACCTTCTCCTTTGTGAAACCCTATCGCCCTCTTTATGTGCACGACCAGCGCCACTGCCTTCTCCCCCTCCTCTCTCTTGCCTTCATGCAGGCGAAGAGTCGCTGTGAGCGTTACGCGACACCACGCCAGAGAAAACGGCGTGTGCCGGTGGGGAGGGGGGAGGGGATGACTCTTTGATTCTGTTTCCCATGCCGCGAGCCCCACCCCCTCCCAAAGAGAAAAAAAAGAGCCTAACCGAGCTTGCCGTGTTCGGCTGTCAAACCTCTTCCGAAAGAGATGAGGCGCGTGCAGTAATCTGACACGCTAACTAATATATATATATATATATATACATACAAACGCACACACAGACAGAGAGCGAGACATACCCATAATATAAGCTTATATATATATATAGATATGCACGCGCGCCTGTGCGTGCGTCTCCGTCTTAGTGATTGTCTTTCTCTCTTTCTCTCTGTCTGTGTGCCTGTGTGTGTGTGTGTGTGTCATATATCCTCCCGGCGAATACGTACGGACCGATTCTTTCTTTCGCTTCTTTCGCTTCGTTTTGTTTCCGCCTCCGACTCCGTCTCTGCGCGTGCGCTCTCTCTCTCTCCGTCTCCCTTTACTCTTTTGACTTGGCTGTTACGCGCCCATTGTCGCTGAAGAGGCTCCACTAGCAAAAAAGACGTGAACGGAGGAGAAAAGGGGGGAGGGAGGAGGAGAGGAGGCCGCGAGAGAGGGGGTGGGGGAGCGAGACGGGACGGAAGCGGAAACCGCAGGAGGAGCTTTCGTCGGGGTGAATGAAGAGGCTGCTGATGCGGAGGCTACGCGTGTGCCGGCCGGCAAGCCTCCTTTACGCCTCTGGTCTCTCTCTCTCCGGTGTAGCGCAGACCTCAGAAGGGGTATGCCCGTACGCAGAGATACGGACACGAACGCGCGGCTACGGCTTACTATACCCTGAGAGAGACAGAGACTGACAGGGGGTGTCTCGCGTGTGCATGCCTGGGCATGTGCCGTGGGCGAGGGGGAAGGAGAGGAAGGCAGGTGGAGCACGAGTCGATCTTCTTCGAGGCGCGCTACGCGGATCAAGGAGGGGATGGCTTGGCGAGATGGTATGGGCTCCGGTGAAGGATACGGGGTCAGCTGGTGGTGTGTGCTATATATAGAGAGATACGAGCGAACGGCAGCAGTGTCGGCGGCCGGCTCGCCTACTTGACCACCACCACCGGTGATCTGCCTTTCCGCGGTTCTTCCTTCCCCCCTCCCCCCTTAGCCTTCTCTCTTGCTCGCCATCTTTCGCTCCAGTGACTTTCGCGCAACGCTTTGCCGCGGACCCGCACAGCGAGAGCCCGGCAAGGGCGAGATGTCACCACACATGCGCATGGTCGAACCCGCGCTTCTCTCTCGTCTGCTATGCCCTATCGCTTCTTCGGCACCTTTTGACCTTAGGCTCATCCCCACGCACCGACCAGTCGGTGAACCGCCCCACGCGCATCGAAAATACGACGCATACAGACACATCGTCGAGGTGCTGCAGCTGGTTCGCACTCGCTTCTTTTTTTTTTCCGTATAGCTTCCCGACTTTTGCCCTCCGACAGTTCGCTGCCTCTTGCGGGAGACGTGGCGCCGCATCGCTGCTGTCGTTCCACGGCAGCAGCGGCACCCGATAAGGGTGGCACTACACGGCATCCGCTGCATCATCAAACACAAATACGTAGGGACGCAAAGCTTGCCTGCCTGCGCGCCAGTCCTACACACACTTGCACCTCTCCTCCTCGACACACGCACATACACACTCTTACACACACGCAGATCCTTCACTATACAGATATATGCATACACCACGCTAAGCACGCACGAGTAGAGCAGCAGTAAGCACAGGTGAGTGTCCACGCTGCTCTGAGTGGACGCCTACGAGTCTCTCTCTCTTTTTTTCTTTTCCGCCCTCTGTGCTCTCTCAGGGGTGGGGTGGGGTGAGGAGTGAAGGGCGACCACCCTTCGCCATTCACAGCATCGAAATTCGACCTTTCGCCTTTGCCCCACAGTCGCGCTTCACGTTTTTCTTCAGCAGACAGCGGTGTTGCTCTAGAGCTGGTCATGCGCACTAGATGGGCGACCAGTGGATCACGGAGAGCCAAGTGCGCTCTAGCGTGATCGATGGCTCTGTGGGGCTGCCGCCATCTCCGACAGCGCGGCAGGAGTCACAGAGGAAAACGGGGATTCACATCGCGCGTATATTTCGTGCTCTGCAGCAGCTGCAACCGCGCGCTTCTGCACCGCCGGCGTCCTCTCTGCGCCTCCCCCGCGTGCTAACGCTCGAGGATGGCGCCGCTGCGTGGATGTGCTGTCAGCTGGACCTGCTGTGGGAAGCGATGGCGACGCCGGCAGCGACAACGCCAGAAGCGCAGGTTAACGCTGCTGCGATGCCTACACACCCTCGCACAGAGATTGTTCTCCAGCTTTTCGCCTTGGACGCTCTTCGCCGAGAGCGGCGTCGAGGTGCTTTTTCGACGAGCTCACCGTCACACTCCTCTCTCTCGACCGCCGCATCTCTGCAAGGAGCGCCTGGCCGGGCGGCGAGCTCTGCATCTGCCTCAACCGCTTGCTGCTCGCTACGCCTAGTGCCTTCTGGCGACGAAGACATCCGCTTCGAGATGGGCGGTCTGCATGCTGTGCAGCGTTGGCTCTGGCAGCGTGCGGCAGCGCTTCCATCTGAGCCGGCCGTGGCCATGTCCCCCTATGGCGATCTCAGCGCTCTCATGACGGAATGGGCGACACTAACGTTGCCGGCTTGGCTGGAGAGCCCAGAAGAAACGCGGTGGCGGCGCGAGCGTGATGGGGCGCGGCGCCTTATGCATGAGCTCGCTGCCGGGGCGGCCGCGCGCAGCCCGGTCGGCCCAACGGAGGAGGCAAAAGAGGTGAAGGAAGCACCCGTGACGGCGGCAAGCGTGGCACGCCAGTCCGCTACTGGCGCAGCCGACACGGCCGCTGCGAATGGTGCTAACAGCCTCAACAGCAACGAGGTCGCGTCTATGCCGCAGGCGAAGGACACCAAAGACGAAGCTGTGACAGCCCCGACTGTACACGGGCCGCTTCTGGTGCCGACTGCGGATGATGCGTCTCCTTCCCCTCCTCGACGAGTCCTGAAGCTCGGCGTTGCAGCGGCTGTGAAGCGCACTACCGCGCGACTGGCCAATCCCTCCGCTGCCACCGATGCTGACGCTGTCGCCTGCTTGCCCAGTCGGGGGCAGTCGAAGGAAAGTGCAGAGCAGCGGACGATCGCATCAGGTACCGTCATGTCCCTCGCGATGCCGTCGCCACCGCAGTACCGGGCTGCTGACACGCCGACGCTGAGCTCCGCAAGCGCCATTGACACTCACTGTAGGGACGTGATCAGTGAGAGGAGGCTGACCATGCCCCTACTTCATAGCCTCGGTACACTTGTCCCTTTAGAGACAGCTCCGGCCGCTGCCACCATCAGCGCGGAGCCTTCGCGCCGCACTGCTGCCAGTGAGCTGGGGGCGAAAGTGATGACGAGGACTCCAATGCTACTCAGCGACGAGGACGCCACAGATGAAGATACTGAAGCACGAGGGTCGATCGTGGAGGCGCGCACCACCGCTCAGGATGCTGTAGCGTCTGTCTCCCCAACGTCAGAGACAAGGGAGAGCGCCAGAGCGCGCACGCGATCGCGCCTGTGTCGCTGGCGTCGCCTCGCCCCTGCCGTCTTGGATGCCCCGCCAGGCAGCGAGGCAGCGGAGAACGTCTGCACTCTGCTAGAGGAGTTGGGCTTCGCAATAGATGGCGAGGATGGGCTTGCCGACAAGAGCCTTCGCGAACTAACATTGCCATGTTGCTCCGCGGCGTCATCTGGCGAGCTGTTGAAACCGTGGAAGACGCCTGTATCGCCTCGCGCCAACGAGAGTGGAGCACCTGCGCCGAAGCCGCGGTGCCCTCTGGGGCGCCTGCCGCCTCTCCTCGCAGCGCATGCGTGGCTGGCGAACATGTCGCTTCGATCGTCGTGGCTTACTCATATTCTCGCCATGCCAGATTCGGAATCCTCGCTCACTTGTGGCGACGGCGGCGAACCCCGCCTCGAGGAAGAAGAGGCGACGCTGCTCTCGAGCGTCCCGCAGGCGACTCCGCTCACGGTACCCACGCCGCCGGCTTCCCCAGTGGCGTTCTGCAGCCCCGGCTCGCCTCCTCGTCCACCGCTGCCCGCAGCATTACCTGCGCTGCCGTGCATCGCGTTGGCGGACCATCGCGTGTTTGAGATGCTGGACGAGTTGCTGTGGTGCGCATATCCGTCCACAACAGCTTTTCTGATTAGCCTTGAGAAGAAACTGCACGAGTACTTGTGCTATCCGTTGGCCGGGGTGCGCGGGGCGGCGACGGTCGATCGGGCGCCCCGCGAGGCACCTCCGAAGCTCGAAGAAGAGGTCGTTCTCACGGGTCGTGCCACCCCCGCTCCTCGCCCTCTCCCCATGTCACTCTGGAAGGCGTACCTCGAGCTGCGGTACGGAGCGGTGCACCCGCGGCGGTCGCAAGGTTCGTATCCTTTGCGGTCAAAAATGGGGACCGCCACCAAGGCAGCGGCCTTGATCAGTGGCGCTGGTCAGCACACCGAACTCCACGTTGCTGCAGATGCTGCTCGTGCGACAGCAGGCGACCATCGCTGCGTCGGAAAATGGGAGGCAAGGGTGCGCATGCCAGATGATGAGGCTGCCCAGCAACCTGCGGCGGCTGCCCTCGCTGCTTCAGCTGCTACGGGGGAGCGTGCTCCACTTGCGCCGTTCGCTGCAGCAGCCGTTGCCGCATCGTCTTCGCCGACAGCGAGTACCTTCACCTACGCTGCCGTCATGGATGTGGCCGCAATGGTGTTCCTCGCGGAGCTGCGCCGTTTAGGTGCCCTTGCCATGACGGAGAAAGCCATGCGCGCCGCGCACGCCGTCGGGGAGCTCCACGCGCGGTGCGGTGCCGGGCTGCTGCAAACGGCAGCACAACAGCGTGCTGGCGCGAGCGGCGAGAGCGCGGCGTCGGGTGCGCACTTAAGGTCCACCGACGATGCAGAGAACGTGCGGCGGTGGGCGTCTGCCGCCGCCGACGCTGCCAATACTTCGAGCCTCGGGGATGCGAATGGGATGTGTGGTGACTCCGTGTCTTCACTGCAGGCCCTCCTGGAGGGCACCGTCGAGTCGGACACAGCACTGCACAGGTACGCTTGCAGACGACTCACACCGCTTTCGGTGCTGCAGCTGGCCGCCACCACAAGAAAAGGCACAGAAGTGTCGCAGAAGGGTGGCGGAGAGCGTGAAAAATGCACATCGGTGGCGGCGGGGCGTGTGTGGTTGGCTCTCATGACGGTGCTTAGCCTTGGTGAGAGCGCGGTGGCACAGTATGTGCGCGGTGTCCTGATGCCGCCGCCAAGCGTTCCAGTCATGCCGTCTTGTTACTCGCCCGTGTCGGTAGCATGTACAGGAGCCGCGGCAGAGGCGATCGGTGCCTCTTCACAGACTTCGAGAACGTCGTTGGCGCCGTTGACGATGCCCACGCTCTTTCGCAGCACGTTGGAGGACCTGTATCAGGAAGAGAGTGCCGCCATCGCCGCCGCGGCTGCAGAGGCCGGCAGCGAGCACAGGCCACCACCCCAGCCGTTCTCACCGCCACTGTGCGCAGCCGTCTCTTTGGAACCGGAAGAGGACTCAGCGAGCGGGGCGCCGGCCAAAGGCCGATTTTCGCCCGCTCACATGACCGAAGCAACCCTAGCGACCCAGGACACACTTGTGCTGAGCGCGGCCGTGGCGCTGCGGCATCCTCGCTCGATACTACGGCAACTCCGCTTTCTGTGGCAGCTGAGCTGCGACGGAAATCACGGCGCGAGTGTAACGAGGGCTGGCGTCACCTCGCCCCGGTCAGGGAGGCTCACTCTCCCGACGCCCGCGCCGCCACATACCAGTGGGACCGTCACACACTCCCCGAAAGCCGTCGAGGCAGTAGACAGCCGCGCTGCTGCAGGGAACGCCGGCGGTGGTCTAGCGCCATCTTGCAAGGAAGCGTTCGCCAGTCGGATCGCCAGTCTCGTGGAGTGCGTGCAGCTGGCCTCTCTTGCTGGTCTGCCGCCTCCACTCGCCGCATCACTGACGCCAGCCAGACCATCTTCTAGCGCAGCTCTGGCAGAGGATGCTGGCCGCGCTCTGCGGAGGGATACCGCTGGCACCGCAACGCCAGGGTGCTCGGCAGCCATACGTACTTCTTCAGATGGGGTGGCACCGCTACAGCAGCGGGGCGACACGGTAGCTTTTCCGTCCCTTGTACCGCCCTCAGGTGCAGACCTGGCCAACACGGTCACCACGCCTGCGACGGCGATTCGCCTGCGCCTGCAACTCTCCTCCAAGCCTTCGCCCTCTGACTCCGACCGAGCTACGGTGTGTGCATCGAGGGCTCAAAGCACCGGTGGTGTGAAGCGGTCGCGGGAGCTGCACGAGACCAGTGAAGCTGACGTGGTCGCCACAAGCCGTGCTCTGCCATCGAGCGCGGGTGACGCCGCAACGAGGAGCTCGCGGCCTGAGAAATCGCATCGTGCGGACGGCGCAGCGATGCGCTCTCTGCAGCTCAAGCCAGATAGCTGGACACGCGCACCACCGCCGCCGCCGCCGTCGTTGGAGAGCCTGGCAGAGGTGCACGTGCGCTGGGCAGGCGAGGCACAAGGCG
Organism: Leishmania martiniquensis; assembly: GCF_017916325.1. NCBI lineage: Eukaryota > Euglenozoa > Kinetoplastea > Trypanosomatida > Trypanosomatidae > Leishmania > Leishmania martiniquensis. Next base: position 257,810 of record NC_090146.1, read on the forward strand.
GCAGTGTCTCCACAAGGCTTTCACTCACACCCTCGACACCGACTCCGCCTCTGCGCTCGGCGAGCGGCGATGAGGCCGCAACATCGAGGCCAACGCTTCTTCTCAGTGTCGTGGCATGCACTCTCTGGGATGTACTCCAGGACATACACACACAGATGCCTGGGGCAGCGCTAAGCAGCGCTCGTGTGGCTTGCGGCGATGGCTCGGGTCCAGCAAGCGATCCTTCAGCTGCCATATTTGCTGCATCCGCAATCCTTGCAAGGGACGGCGAAGCGGCGCCAGGAGAAGCGCCTGTGCGTCGGACGCTGTTGCGGCTATGCGCTGGCCCCGCCTACCGTGCCCTGCAGCGCCTGTGGCAGGCCCTTCGCTCTTCACCCGTCTCTGAGCGTGGCGTGAGGGGCTCGTCGGATGCAGAGGCCCCTCCTTGCACTGATGGGGCAGCTGGAGGCCACCCACGACTGGACGTGCTTCTCCCCGCTACTGCTTCTGGTGGGCCGACGCCAGTAGCTGATCTGCGCGTGTACCACACCCTAACGGCGTCTCTGCGTGGAGTTGTGGGTGTTGTACTCGGCTACGCGGTGTACGCGGGTCTGCGGGCTATTTGCTGCGGCTGGTGTGCGCGGTGCGACGCACACACAGGCGCAGCGATGGCGGCGGGCTGCACGACGGCGTCATCTGATGCGCCACCACCGCCGCCGCGCACGCGTTTCTCACCCTCGTATGAGTCGTACGCCTGGCTCGCAGGACAGCTCCGCGCGCTGCACGACAATGTACTTCAGCCTCTTAATCGCATCCTTACAGTACCCGTGCCGGGGATGGACGGTGATGCGCCTGCCAGAGGCCTCGGCGCGCCCACCGTGATGGGGGGCGGCAGCCACCGCCCGGCAGTTCCCATTTCGTCGCTGGCGAGACCACCTAACGTGACGCACTCGGAGTCACTCGAAACGGCAGCATGGCTCAGCTACAATCCCCTTGGGCTGGTGCTATTGCCGGCCCTCATCCGCCAGCTCGAGGCCTCGATTTCTCATTCTCCGCCTGACAACTCTGCAGTGACGAGTGGAGGCCGTCATGGCCTCGATGCACACGGGGCTTGGGCTGAAGTCAAAGCCGCACTTGGGCGAGCCGGCGTGCACGTATGAGCTTGTGTTGACCCCCTCCCCCCCATCTCCAACGCCAACGCCATTTTTCCTTCCTTCACCGGCTACTCATTGCGGGGCTGCGTACGTGATCACGCCGTCTGAAGGCAATGCCACTTATCACAGGGAGAGAGTCCACTTCTACCCATGAGGAGGGGGACGCAGAGAGGCTCACACGCTCACGCTCAGCGCCCTGAATGATGGCGGGTGCAGCCGCGCATGTGGCATAGACCCGCAAAGCAGCCGAGGCAAAGGAACGCGGTTATGTAACGTTAACACGCTCAGGCACACAAAGAGAGAGGGAGGGGGGGACTGCTGCCAACCTCTCGGGCTCGACGCGGAGCTCTGGTAATGTGGGAGGCCCCCCCTCCCCCCTCCACCCCCCGCCTCTCTCTCTCCGTCTCTGATCTCACAAACGACTAACCGAGAAGCAGCACATCCAGCCAACGAGCGAGAGCATGCAAAGCCAAGTGACTCCCACCAGAGCCGCTGCCTCGTCGATAGGTGTGTTTGAAGTCAATGCATGTGTGCGTGTGCGCAACTGCTCCGCCTCGTGCCGACGGCGGTGAATTATTCGCTGAGCGTTTTCTCTTTCTGTTGCGCTCGGCGGGTTTACTTGCCGTCGCGGGACTCGGCGTCGTTAGATGACGCTCAGTGCGAAAAGGGGGAGGGTAGGGGTGAGATAGTGCCGTCACAGGGGCCGTCCATCTTGCTGAACTCTCTAGTTCTGTCGCCCTCTGACCTTTTCTGATGGAGGACGATCTTGACCTCAGCCTCATCGCTTTCTGGAGGTGTCTCTCTTGACTCCTCCCTTCCCCTCACCCTTCACACACACACACAGGCTCTGCCATCTCCCCAAAAGTCAATCACAAATAAGTTCACGACTCGCCCGCTTAAGAGCAATACCGCCTTCGCCTTCATTGCCCGTCCCCACGACTTCGCCCCTCCCCCCCAAAAGAAAGCCGTACCACCGAATTTCGGATCTGCAGGGTGGAGCCGAACTTCGAGCACTGTCCCCCTGGACGGCATACCCTTTAAGAACCTTAAAAGGGAGTGCGCTGAGCTGTACACGCGCCAGGCTAGCACCTTCCCTCTTACCCACCCTTTCCCTGCGCAGACTCAACGCCCGGAACGATTAGGATGACAGAGCTGCCCAACACACAGCTGCACCTGGAGGTGCTAGCGAGTGGCCCTCAGAAGCGCATCAGCGAACTGCACCGCTTCGCTCTTCTTGTCGGCTCGTTTGGCACGATCTGCGGCTCCTTTGGCTACGCCTTCACGTTGGTGCTGCCGAAGATGCAGGAGCGCTACAACCTCTCGCAGCGCGACTTGGCCTCCGTGACGACCGTCGGCCTCGTCTTCGGGTTCTTCATGCTACCCTTCGGTGCTCTATACGACTACGCTGGACCACTGCCGGTGGCTATCTTGTCCATGATTTCGTACCCGCTCGGTGCGATCCTAACGGCGCTGTGCTTCGAGGGCGTGATCGAGGGCAACACTCTGCGGCTTTGCGCCTTCAATGCCTTCCAGAGCGTGGGCATGTCGCTGACTGATATTGTGTGCTGCATGACGGTGCTGTCGTACTTCCCGTCGAACCGCGGTCCCGTGATAGCGCTGCTGAAGACGTTTCCCGGCCTCGGCTCCGCGATCGTCGGCTCCTTCTTCGCCGGGTTCTTTAACGAGCAGGTCTCGCAGCACTTGTTCTTCCTGGCCGTCTTCGCTTTCCTCACAAACACGACCTGCACCCTCGTGATGCGCCTGCCAGCGTACCACCTGACCGGGTACCAGGAGCGTCACCTAAGCGAGGGGGAGAAAGGGCGCCGCCTGGCTACGAAGGCACAGTACCTGAAGCAGCTGCCACCAATGTGGCGCTTCGTCTTCGGCTTCACTATCTTAGTCATCTTCATCGTCTACTTGCCGACCACGTCTGCTCTTGTCGCGTACCTGGGTTTGGGCAGGTCTCACAAGCTCGGGTTCGCTATTGGGACGGCTGTGCTGACGGTGGCCTACACACTGATCGCTGTACCACTGCCCGCACGCCTGACACGGCAGTTGGCGCGGTGCAAGCGCGGGCGCGTGAGCAACGAGGAGGAAGCGACGCACGACAGCGGCACGGTTGACCTCCGCCTGCTGGAGAGCGAGCCGATTCGTGCTGATGCGGCCGCTGCCGCAAAGAAGGACACCGGGGCGATCTCTGAAGAGACTGTCGAGAGCGACGCGCCGAAGTCGGGTGGCGTCCCCGTGGAGACGGATGTGGACTACCTTGCCCCCCAGTACCAGGGCACGTTCCTGCAGAACCTGTGCACGCTTGAACTTTGGGCGCTCTGGTGGACACTACTGTGCGTCTTCGGTGCCGAGTTCGTGATTATCTACAACGCGACGTTCATCTTGGGCGCGCTGCAGGGCAGCATGCCTGCGCCGTCTCTCACTGCACTACTGACGGTGCTGAACGGCGTGGGCAGCGCTGTTGGCCGCCTGCTGATGTCCTTCTTCGAGGTGTGGTCACAGAAGCGCAAGGCTGAGGACCGCAGCCCTATTACCATCGCGCTGTTCTTCCCGACGTCCACCATCATCACCAGCATTGTGCTGTTCCTGACGCTGCCTGCCGCTGCCGTACGTGATAGCCGCGATAGGGAACGGCTTCTGTGCTGCCTCTCAGATTCTGGTGGCCCGTACGATCTTTGCGAAGGACCCCGCGAAGCACTACCACTTCTGCTTCAGTGCTACTATGGTCGCTAGTGTGCTGCTGGACCGTTTCCTGTATGGCGAGTGGTACACGGTGCAGGCGGAGAAGCAGGGTAGCATGCGCTGCTTCGGCAAGTCGTGCGTGCTGATGCCGCTGCTGGTGATGCTCGGGCTGGCGTGCAGCGCGTTCATCACGGACGTGGTCGTGCACCTCCGCTACCGCTCATTCAGCCGGCGCGTCCTGACGGAGCGCGCGCGCCTGTGTGGCGAGTGCACCACTCCGGAGAAGGAGTGGGTCGAGTAGACTGGGGGAGTGCATGGGTGAGTCGTTCGTTCTCCGTAGCCGCCAAAGGACTCCGGCCGCAGCGTGCAGGGGTCAGAGGGATGCGAAGGAACTTTCCTTGGCGCGATGCCAGGGCCCTTCACAGGCAAGCACGCATACATACACACATTCTTCGATGGACGCTAATGCCCTCTGCTAACTCCCCCCACGAATCGCTCTAATGTGCATGCGGTGTGCCATCCCCTTCTCCGATGCTTTAATTCTTCCCATTTCGAGCGTTTTCCTTTTTTGTTTGTGTGTTGTCACGCCGGCGCACGCGTGGTCTGGTGCGTGGCTGTTCATATATGTGCATGTGTTGCTCATCATTTTTTTTCTCTCACACACACGCACGTTAAGGGCTCGGCTGCTCCGCAGATTTTTTTTTCGCTTTGATTTCCTGTCGCACGACTGCTTCGCAACGTCTCACCCTCACCCCCTCTTCCTCCTCTTCTCCGTCGCCGATCGCACACTTCTGCGGTGGTGGGAAGTCTGCGCTGCCGACCGCAGCTTTCTGGCACCCACGTATGTTTGCGCAGACGCTAAGCACATCTTCTTGCACCTGATGTGCGCTCGCCAGTGTGAGTGAGGAGGAGGAGGAGGGGAGAGAGAGGCGCGGGCTCTCGCCTTTGGTTTTCTGTCCAGCGCGGCTGCATCCCCCCTCCCCTCTCCTCCTCCTCCACTGGCTGGGAATGTTTCGCTCGCTGATACCTCTGGAGAGGCTCCCTTCCCTTCCTCCGCCTCGTTCAATTTTTTTTTTTCGCGCATCCAATGGTGCTCGACTATTCTTTCTGAAGCCTGAAAGGAAGAAGGTAGCAGCAGGGCCCCTCTTGATCACACGCGCAGAGAGAAAGATATGCATGTGCATATCTGAATATGGAGCGACAGACAGCGAGGGCGGCGGCCTAGTGGATACGTGCATATACATATATATATTTGTGTGTGTGCTTGCATGTGTGCCTATGTGCCGGTACCCTCCTCTTTGCTCCTCGATAAGAAGCTGAGAATGCCAGCGTGGACCTCTCTTCTCGCTGTGTTCGAGCGTTTCTTTTCTTTTACGCTGTGTATTCTCTCTCACTCTCTCTCTCACTCGCTCTTTTTTTTTCTCGCCGCTGGCGTGGGCTCTGCTGTTGATCACCCTCTCCTTTTTCCCCCACCACCCCCTTTTTCTCGTGCTGTTGGTAAAAGTGCGCGTCCTTCGTTTTCTCTCTTTCTTACTTCTGTGCTGAACGCTTCGTCTTCGTTGAGCGCACAAGGGCCGCGCACGAGATTGCGGTGGCGCCCGCTTTTCGGTCATGTGTGTGTGCTTGCGTGCGCGTTTTCTTAACCTTTCCCTGTGCTGCGCGCTTTCTGTCCAAGACAGCGCATGTGCACAGAATCGGATGCCCCGTACCCGGACGCGTTCTCAGATTTCCCCCTTCCTTTAAACTGCTTTATTTCTTCTCCACCTACCCCACTTCCCCTTCACACACACACACACACATACCGCCTTGCTCTCTTCGTACGCACGAACAACATCCATCGCCCCACCCTACCCTCTACTCTCGTCCAATCTCACCCGGCACTCCCGTGCCGGTGCGCCGGCGAGCGCGTGCGTGCATGCGTGCATGCGCGTGAACTTCGGGGGTGAGGAAAACTGCGCTGGAGAGGGTGCCTCTCGTAACCAACTCGCCTAATCGCGCACGCATGCGTAGGCAACCCTCACTTCCTCGACGAAATCCATTACACAGTGGTGCAGAGGAAGCCGAAAAGAGGGGAGGCGCGTGCGGAGCGAAAGCGAGAAACAAAAAAGGTAGACGAAGAGAACACCTCACAGGGGGCGGTGCTCAGTACCGCCCTCCCTTTTTTCCTCTCCCTTTTCGTTTGCTTTCGTTGACTTCTTCATTGGCTGTGCTGCCACGCATGTGCCGATGCGCTTTCCCCCCCAATTGGGCGACTCTGCTTCTGTGTCGGTAAGGAAGACCTGCCCCCGTGTCTCACGCTTGTCTGCTTTACTCTACCAATGGAACAGCGACCGTGGCCCCTCCCCCCTCCCCCACTTCCCTTCTCTTTCCTTCCAGCATCTCGTGACATTTTTGCCACCCTCCCTTCCCGTCGACCCCTCCTGGTCTATCCCCGCCATTCTTTACTTCGTCTTCGGTGCTTTTCTTCAGATTCCTCAACGCGGCGCTTCTCATTGCCCTCCCCCGCCCCCTACTCATCTCTGTATTGCTCAGTATCGCCGTGACTCCGCCAGACAAATTTGAACGAGCTCATCGAAGAGAAGGGCGTAAAAATTTTTAGCGGACTGACAGTCGCGTACAGCTGCAAGCGGCTGCGGGGGATTCCTGAAAAAGAACAGCGTGAGCATGAGTCAGAGGGAACAGAGGAGGCCCCCTTTTTCGTTTACCTTCTGCCGATCTGCCACCCCTCCACACCCACCGAGACGTCAGCGCAAGCATCATACATATATCTTCTTCTTGTCCCTCTGTGAAACACCTCTCTCTCTCTGTTCGAGTGCCTTTTTTTGAAATCTTCTGTCGATAGCCCTCACCGATAACGTCTGCCTTGCGCCTCCTCCCATAGGATTAATCTTGGCTGGCGCTTCTTCGGAAAAGCGCCTCCACTTCGCATCGCTCTCTCTTTCACGTGTCTTTCCTCAGACGTTCCCGCCCCGCCTCTTCTCTCGTCCTTGTTCATCGCCATCACTCCCGGTCCCTATCATGCCGCCGCTCTCGCCTCCTGATGACGAGGGGGGATGACGTACCCCTGCGTGCGCGTGGTCTGAGGGGCCGAGTATCTCGCCTGCCTCCTGCCAGTGCGGCGCCGCCTCTGGTGGGTGAGGGGCTGAGGCACCGACGGCGCCGAGGAGGTCGGAGCGGCGCACCAGTGCTGATGGCGGCGGTGGGGCCCTGGGTGGCGCCGCGCCGGTGCGGCCTGCGACGCCGAGCGCGCCTGCGCTGCCCGCGTGGTGTGTGGGATGCCAGCGCGACTCTGCCGCCACGGACGCGGCCCTCGCTCTGCCTACTGGTGTGTGAGCACCCTGAGCGATGGCGAGGGGTGAGCGCGCCTGGCGGCGCTCGACTCTGTGGGTGACCTGCGGAGAGGGGGCGGTGGTGGGCGGAGCTGAGGGCAGAGGCCGTCCTTCCGACGAGCGTGTCTGCGGTGCTGCTGTGGTGTGGCCTGCGTGTGTGTGCGCGCGTGTGTGCTGGTGCTGCGTTGCACGCACGCGATTTCTGGCCGTGCGACGAGGCCGGGGTGCTGTTGGTCGATGGCGCGCTCCATCGCTTACGGCTTATTGCTAAGCGACTGTTAACCGACGGCGGAATCGAACCCCCATCACGTCTGTCGTTGGGTGGGCGATGATCAATAGATTAAGTGGTGGTGTAGGTGTTCGCGTTGTTGTATGGATGCACGTTTGCTACAGAGAGTGTGTGTGTGTGTGCCCCGAAGAGTCGCTGGAGAGCGATGGCATACGTCCTGTGTTTGGGTCTGTCGGCATTGGGCGCGTGGGTGCGCACACATCTTCACGAGGTGGGAAAGAATTTTTTCCAGACTTTCTCTTTGAGCGGGATCCTCCTTGACTGCAGCGCTGCGTGAGGCAGGCCCGCGGGAGTGGAGCGGAGGGGTTGCCTCTTGCTTTAATGCATATGCGCATATACAGAACGGATGATGACCGCGAGGAGGAGTGGGGGCGAGGCGCGGGACGCTCCATGGCTTGAAGGTGCACCGGCCGATAAGCGTGTGGACACTTCAGCTTTGTTGGAGACCCACGGTGAAGAGGAGAGCCGCGCGAAGAAGAGGTGAGCTTCGCGCCGTCACAGGTCAGGACGGAAGCGCTCAAGAGAGGAAGCAAAAGGGCTCCGCATAGGCCGACGGACAGAAACTGGCAGCCGCCGACAGAGTGGAGACAGGGCGCACTGCAGCACGGCGGGGCTGCTCACCTGCGCAAGGCGATGGCGAAAACCACAGGAAAAAGGAGGCATCGTGGCTTTTCTGAGTGGCGCACCGACCGTAATCCCCCCCAGCGCGCTCTTACCCACCCCTTAATGCCGCCCCGTTTGGCGGCCCACATCTACTCTTCTGCCTTTGGCGTTCTACTCCACCTCTCTCTTCCCACCGTCTCGCACGATACCGGACTCTTCACCGTTGTACCGGGGGTCTAACTCCTGCTGTTCGGACGAGGGGGGTGCCCGTAGTCGGCAGCCTGCCCTCGGGTACGGCTGCGGGCTCTTGTGTGCTGGCAGGCGGCTCTGGGCTGGTGCTGTGCGGAGGGGACTCGCTGCCATGAGCACGTTGGGACCAGCTCAATGCGTATCCTGCCCATGGTTCGGCGGAAACGCCCGTCCATCCTTGACCCTCCCCCCAGTGCCCGCCCCCAGGGCGACAGGCTGCGACCCCCTGTGCGCAGGTGCTGCTCTCTGCATGGGCCCCTGCTGCTCAACGCGCCCACCGCTGCCAGAGGCGCGCCCCTGCGTCCTCCGACTCGCGGCAGCGCTGTGCCTGTCGCGGCGCATGCGGCGGTCCCCGTGCCTTATCGGACGTGGCGGCGGGGCGCAGGCGCGGGAGGGGCGCATGGGCAGGCTGCAGGGTCTGAGAGGGTCGTGGCTTGGGGCTGGCCGGCCTCCCCCCTCTCCGGCGTGCGCCTGAACCGCCCGCCTGCCACGCGGACGACAGTGGCGACCGGGACGGCTGCCGAGCAGGGCACCCAGGCCCGTGTGGCGCAGCGCGTGTGCGAGGGGTGGGTGCGGTGAAGGACAGGACGAGCCCGGTGGACGCGTGGGCCGTGTCGACGGCAGAGGTGCAGCCCTAGAGGACGAGGGCGCCGCTGCCGTGCATGCAAGGCGTGCGGGCCGTGGCTGTATGCGCGCAGCTGCGAAGCTGTTCGTGGCGGAGGCGACAGGCTGAGGAGGAGAAGAATGTGCCGTGCGGGCTGCACCACGGAATGTCCTACTGCTTCGTGGGGGTAGGGCGCTTCGAATCGGCGCGCTGCCTGCCGCGAGCGAAAAAGGGGATGCTGTCACTTCTACGCGTTTGGCTGAGGCGCTTGGTCTCACGGGAGGCCGGGTGAGCACTGCGCCTTGCCCCCCCTCTCCCATTCCCCTTTCTCACCTGCGCCGGCACCAGTGATGTGTAAAGCGCGTGTGGGCGTAGCATCTGCGGCCCCCTGCTCCCCGGCACCTCCACACCTCATCCCGCCCCCTCGTCGTCGCGGCTACGTGATTCGGACGAGTGCGTTGCAGGAGCGAAAGGTGGCGCGCGAATAAGCGCGGGAGATCTCCTCCGCGAACAAGGTGATAGGAAGGGACGGAGCCAACACGAAGGGGAGCGGGCCGGCATGGGGGAAAGCTGTGGCGACCCCGCCTGCCCGCCCGACTCTCCCTGCCTTTCTGTAAGGCTCCGTGGAGGCGACGCGGGCTGAGCCGTCTTCTATGAGAACGGAGTGCGTTATGCTGCTGCTCGCCTGCTCTGCCTCTCTGCTTCGCGCCTGGTGGTGCCAGTATGCGACCACACCATACGCTCGCCCCTGGCCGAAGCGCTCGGCGACGGCGCCGGAATGCCAGCCTCGCAGGTCTGGTGGCGCATTCACCGCGCTGTCGTATGGGCACTGCGCGCCCCTCTGCCCGCAGCCCCATGAAGTGCGCTCTCCTTGCCCCTCCGTGTGCTTCATATCTCCATGGTGCGCGTGTGGGTCTGCTTCTCTCTGCGTCGCCCTCTCCCTCCCCTACAGGCACCGGCGCATCGCCCCCTTTTTTCTCCCCCGTTTCTTTGAAGGAATAGCCTCGACGCTGCCGCTCACAAGCCGCCGGCCCCTCTCAGCGGCTTTTCGCCCTGCGCCGTTCACGAGCGACCAACAGAGCCATCGCTTCTTCCCTAATTTCCCATAATTTGTTCTGCCCACCCCCTTTCCAGTGCCCTCACGTGCCCCCTGCGCAGTTGGTGCCCCTTACCCACACGCGCACAGCGCCGCTTGCCTTCTCTGTTTGACTCGACCCTCCTTTCTCCGTTCTTTCGCACAGCTCGTGGCGACGACGCAGCAGTTAAGAGCTCCCCCTTCGCGGCGGCGACATAGCGGGAGCTGCGGTCTGGCTGCCCACCGTGTAGCGCGTGCACGCATACGCCGACGTTTACCTGGCTCACAGACATGCAGGCCAGCGAGAAGGTCGAGGTTCTCCGTCTGGCGACGGGGCCGCAGAAGCCCGTCAACGAGTACAAGCGGTTCGCATTGCTGGCTCTGGGCTCCTTTGGCTGCATCGTGTGCTCCTTCAGCTATGCGTGGAATCTCATCTCTGGCACGATGCAGGAACGGTACGACTTCACACAGCGCGACCTGAGTACGATTGTGACGGTGGGCTTGGCCTTCCAGTACGGTGTGCTTCCCTACGCCTTTTTGTACGACTTCCTGGGCCCCCTCTCCATCAGCGCCATCGGCACCGTCTACTTCCCGCTCGGCACGCTGCTGCTCGCGCTGTGCTTCATGGGCAAGATTGAGGGCAGTGTCGTGCGCCTCTCAGTGTTCAACTCCATGATGGCATGCGGATGCACCATGTTTGACCTGACCTCGTGCATCACCGTTCTTTCACATTTTCCGACGAACCGCGGCCCTGTGGCGGCGCTACTCAAGACATTCACGGGCCTCGGCGCTGCGATTGTTGCGTGCCTGTACGCCGGCTTCTTCGACTCAGACCCTCAGAAGCATTTCTTCTTTCTGTTTGCTGTGGGCCTTTTTGTCGGGCTACTGCTCATTGCGTTCATGCGCCTGCCCCCTTACCATCTTACGCAGTATGAGGAGCGGAAGTTGCCCGCTGAGGTGAAGGAGCGCCGGCTGGCGACGAAGGCGCAGTACCTGCGCCAGGAGGCGCCGCTCCGCCGCTTCGTGTGGGGCTACCTCATCCTGATGGTGCTGCTGGTGTTCCTGCCGACGCAGAGCGCTCTCGTGAGCTACCAGAACCTCGACAGGGGTGCCCAACTCACGTTCGCCATTGTGTGCAGCGTTCTGATACTTGCGTATCTCCTGGTCGCGGCCCCTCTGCCGTTCCTGAACAGCAGCCACATTCCTCTTTTCCACCCTGTCCGCGCCGAGCGGGCCGACAAGGTTGATGAGTGTGACAGCTTGTCGGAGGATGGGAGCCGGGCGCGAGGCACTGCGCTCGGCAACACCGACGCCCTCGATCCGGTGCATATGACTGACATGGCGCAAGGCGCCAGCGCTGACGAAACGACGTCTGACCAGGTGGTGACGTTGGGGGCGTCGGCGCCCGATGAGCCGACGGCTGCTGCGAAGGTGCCGGAGGAGACGGAGCTGGACTACCTTGCCCCGCAGTACCAGGGCAGCTTCATCCACAATCTGAGGATGCTGGAGATGTGGGCGCTGTGGTGGACGTCCTTCGTGACGACGGGCGTGACCTTCGTCATCATTTTCAACTCTGCATTTCTCTTTGCTGCGCTACAGAATGCGCCGGTGGACAGCTCGCTGCGAACGATGCTGACGGTGCTGAACGGCGTGGGCAGCGCTGTTGGCCGCCTGCTGATGTCCTTCTTCGAGGTGTGGTCACAGAAGCGCAAGGCGGAGGACCGCATCCCCATTACGGTGTCGGTCTTCTTCTCCTCAGGCTGCGTCATCGTCAGTGTTTTGCTGTTCCTGACGCTGCCTGCCGCTGCGCTGCCGCTGCCGTACGTGATAGCCGCGATAGGGAACGGCTTCTATAACGGCGTCATGCTGCTGGTCACCCGTACGATCTTTGCGAAGGACCCCGCGAAGCACTACCACTTCTGCTTCAGCGCACTTGTGGTCAGCGGCGTCGTTTTCAACCGTTTCCTGTACGGTGAGTGGTACACGGTGCAGGCGGAGAAGCAGGGCCGTGGGGATAAGCTGTGCTACGGCAAGTCGTGCGTGCTGATGCCGCTGCTGGTGATGCTCGGGCTGGCGTGCAGCGCGGTCTTCACGGACATCACGCTGAATTTGCGCTACCGCTCGTACTGCAAGAGGGCCTTGGCGGAGCGCGCGCGCCTGCGTGGGGAGGCTGCGGCGGCCAGCGGCGCTGAAAATGACGGCCTGAGCGTCTGCGATGCTGCAGAGGAGGCAAGCGAGCAGCGCGGCGAGGTTTAATGTGGGGAGAGAGACGACGGGCGTAGCGACCCGAGGGAGGGGCCCCTCTGCGCCATCGCCGCGAAGGCGCAGACTTATCGGCGCCTGACTGCCAACGCCCGACTGAGGAAATCGTGCATTGGCAAGGGGGGCCCTGCGGTCGCCGCAGCAGTGCGCATGCGCACCTTTCCCGGCAATCGCTCGTAGACTCGAGAGGGAGAGAGGGGAGGAGGGATCTCCGTAGGTTCGTTTCTTTGCCCCTCCTCCTCACTCCCGGTCCCTATCATGCCGCCGCTCTCGCCTCCTGATGACGAGGGGGGATGACGTACCCCTGCGTGCGCGTGGTCTGAGGGGCCGAGTATCTCGCCTGCCTCCTGCCAGTGCGGCGCCGCCTCTGGTGGGTGAGGGGCTGAGGCACCGACGGCGCCGAGGAGGTCGGAGCGGCGCACCAGTGCTGATGGCGGCGGTGGGGCCCTGGGTGGCGCCGCGCCGGTGCGGCCTGCGACGCCGAGCGCGCCTGCGCTGCCCGCGTGGTGTGTGGGATGCCAGCGCGACTCTGCCGCCACGGACGCGGCCCTCGCTCTGCCTACTGGTGTGTGAGCACCCTGAGCGATGGCGAGGGGTGAGCGCGCCTGGCGGCGCTCGACTCTGTGGGTGACCTGCGGAGAGGGGGCGGTGGTGGGCGGAGCTGAGGGCAGAGGCCGTCCTTCCGACGAGCGTGTCTGCGGTGCTGCTGTGGTGTGGCCTGCGTGTGTGTGCGCGCGTGTGTGCTGGTGCTGCGTTGCACGCACGCGATTTCTGGCCGTGCGACGAGGCCGGGGTGCTGTTGGTCGATGGCGCGCTCCATCGCTTACGGCTTATTGCTAAGCGACTGTTAACCGACGGCGGAATCGAAAGAAAAAAAACGCCGAAGAAAACGAAACTGACGACATCTTTTTTCTTCCCGTCCTCCGCTTCTCTCTGTTTCATTTTTGGCCGTGCGCTCCTTTCGTTGCGGTGCGGCTATTCGTTGAGATTTCGTAGCGTTTTTCTCTTTGAGCGCGCCTGTGTCTCTGTTTATGTGTGCCTTTCCTCTCCCTCCCTGCCTTTGATTCTTTCTTCTCATCGCAGAAGTCTTTGCGGGTACCCCTGAGAAGTTCAGTTGCTCTCTCTCCCTTTTATTGTATACATGTTTTTTTTAACTTTACGGCTTGTGACCGTGACGTGCTGTGCAGGTGCTTGTGCTTGTGTGAGTTGCTTTTGTACTGCACTCCAACCTCCTCTCCACTCCTTGAGTCTTTTCCTTCTTGACCTTTCCTTCTCATGCTTCGTTTTCTATTTTTTTTCATGTCGCGGTGTGTGATCTTTGACTTTTCAACCGTGTGTGGAGGGTCTAGTCAGTCTTCCGAACCCTCTTAGCCAGAAAAAACGCCGAAGAAAACGAAACTGACGACATCTTTTTCTTCCCGTCCTCCGCTTCTCTCTGTTTCATTTTTGGCCGTGCGCTCCTTTCGTTGCGGTGCGGCTATTCGTTGAGATTTCGTAGCGTTTTTCTCTTTGAGCGCGCCTGTGTCTCTGTTTATGTGTGCCTTTCCTCTCCCTCCCTGCCTTTGATTCTTTCTTCTCATCGCAGAAGTCTTTGCGGGTACCCCTGAGAAGTTCAGTTGCTCTCTCTCCCTTTTATTGTATACATGTTTTTTTTAACTTTACGGCTTGTGACCGTGACGTGCTGTGCAGGTGCTTGTGCTTGTGTGAGTTGCTTTTGTACTGCACTCCAACCTCCTCTCCACTCCTTGAGTCTTTTCCTTCTTGACCTTTCCTTCTCATGCTTCGTTTTCTATTTTTTTTCATGTCGCGGTGTGTGATCTTTGACTTTTCAACCGTGTGTGGAGGGTCTAGTCAGTCTTCCGAACCCTCTTAGCCATCGGCTCCCCCCCCATCACGTCTGTCGTTGGGTGGGCGATGATCAATAGATTAAGTGGTGGTGTAGGTGTTCGCGTTGTTGTATGGATGCACGTTTGCTACAGAGAGTGTGTGTGTGTGTGCCCCGAAGAGTCGCTGGAGAGCGATGGCATACGTCCTGTGTTTGGGTCTGTCGGCATTGGGCGCGTGGGTGCGCACACATCTTCACGAGGTGGGAAAGAATTTTTTCCAGACTTTCTCTTTGAGCGGGATCCTCCTTGACTGCAGCGCTGCGTGAGGCAGGCCCGCGGGAGTGGAGCGGAGGGGTTGCCTCTTGCTTTAATGCATATGCGCATATACAGAACGGATGATGACCGCGAGGAGGAGTGGGGGCGAGGCGCGGGACGCTCCATGGCTTGAAGGTGCACCGGCCGATAAGCGTGTGGACACTTCAGCTTTGTTGGAGACCCACGGTGAAGAGGAGAGCCGCGCGAAGAAGAGGTGAGCTTCGCGCCGTCACAGGTCAGGACGGAAGCGCTCAAGAGAGGAAGCAAAAGGGCTCCGCATAGGCCGACGGACAGAAACTGGCAGCCGCCGACAGAGTGGAGACAGGGCGCACTGCAGCACGGCGGGGCTGCTCACCTGCGCAAGGCGATGGCGAAAACCACAGGAAAAAGGAGGCATCGTGGCTTTTCTGAGTGGCGCACCGACCGTAATCCCCCAGCGCGCTCTTACCCACCCCTTAATGCCGCCCCGTTTGGCGGCCCACATCTACTCTTCTGCCTTTGGCGTTCTACTCCACCTCTCTCTTCCCACCGTCTCGCACGATACCGGACTCTTCACCGTTGTACCGGGGGTCTAACTCCTGCTGTTCGGACGAGGGGGGTGCCCGTAGTCGGCAGCCTGCCCTCGGGTACGGCTGCGGGCTCTTGTGTGCTGGCAGGCGGCTCTGGGCTGGTGCTGTGCGGAGGGGACTCGCTGCCATGAGCACGTTGGGACCAGCTCAATGCGTATCCTGCCCATGGTTCGGCGGAAACGCCCGTCCATCCTTGACCCTCCCCCCAGTGCCCGCCCCCAGGGCGACAGGCTGCGACCCCCTGTGCGCAGGTGCTGCTCTCTGCATGGGCCCCTGCTGCTCAACGCGCCCACCGCTGCCAGAGGCGCGCCCCTGCGTCCTCCGACTCGCGGCAGCGCTGTGCCTGTCGCGGCGCATGCGGCGGTCCCCGTGCCTTATCGGACGTGGCGGCGGGGCGCAGGCGCGGGAGGGGCGCATGGGCAGGCTGCAGGGTCTGAGAGGGTCGTGGCTTGGGGCTGGCCGGCCTCCCCCCTCTCCGGCGTGCGCCTGAACCGCCCGCCTGCCACGCGGACGACAGTGGCGACCGGGACGGCTGCCGAGCAGGGCACCCAGGCCCGTGTGGCGCAGCGCGTGTGCGAGGGGTGGGTGCGGTGAAGGACAGGACGAGCCCGGTGGACGCGTGGGCCGTGTCGACGGCAGAGGTGCAGCCCTAGAGGACGAGGGCGCCGCTGCCGTGCATGCAAGGCGTGCGGGCCGTGGCTGTATGCGCGCAGCTGCGAAGCTGTTCGTGGCGGAGGCGACAGGCTGAGGAGGAGAAGAATGTGCCGTGCGGGCTGCACCACGGAATGTCCTACTGCTTCGTGGGGGTAGGGCGCTTCGAATCGGCGCGCTGCCTGCCGCGAGCGAAAAAGGGGATGCTGTCACTTCTACGCGTTTGGCTGAGGCGCTTGGTCTCACGGGAGGCCGGGTGAGCACTGCGCCTTGCCCCCCCTCTCCCATTCCCCTTTCTCACCTGCGCCGGCACCAGTGATGTGTAAAGCGCGTGTGGGCGTAGCATCTGCGGCCCCCTGCTCCCCGGCACCTCCACACCTCATCCCGCCCCCTCGTCGTCGCGGCTACGTGATTCGGACGAGTGCGTTGCAGGAGCGAAAGGTGGCGCGCGAATAAGCGCGGGAGATCTCCTCCGCGAACAAGGTGATAGGAAGGGACGGAGCCAACACGAAGGGGAGCGGGCCGGCATGGGGGAAAGCTGTGGCGACCCCGCCTGCCCGCCCGACTCTCCCTGCCTTTCTGTAAGGCTCCGTGGAGGCGACGCGGGCTGAGCCGTCTTCTATGAGAACGGAGTGCGTTATGCTGCTGCTCGCCTGCTCTGCCTCTCTGCTTCGCGCCTGGTGGTGCCAGTATGCGACCACACCATACGCTCGCCCCTGGCCGAAGCGCTCGGCGACGGCGCCGGAATGCCAGCCTCGCAGGTCTGGTGGCGCATTCACCGCGCTGTCGTATGGGCACTGCGCGCCCCTCTGCCCGCAGCCCCATGAAGTGCGCTCTCCTTGCCCCTCCGTGTGCTTCATATCTCCATGGTGCGCGTGTGGGTCTGCTTCTCTCTGCGTCGCCCTCTCCCTCCCCTACAGGCACCGGCGCATCGCCCCCTTTTTCTCCCCGTTTCTTTGAAGGAATAGCCTCGACGCTGCCGCTCACAAGCCGCCGGCCCCTCTCAGCGGCTTTTCGCCCTGCGCCGTTCACGAGCGACCAACAGAGCCATCGCTTCTTCCCTAATTTCCCATAATTTGTTCTGCCCACCCCCTTTCCAGTGCCCTCACGTGCCCCCTGCGCAGTTGGTGCCCCTTACCCACACGCGCACAGCGCCGCTTGCCTTCTCTGTTTGACTCGACCCTCCTTTCTCCGTTCTTTCGCACAGCTCGTGGCGACGACGCAGCAGTTAAGAGCTCCCCCTTCGCGGCGGCGACATAGCGGGAGCTGCGGTCTGGCTGCCCACCGTGTAGCGCGTGCACGCATACGCCGACGTTTACCTGGCTCACAGACATGCAGGCCAGCGAGAAGGTCGAGGTTCTCCGTCTGGCGACGGGGCCGCAGAAGCCCGTCAACGAGTACAAGCGGTTCGCATTGCTGGCTCTGGGCTCCTTTGGCTGCATCGTGTGCTCCTTCAGCTATGCGTGGAATCTCATCTCTGGCACGATGCAGGAACGGTACGACTTCACACAGCGCGACCTGAGTACGATTGTGACGGTGGGCTTGGCCTTCCAGTACGGTGTGCTTCCCTACGCCTTTTTGTACGACTTCCTGGGCCCCCTCTCCATCAGCGCCATCGGCACCGTCTACTTCCCGCTCGGCACGCTGCTGCTCGCGCTGTGCTTCATGGGCAAGATTGAGGGCAGTGTCGTGCGCCTCTCAGTGTTCAACTCCATGATGGCATGCGGATGCACCATGTTTGACCTGACCTCGTGCATCACCGTTCTTTCACATTTTCCGACGAACCGCGGCCCTGTGGCGGCGCTACTCAAGACATTCACGGGCCTCGGCGCTGCGATTGTTGCGTGCCTGTACGCCGGCTTCTTCGACTCAGACCCTCAGAAGCATTTCTTCTTTCTGTTTGCTGTGGGCCTTTTTGTCGGGCTACTGCTCATTGCGTTCATGCGCCTGCCCCCTTACCATCTTACGCAGTATGAGGAGCGGAAGTTGCCCGCTGAGGTGAAGGAGCGCCGGCTGGCGACGAAGGCGCAGTACCTGCGCCAGGAGGCGCCGCTCCGCCGCTTCGTGTGGGGCTACCTCATCCTGATGGTGCTGCTGGTGTTCCTGCCGACGCAGAGCGCTCTCGTGAGCTACCAGAACCTCGACAGGGGTGCCCAACTCACGTTCGCCATTGTGTGCAGCGTTCTGATACTTGCGTATCTCCTGGTCGCGGCCCCTCTGCCGTTCCTGAACAGCAGCCACATTCCTCTTTTCCACCCTGTCCGCGCCGAGCGGGCCGACAAGGTTGATGAGTGTGACAGCTTGTCGGAGGATGGGAGCCGGGCGCGAGGCACTGCGCTCGGCAACACCGACGCCCTCGATCCGGTGCATATGACTGACATGGCGCAAGGCGCCAGCGCTGACGAAACGACGTCTGACCAGGTGGTGACGTTGGGGGCGTCGGCGCCCGATGAGCCGACGGCTGCTGCGAAGGTGCCGGAGGAGACGGAGCTGGACTACCTTGCCCCGCAGTACCAGGGCAGCTTCATCCACAATCTGAGGATGCTGGAGATGTGGGCGCTGTGGTGGACGTCCTTCGTGACGACGGGCGTGACCTTCGTCATCATTTTCAACTCTGCATTTCTCTTTGCTGCGCTACAGAATGCGCCGGTGGACAGCTCGCTGCGAACGATGCTGACGGTGCTGAACGGCGTGGGCAGCGCTGTTGGCCGCCTGCTGATGTCCTTCTTCGAGGTGTGGTCACAGAAGCGCAAGGCGGAGGACCGCATCCCCATTACGGTGTCGGTCTTCTTCTCCTCAGGCTGCGTCATCGTCAGTGTTTTGCTGTTCCTGACGCTGCCTGCCGCTGCGCTGCCGCTGCCGTACGTGATAGCCGCGATAGGGAACGGCTTCTATAACGGCGTCATGCTGCTGGTCACCCGTACGATCTTTGCGAAGGACCCCGCGAAGCACTACCACTTCTGCTTCAGCGCACTTGTGGTCAGCGGCGTCGTTTTCAACCGTTTCCTGTACGGTGAGTGGTACACGGTGCAGGCGGAGAAGCAGGGCCGTGGGGATAAGCTGTGCTACGGCAAGTCGTGCGTGCTGATGCCGCTGCTGGTGATGCTCGGGCTGGCGTGCAGCGCGGTCTTCACGGACATCACGCTGAATTTGCGCTACCGCTCGTACTGCAAGAGGGCCTTGGCGGAGCGCGCGCGCCTGCGTGGGGAGGCTGCGGCGGCCAGCGGCGCTGAAAATGACGGCCTGAGCGTCTGCGATGCTGCAGAGGAGGCAAGCGAGCAGCGCGGCGAGGTTTAATGTGGGGAGAGAGACGACGGGCGTAGCGACCCGAGGGAGGGGCCCCTCTGCGCCATCGCCGCGAAGGCGCAGACTTATCGGCGCCTGACTGCCAACGCCCGACTGAGGAAATCGTGCATTGGCAAGGGGGGCCCTGCGGTCGCCGCAGCAGTGCGCATGCGCACCTTTCCCGGCAATCGCTCGTAGACTCGAGAGGGAGAGAGGGGAGGAGGGATCTCCGTAGGTTCGTTTCTTTGCCCCTCCTCCTCACTCCCGGTCCCTATCATGCCGCCGCTCTCGCCTCCTGATGACGAGGGGGGATGACGTACCCCTGCGTGCGCGTGGTCTGAGGGGCCGAGTATCTCGCCTGCCTCCTGCCAGTGCGGCGCCGCCTCTGGTGGGTGAGGGGCTGAGGCACCGACGGCGCCGAGGAGGTCGGAGCGGCGCACCAGTGCTGATGGCGGCGGTGGGGCCCTGGGTGGCGCCGCGCCGGTGCGGCCTGCGACGCCGAGCGCGCCTGCGCTGCCCGCGTGGTGTGTGGGATGCCAGCGCGACTCTGCCGCCACGGACGCGGCCCTCGCTCTGCCTACTGGTGTGTGAGCACCCTGAGCGATGGCGAGGGGTGAGCGCGCCTGGCGGCGCTCGACTCTGTGGGTGACCTGCGGAGAGGGGGCGGTGGTGGGCGGAGCTGAGGGCAGAGGCCGTCCTTCCGACGAGCGTGTCTGCGGTGCTGCTGTGGTGTGGCCTGCGTGTGTGTGCGCGCGTGTGTGCTGGTGCTGCGTTGCACGCACGCGATTTCTGGCCGTGCGACGAGGCCGGGGTGCTGTTGGTCGATGGCGCGCTCCATCGCTTACGGCTTATTGCTAAGCGACTGTTAACCGACGGCGGAATCGAAAGAAAAAAAACGCCGAAGAAAACGAAACTGACGACATCTTTTTTCTTCCCGTCCTCCGCTTCTCTCTGTTTCATTTTTGGCCGTGCGCTCCTTTCGTTGCGGTGCGGCTATTCGTTGAGATTTCGTAGCGTTTTTCTCTTTGAGCGCGCCTGTGTCTCTGTTTATGTGTGCCTTTCCTCTCCCTCCCTGCCTTTGATTCTTTCTTCTCATCGCAGAAGTCTTTGCGGGTACCCCTGAGAAGTTCAGTTGCTCTCTCTCCCTTTTATTGTATACATGTTTTTTTTAACTTTACGGCTTGTGACCGTGACGTGCTGTGCAGGTGCTTGTGCTTGTGTGAGTTGCTTTTGTACTGCACTCCAACCTCCTCTCCACTCCTTGAGTCTTTTCCTTCTTGACCTTTCCTTCTCATGCTTCGTTTTCTATTTTTTTTCATGTCGCGGTGTGTGATCTTTGACTTTTCAACCGTGTGTGGAGGGTCTAGTCAGTCTTCCGAACCCTCTTAGCCATCGGCTCCCCCCCCATCACGTCTGTCGTTGGGTGGGCGATGATCAATAGATTAAGTGGTGGTGTAGGTGTTCGCGTTGTTGTATGGATGCACGTTTGCTACAGAGAGTGTGTGTGTGTGTGCCCCGAAGAGTCGCTGGAGAGCGATGGCATACGTCCTGTGTTTGGGTCTGTCGGCATTGGGCGCGTGGGTGCGCACACATCTTCACGAGGTGGGAAAGAATTTTTTCCAGACTTTCTCTTTGAGCGGGATCCTCCTTGACTGCAGCGCTGCGTGAGGCAGGCCCGCGGGAGTGGAGCGGAGGGTTGCCTCTTGCTTTAATGCATATGCGCATATACAGAACGGATGATGACCGCGAGGAGGAGTGGGGGCGAGGCGCGGGACGCTCCATGGCTTGAAGGTGCACCGGCCGATAAGCGTGTGGACACTTCAGCTTTGTTGGAGACCCACGGTGAAGAGGAGAGCCGCGCGAAGAAGAGGTGAGCTTCGCGCCGTCACAGGTCAGGACGGAAGCGCTCAAGAGAGGAAGCAAAAGGGCTCCGCATAGGCCGACGGACAGAAACTGGCAGCCGCCGACAGAGTGGAGACAGGGCGCACTGCAGCACGGCGGGGCTGCTCACCTGCGCAAGGCGATGGCGAAAACCACAGGAAAAAGGAGGCATCGTGGCTTTTCTGAGTGGCGCACCGACCGTAATCCCCCAGCGCGCTCTTACCCACCCCTTAATGCCGCCCCGTTTGGCGGCCCACATCTACTCTTCTGCCTTTGGCGTTCTACTCCACCTCTCTCTTCCCACCGTCTCGCACGATACCGGACTCTTCACCGTTGTACCGGGGGTCTAACTCCTGCTGTTCGGACGAGGGGGGTGCCCGTAGTCGGCAGCCTGCCCTCGGGTACGGCTGCGGGCTCTTGTGTGCTGGCAGGCGGCTCTGGGCTGGTGCTGTGCGGAGGGGACTCGCTGCCATGAGCACGTTGGGACCAGCTCAATGCGTATCCTGCCCATGGTTCGGCGGAAACGCCCGTCCATCCTTGACCCTCCCCCCAGTGCCCGCCCCCAGGGCGACAGGCTGCGACCCCCTGTGCGCAGGTGCTGCTCTCTGCATGGGCCCCTGCTGCTCAACGCGCCCACCGCTGCCAGAGGCGCGCCCCTGCGTCCTCCGACTCGCGGCAGCGCTGTGCCTGTCGCGGCGCATGCGGCGGTCCCCGTGCCTTATCGGACGTGGCGGCGGGGCGCAGGCGCGGGAGGGGCGCATGGGCAGGCTGCAGGGTCTGAGAGGGTCGTGGCTTGGGGCTGGCCGGCCTCCCCCCTCTCCGGCGTGCGCCTGAACCGCCCGCCTGCCACGCGGACGACAGTGGCGACCGGGACGGCTGCCGAGCAGGGCACCCAGGCCCGTGTGGCGCAGCGCGTGTGCGAGGGGGTGGGTGCGGTGAAGGACAGGACGAGCCCGGTGGACGCGTGGGCCGTGTCGACGGCAGAGGTGCAGCCCTAGAGGACGAGGGCGCCGCTGCCGTGCATGCAAGGCGTGCGGGCCGTGGCTGTATGCGCGCAGCTGCGAAGCTGTTCGTGGCGGAGGCGACAGGCTGAGGAGGAGAAGAATGTGCCGTGCGGGCTGCACCACGGAATGTCCTACTGCTTCGTGGGGGTAGGGCGCTTCGAATCGGCGCGCTGCCTGCCGCGAGCGAAAAAGGGGATGCTGTCACTTCTACGCGTTTGGCTGAGGCGCTTGGTCTCACGGGAGGCCGGGTGAGCACTGCGCCTTGCCCCCCCTCTCCCATTCCCCTTTCTCACCTGCGCCGGCACCAGTGATGTGTAAAGCGCGTGTGGGCGTAGCATCTGCGGCCCCCTGCTCCCCGGCACCTCCACACCTCATCCCGCCCCCTCGTCGTCGCGGCTACGTGATTCGGACGAGTGCGTTGCAGGAGCGAAAGGTGGCGCGCGAATAAGCGCGGGAGATCTCCTCCGCGAACAAGGTGATAGGAAGGGACGGAGCCAACACGAAGGGGAGCGGGCCGGCATGGGGGAAAGCTGTGGCGACCCCGCCTGCCCGCCCGACTCTCCCTGCCTTTCTGTAAGGCTCCGTGGAGGCGACGCGGGCTGAGCCGTCTTCTATGAGAACGGAGTGCGTTATGCTGCTGCTCGCCTGCTCTGCCTCTCTGCTTCGCGCCTGGTGGTGCCAGTATGCGACCACACCATACGCTCGCCCCTGGCCGAAGCGCTCGGCGACGGCGCCGGAATGCCAGCCTCGCAGGTCTGGTGGCGCATTCACCGCGCTGTCGTATGGGCACTGCGCGCCCCTCTGCCCGCAGCCCCATGAAGTGCGCTCTCCTTGCCCCTCCGTGTGCTTCATATCTCCATGGTGCGCGTGTGGGTCTGCTTCTCTCTGCGTCGCCCTCTCCCTCCCCTACAGGCACCGGCGCATCGCCCCTTTTTTCTCCCCCGTTTCTTTGAAGGAATAGCCTCGACGCTGCCGCTCACAAGCCGCCGGCCCCTCTCAGCGGCTTTTCGCCCTGCGCCGTTCACGAGCGACCAACAGAGCCATCGCTTCTTCCCTAATTTCCCATAATTTGTTCTGCCCACCCCCTTTCCAGTGCCCTCACGTGCCCCCTGCGCAGTTGGTGCCCCTTACCCACACGCGCACAGCGCCGCTTGCCTTCTCTGTTTGACTCGACCCTCCTTTCTCCGTTCTTTCGCACAGCTCGTGGCGACGACGCAGCAGTTAAGAGCTCCCCCTTCGCGGCGGCGACATAGCGGGAGCTGCGGTCTGGCTGCCCACCGTGTAGCGCGTGCACGCATACGCCGACGTTTACCTGGCTCACAGACATGCAGGCCAGCGAGAAGGTCGAGGTTCTCCGTCTGGCGACGGGGCCGCAGAAGCCCGTCAACGAGTACAAGCGGTTCGCATTGCTGGCTCTGGGCTCCTTTGGCTGCATCGTGTGCTCCTTCAGCTATGCGTGGAATCTCATCTCTGGCACGATGCAGGAACGGTACGACTTCACACAGCGCGACCTGAGTACGATTGTGACGGTGGGCTTGGCCTTCCAGTACGGTGTGCTTCCCTACGCCTTTTTGTACGACTTCCTGGGCCCCCTCTCCATCAGCGCCATCGGCACCGTCTACTTCCCGCTCGGCACGCTGCTGCTCGCGCTGTGCTTCATGGGCAAGATTGAGGGCAGTGTCGTGCGCCTCTCAGTGTTCAACTCCATGATGGCATGCGGCTGCATTTTGTTTGACCTGACCTCGTGCATCACCGTTCTTTCACATTTTCCGACGAACCGCGGCCCTGTGGCGGCGCTACTCAAGACATTCACGGGCCTCGGCGCTGCGATTGTTGCGTGCCTGTACGCCGGCTTCTTCGACTCAGACCCTCAGAAGCATTTCTTCTTTCTGTTTGCTGTGGGCCTTTTTGTCGGGCTACTGCTCATTGCGTTCATGCGCCTGCCCCCTTACCATCTTACGCAGTATGAGGAGCGGAAGTTGCCCGCTGAGGTGAAGGAGCGCCGGCTGGCGACGAAGGCGCAGTACCTGCGCCAGGAGGCGCCGCTCCGCCGCTTCGTGTGGGGCTACCTCATCCTGATGGTGCTGCTGGTGTTCCTGCCGACGCAGAGCGCTCTCGTGAGCTACCAGAACCTCGACAGGGGTGCCCAACTCACGTTCGCCATTGTGTGCAGCGTTCTGATACTTGCGTATCTCCTGGTCGCGGCCCCTCTGCCGTTCCTGAACAGCAGCCACATTCCTCTTTTCCACCCTGTCCGCGCCGAGCGGGCCGACAAGGTTGATGAGTGTGACAGCTTGTCGGAGGATGGGAGCCGGGCGCGAGGCACTGCGCTCGGCAACACCGACGCCCTCGATCCGGTGCATATGACTGACATGGCGCAAGGCGCCAGCGCTGACGAAACGACGTCTGACCAGGTGGTGACGTTGGGGGCGTCGGCGCCCGATGAGCCGACGGCTGCTGCGAAGGTGCCGGAGGAGACGGAGCTGGACTACCTTGCCCCGCAGTACCAGGGCAGCTTCATCCACAATCTGAGGATGCTGGAGATGTGGGCGCTGTGGTGGACGTCCTTCGTGACGACGGGCGTGACCTTCGTCATCATTTTCAACTCTGCATTTCTCTTTGCTGCGCTACAGAATGCGCCGGTGGACAGCTCGCTGCGAACGATGCTGACGGTGCTGAACGGCGTGGGCAGCGCTGTTGGCCGCCTGCTGATGTCCTTCTTCGAGGTGTGGTCACAGAAGCGCAAGGCGGAGGACCGCATCCCCATTACGGTGTCGGTCTTCTTCTCCTCAGGCTGCGTCATCGTCAGTGTTTTGCTGTTCCTGACGCTGCCTGCCGCTGCGCTGCCGCTGCCGTACGTGATAGCCGCGATAGGGAACGGCTTCTATAACGGCGTCATGCTGCTGGTCACCCGTACGATCTTTGCGAAGGACCCCGCGAAGCACTACCACTTCTGCTTCAGCGCACTTGTGGTCAGCGGCGTCGTTTTCAACCGTTTCCTGTACGGTGAGTGGTACACGGTGCAGGCGGAGAAGCAGGGCCGTGGGGATAAGCTGTGCTACGGCAAGTCGTGCGTGCTGATGCCGCTGCTGGTGATGCTCGGGCTGGCGTGCAGCGCGGTCTTCACGGACATCACGCTGAATTTGCGCTACCGCTCGTACTGCAAGAGGGCCTTGGCGGAGCGCGCGCGCCTGCGTGGGGAGGCTGCGGCGGCCAGCGGCGCTGAAAATGACGGCCTGAGCGTCTGCGATGCTGCAGAGGAGGCAAGCGAGCAGCGCGGCGAGGTTTAATGTGGGAGAGAGACGACGGGCGTAGCGACCCGAGGGAGGGGCCCCTCTGCGCCATCGCCGCGAAGGCGCAGACTTATCGGCGCCTGACTGCCAACGCCCGACTGAGGAAATCGTGCATTGGCAAGGGGGGCCCTGCGGTCGCCGCAGCAGTGCGCATGCGCACCTTTCCCGGCAATCGCTCGTAGACTCGAGAGGGAGAGAGGGGAGGAGGGATCTCCGTAGGTTCGTTTCTTTGCCCCTCCTCCTCACTCCCGGTCCCTATCATGCCGCCGCTCTCGCCTCCTGATGACGAGGGGGGATGACGTACCCCTGCGTGCGCGTGGTCTGAGGGGCCGAGTATCTCGCCTGCCTCCTGCCAGTGCGGCGCCGCCTCTGGTGGGTGAGGGGCTGAGGCACCGACGGCGCCGAGGAGGTCGGAGCGGCGCACCAGTGCTGATGGCGGCGGTGGGGCCCTGGGTGGCGCCGCGCCGGTGCGGCCTGCGACGCCGAGCGCGCCTGCGCTGCCCGCGTGGTGTGTGGGATGCCAGCGCGACTCTGCCGCCACGGACGCGGCCCTCGCTCTGCCTACTGGTGTGTGAGCACCCTGAGCGATGGCGAGGGGTGAGCGCGCCTGGCGGCGCTCGACTCTGTGGGTGACCTGCGGAGAGGGGGCGGTGGTGGGCGGAGCTGAGGGCAGAGGCCGTCCTTCCGACGAGCGTGTCTGCGGTGCTGCTGTGGTGTGGCCTGCGTGTGTGTGCGCGCGTGTGTGCTGGTGCTGCGTTGCACGCACGCGATTTCTGGCCGTGCGACGAGGCCGGGGTGCTGTTGGTCGATGGCGCGCTCCATCGCTTACGGCTTATTGCTAAGCGACTGTTAACCGACGGCGGAATCGAAAGAAAAAAAACGCCGAAGAAAACGAAACTGACGACATCTTTTTTCTTCCCGTCCTCCGCTTCTCTCTGTTTCATTTTTGGCCGTGCGCTCCTTTCGTTGTGGTGCTTCTCGTATGTCTTCTCCTCAGTGCTTTTTGAAGCGCGTTCTTCGCGCCTGTGTCTCTGTTTATGTGTGCCTTTCCTCTCCCTCCCTGCCTTTGATTCTTTCTTCTCATCGCAGAAGTCTTTGCGGGTACCCCTGAGAAGTTCAGTTGCTCTCTCTCCCTTTTATTGTATACATGTTTTTTTTAACTTTACGGCTTGTGACCGTGACGTGCTGTGCAGGTGCTTGTGCTTGTGTGAGTTGCTTTTGTACTGCACTCCAACCTCCTCTCCACTCCTTGAGTCTTTTCCTTCTTGACCTTTCCTTCTCATGCTTCGTTTTCTATTTTTTTTCATGTCGCGGTGTGTGATCTTTGACTTTTCAACCGTGTGTGGAGGGTCTAGTCAGTCTTCCGAACCCTCTTAGCCAGCCGCCCTTCTGGATATCGTCTGCAGTCGCTTGAGGCGCAGTGATGAGAGGAAGTGTGTGGCTGTGTGGTCCCTCTTCTTGAGCTTGCTCGTTTTCGGTGAACTTCGCCAGGTGAGCGTGCACTTCCTTTGAAAGGGGCCACGGAAAGAGCGCAACAGCGCTGCCGTGGGGGTGGGCATGAAGTTGGCTCCTTCTCGGGGCGGGTGGCTCATGTCGCGTCTGCCGATGTCGCTCATGAGCATGTGGGAGGCGGCAGAGGGCTCCTCTCTCCGCCGCTGCTTCGTCCGGGTGCCACGTTAACGGGGCGCTGAAGGTACTCGGTGATGAATGGCATGAGTTGGGCAGTGGCTGCCAAAGGTGACTTCGCGCGTACTCTCTCCCCTTCTCTCCCCTTCTTCTCTCCCCCTCTTCTCTGCCCTCCCCCCTCCATCACAAACCAACAGGTGAAGTGCACCGTTGCCTGCGCGCGAGCGGGGGCGTGGCCAAACCGCCGTCATTCCTGCAGCTCGCGCGAGGCCTCGGTGCCTTTCGTTCATCCCCCTCTTCCCTTTCTGCTTTAGAATGTCTGTGGCGGAGAGGAAAATTCAGCACGCGACCGTGGCCCTCATCGTGCAGAGAGCGGGGAGACAGAGGGCCCCCGCATTTCTGTTGAGCGCCGAGGGGCTGGCCGGCCGAGACCGGCCAGCCACAGGCTTCTAACCCTACGGCCAAGCCTCGCGCAGCCTCACGCTCGTGGTGCTACGCAACGGGTGCACTCGCTACCGCTCACAGCCCCATAGGTTTTTGAAGATGGGGGCGAAGGCGGGTGACCTACGCGCGTGGGGATCCTGATACCGGGTGACGCCGACGGGTGCACTGCTAAGAATGAGGAGTTGCAGGTGCCCGAGGAGTGCATCCATCGTCTCGAGGGCCCCCACGCATAACGCCTGCCTCCAAGTTCTTCTCAGCAGCCTCGCGGAGCCCTCCCCCTGCCTGCGTCTGCTTCCAGGAGAGCAGAGTGATGCTGAACGGGGACGGCTTGTCGCAGCTTTGCGAGAGCAAGGCGTGTACCACCCGAGAGGGCTCCGCCAAAGACTGCCGCGCACAGAGGAGGATCCGTGGGCGTTCTTCTGCATCGCTTCCTCCCGACTCGGTCGGCAATATCTCACAGCAGCACAGGTGTAGAACCCTCGCTGGCTCACTGCCCGGCCGGCATCAAAGGCTCAGCGAACGAATGCGCAGCAGACCGCGGCATCGTCACGGCCCAGCTGGGGCCCTAGCTTCAGCGCCTCAACGCCATGCTCACCAGGGCCATAAGAGAGACCGCTTTTTTGACCGGGCAGCGAAGGACTGCCACGCAGGGTCCCGTTTGGTGAAGGACGCCGTGGCCTGGCCCTCGCTGAGCAGTCGCCCCGCCCCATTTCTCAGGATCAGCCCGCACATCGGCCAGGCTCGTGCACCATGCGACTCCCCGTCGTCGTTCTCTCGATGGTCGGCAGCGGCGCAGCTGATGGACGCGACAGGACCCTGACTGCGTACAGGATCCTCGGCATTCGCCGCACGGAGACGGCGTTTTCACGCGGGCGCGCCCTCTGCGGCGTCACGTTACCGAGACGAGCAGACAACGAGCCCCATGGCACTGATGCTCTCTCGCGAGCAGGACCATGGGAACAGGAAACGGCACCAGGAGGGCGCGTGCCCGCAGAGGAGTATGGGGAAGCGGGCGGCCGCTACCCCGAGTTCGGTGGCAATAGAGGAGTGGCCGAGACGGAGATGGACGCGGCAGGCAAACGAGACGAGCGCGTTTCTGCACGCACTCCTCTCGCAAAGCCGACGCGCACGCGACACAACGCCGGAGGCAGGCGCCCTTGCAGCTCCAAGAATGCGCGGGGGCGGTCTCTGCGGAAGGTTTGCACCGCAGCAGCGTGCGCGCAACTTCGCGGCCTCTGAACGTGGTCCCGGTCATTCGCAGACAAACGCTCTTCCGATAGACCAGTACACGGCCTTGAGGCACGTTCCCGGTGCGATGGCGTCAGGTCGAACGACACGCGCATCTGCGCGGGACCTTATCCGTGCACTCCGCACCGCTGGCAGGACGGCCAATCAGCTGAGAGTTGCGCGAAGGGGTAGAGGCGAATGGTAGCAGCGGCGTTGGCTGGCCACCCTTCCTACGCCGGTTGACCTGGCGTGTATATCAAGGCTGATGCGTGGATGGGTCGCATAAAGGCTGCGCCCTCGGGTCTAACAGTGCAGCGGGCAATGGGGTCGACGATGCAGTCAGCAGGCCAGCTCAACCGTACTGTTGGCAGCGGCGAAGCCCGATGAGCTCATAGTCATGCGCCAGCAAAGGTTGTGCAAAGCCGCAGGACGAACACCGCCTGCCCTAGAGAGACAGAGAAACCGGCAGGAAACTGCGCGCGGAGTACACTGGTTACCTGACCATGAATCAGCTTGAGCGTCTCTTGGAGCGACTGAGGCTCTCGGCTCGGGCCACCGTGAAGCCGACTCGCTTCTTTTGGTGGCGGTCGCAAAGGGGGAGCGGTAATCGCCCTCGATGTGACCGCGTTGCTTCCTGAGTGTCCCACTGCTGGCCGCGCTGCCGGCGATAGCGGGCTGATGCGGGTCGAGGGTTGGCAGCGGCCCGCAGCGAGTGCACCACCTTTGCCATCACGGTCGATTCGCCTCTTACAGCTTCCGTTTGTGTGTGTGTGTGTGTCACTGCGTTTAGGGGAAGCGAGCGAAGAAGGCGGGAGGGGCGGAGTTCTGCTGCCTCATTCAGCTTTTTTTGCACTCCCCAGCGGCGCCCCTTCAGCTTCCTGCGTCGTTGCCGGGAATATCACACCCTGCTGCTGGCCGCCAAAAACGCGCGTGCACCTACATAGCAACGGGAGAAGGAGGGGGTGGGGTGGTCACGTTTTCACCGCACCTCCCCTCGTATGCTGCGCTCTTCCTGACGACCCCTGTCAAACCTTTTTCATGCGACGAGTGTGCGGAGCGCAAACACAGAAAAGCGCCCGATCGCGCTCGCCTCCTCCCCTCCCCCCTACTTTCACCTCTCATCCCACACCACTCAGTATTCTCTTCATGCCCCGTCTCACTTCTCGTCAGACGTACGCACTCTTACCCGCACACGCTCACCGACGCTCTCAGCCGATTCAGCTCTCTCTCTTTCTACAGAGCCCTTGAATTCCTCTCTCTTTTTTCTTCCACATCTCCGTTAGCGTCGCTGAATAAAAAAACGTGTCGAACCGCACCTGACCTCGCCAGTCAACTGCACCCACCGCACCGAACCTCCTCTATCAGCAGGTGCGTTTGTTGTCCGGCGCCACCGATCCCCCCTCTTTCCGTCCTTCCCCACCCTCCACGCAATTGTATCCATTGCCACCACCCCTCTTCTCCAACCGCTTCACAAGCAGACAGGCGGCGGAGCGGGTGCCCGCTGCCACACCCCGAGACGCTCGCGCGAGTCCTTCGCGTATCGCCTGTGCGTCCTCTCCATTTTTTTTGTTGTTGAGGAGGTTGCAGATTTTTCTCTGCTGAGGCGAGTAGTGCTGCCGCTAGGTCGCGGAACCTGCCCTTCTACTCTGCACGGGCAGCAGCATCGACCACGGAGTCTGCGGCAGTACCATTGCGCACGCACGCGGAGGGCATCCCTCGACGAAGCCTCACAGCCCGCCATGCCCGGTAGGAACGAGCCAAGCGACGTCGGGCACGGAGTCTCGAGCGACTCTGGCGCGGACTTCAAAGTGCTGAGGCTTGATATGACCAACCAGCGCCCGATAAGCGAGGCGCGCCGCTACGGTCTGCTGACTCTGGCTGCCTTCGCCATGATCTGCGCCTCGACGTCGTACGCCTTCAACCTCTTCAGCGGCAGCCTGAGCGACACGTATAATTACGACTCGCGCCAGATGTCCACCATCAACACGGTGGGCATGGTGTTCGCCTACTTCTTGCTGCCCTACGGCACCATGTACGACTACCTGGGGCCGCTATCGGTGTACGTCCTTGCGTGCTTGCTCGCGCCGCTAGGGCTGCTGCTGATGGGTCTGACGTTCCAGGGCGTGATTGCCGGCTCTGTGGTGCGCTTCTGTGTCTACAACGCACTGCTGAGCCTTGGCAGTCAGCTGTTCGACCTCGCGACGGTGGTGACGATGCTGAGCATCTTCCCGACGCGAAAGGGGTGGGTTGTCGCGCTGCTGAAGACGCTGATGGGGCTGGGCTCCGCGATCATCGGGTCGATGCGAACGGGCTTCTTTCTCCACACGCCGGCGAACTACTTCTTCTTTTTGATGGGGATGGTGCTTGTGATCGGGCTGTGTTGTGCAGCTGTCATGCGGCTACCGTCGTACCACCTGACGGGCTACCAGCAGAGGCACCTGAGCGATGAGCAGAAGGCTGTGCGTGGTGCGCGTTTCGCGGCGTACTTGACGCAGGAGCCGCCGATGTGGCGTTTCTACATGAGTATTGCGGTGGTGCTTGTGCTTGTAGTGTATCTGCCGACGACGAGCGCGGTCGCTGCGTTCACGAACACGGCGAAAACGCCAAGCGCCCTTCTTACCTTCGCGATTGTGACAGTCATGATCACCTGCTGCTTCCTGCTGATGCTGGTACCGTGCCCGTTCCTCGACCGCGTGACGACGAAGCAGTCGACGAAGGTTGAATCGGCTGAGGGTGCCGAAGTCATGACGGACATCGACTACATCGCTCCACAGTACCAGACAACCTTCCTGCAGAGCTGCCGCACTGCGGGCCTATGGTGCGTCCTGTGGACCGTGTTCTGTGGTGTTGGTGCCGAGTTCGTGATCATATTCAACGCGTCGCCCATCTTCTCGGCGCTGACGGAGACGCAGCAGCTGGATACCACCGTGTCTGCGCTTCTGACGGTGCTCAACGGTGCTGGCAGCGCGCTAGGTCGACTAGCCATGTCCTTGTTCGAGGCTTATACGCAGAAGCGCAAGGCCGAGGATCGCATGCCTATCACCGTTGCCTTTTTCGTGCCGACGACGATAATTCTCCTCTCTATGGTGCTGTTCCTGGTGCTGCCGGGACGCTCACTGCTGATCGCGTTCGCGCTTGCTGCTGTGGGTAACGGCTTCTGCGCCAGCGTCGTGATCCTCGTCGTACGCACCATCTACGCCAAGGACCCCGCGAAGCACTACAACTTCGCCTTTAATGCGCTGTGGATTGCTGCCATCCTGCTGAACCGCCTGCTGTACGGCGAATGGATCGCGTCTCGAGCTGACAAGCAGGGCAGCAAGGTGTGCATTGGCCGCGAGTGTGTGCTGATGCCGCTGCTTGTCATGATCGGCATGAACCTGACGGCGCTTCTGTCGGACTTGTACCTGCACCTCAGCTACTGCCGCTTTTCGCGCAGGGTGCTGGCGGAACGGCGCCGCGTGAAGGAGGAGGCCGCTGCCGTAGGCACCTCGGAGGCGATCTTCCCCGAGAAAGAATTCGTCACCGGTGAGGCCAACGCCACGCAGGACTCGGCCAACAGCCTTCGCGACTCCCTTGAGAGCACGCAGAGGCAGTGAAAGTGTGGTGGCTAGCGTCTAGAGGCGCCTGCTCCAGTGAAGAGGAGGACACACGCAGTGTCCAATCACAGCCGCCGACCCTCCGACCCTCACTTTCCTTTCCAATGCTGCGCGCCCATGGTGCCCCCCTCGATTGACTTTCAGGGCTCCTCTCCGACCTCGCGCTTCATGTGGTGCTCTGTGTCGCATCTGCTCGACGCTACTCCGCAGGTGCCACGTAGCCTCCAGAATTCTGCCATCGTCGCCTTCTCCCTCGCCCCGAGCGCGTTGCTTGACGGCGTACTCGCCCCCGTGCCGGTCCCTCTCCCTCCTCTCTCGCCCTCCCTCTCGCCTTCTCTGCATGTCTGCTCGAGCTTGTCGCGCCCCGACGCCAGCATTCCCGCTCGCCCCGAGGGGGGACCGTTGTAAACCCACGCCTGTGCAGAAGAACGTGCACCACCGTTTTTTTTATATGTGCGTGTGTGCGAGGAGATGACCCGCCACGACGCCCCAAACGCGCAGACATGCCGCTGAGAGACGACTCGCAAAGGTATCCAAAGGTGGGGGCGAACGCTGCGAGGCTTGAGGGACGATGGGGAGGGGAAGAAGGCAAGGGAAAAGGGGGGCGGCGGTGCGCGAGAAACCACTCGCAGACGCTGTTCCTGTAAGCATAGAGACTAAGTGTGCGGCCATGTAGGCCCCCCTCCCCCCGGGCCTCTGAGGACTTTTTGATGGCGGGCCAGTCAACTCTTTTTTTCCCCTTCTCTTCCCTCTCCCCCTCTGTGCGTATGTGTGCGCATCCATCGGCTGTTTGCTATTCCTTTTTCTCTTGTGCGCGCTTTCAGTACACCCCACCCCCCTCCTCCCCTTTATCAACCGTCCATCCCTCCTTTAACCCCTTCACACACACACACACACAGGCACACACTGGCACTCGCCTCCGCCCTTCTCACCCTCTGTTGAAAAAAATCGTGTGCGCGTGCCACATCTGCTTCTCTCTCTCTTGGCGCTCCGTCTCGAAACGAGAGAGGGAGAGGGGAACAGAAAGCGCGCCAGTGAGAATGCGATGGAGGGGTGAAACAGGGGCTGCTGCATGAAGGTACCGCGCATGTGTTGATGCCTGTGTGACGGGTGATAATAATCGAGCAGAGAGAGAGAGAAAGCACAGCGCCCCCATCTGCCTAAGAAGTGATTTGTTTTCCCTTTCCTTCTTCCTTTTTTCTCGTCGCCAAAGACATCCGTTTTCGTTGTCTTCGGTCTTTGCATTCGGTGGCACCCTCACCTCGCACAGAGGAAGAGGGAGGGAGGGCGGCGGGGGGACTCTCGCTCGCTCTCTTTCGTTTCCCTCCCCCCTCTCTCTCGTATACAAAAATCCTTCCCGCGCGTGACTGTGTGTGTGCGTGTGTGTGCTTCAGTCTGTGTGTCGCATCCGAAGCGTTCTTGTCCGCATGCCCGTCTTTTGACCCGCACTTCCCCTCACCTCTCTCATTATTATTATTATTTTGATTGCCGCTGTTGGCGACTCTCATGCGCATTGCGCGCGTAAGGCCTCAGGCCATCGTGTCGAGTGATACGATGCCAAATAAAAGGGCACATGCGGCGCGCGCAAGAGGTGCAGGGTGCCTTGGATAGACAACGAAGACGAGCAGACACACACACCCGAGCAGGGGCGTACGTGCAGTGTCGACGATGTCGTGCTCGAGCAGCGACGGGGCACCGTGCACGCATATCTGCGACAAGACGCATCTTACGCGCGTCACGCACACGCGCGAAACAGTGCGAAGCGCGATGCGCCCAGCGCTGGCAAGAAGGACAAAGGACAGTATCTACGCGGCGACCCTCTCTCTCTCCCCCTCTCTCTCACCTACATTCCTTAATGGCGGTGGTGCGCATGCAGCATCTCACGTCACGAAGGAGGATGCGAGTGGGGGAAAGACGGGAGAGGGTATATATCTCTTGCTTACACGGGCTAGGCGACCAAAAAAAAACGTGTGCCTGTGACGCACATGTGGCCGTGCAGATGATGCGCTCGGCAAAGCGAAAGACAAAGCGAAACAGTCTGCGGCAGAGTATCCCATTCTTTCCGGCACCTCTCCGAATCCTCTTTTGCATGCGGGCACCGCCTCCCGTCTCCTTTTGTGTGTGCCTCGTCGGCCGTCTACCCCCCCTCACCCTCCTTTTTTCAATTACCGCTGACGTTGATTTCGCAGGCTTCTTTCACCCCCCTTCAACATGCCGGTCACCTGACCCTCTCCTCTCCCCCATGCTGGAGAGCTTCGGCACAGCTGCTTCTGTTCATCTCGCCCATGCCTTAGCCTGGTCATACTGTGCCTCCTCCACCTTTCTGTTGAACCGTTTCAGAGTTGCTCTCCATCTCGCTGTTTCTCATGGCTTTCCGCTGTTCCATCCTTCCCTCCCTCTCTTTCTCCCAGTCCCTCACCTCGCAGACCATGGCCGACCCCCTCATGTATGTAGACACACATACATATATATATATGTATATGCTCTCACATGTCTGCTCGCCTGCTCATGTGGGAGTGGTCGAGGCACGTCTCTTTTTTTCTTCTTTTTCTCCTCTTTGGTGCTCTCTGCCCTCCCCCCTCTCCCTCCCCCTCTCTCTCTGTACCCTCGGTACGCATCTCTTCCACCCCTTCACCCTCCCCCTTTCTTCCCCCTTCGTATCCTGTGCGCGGCACGCATACGTTCATATGCCGTTTACAGAGCAGAAGCGAAGCGGGGCGACCCCCTTCCAGCCCGATAAAAAAGGGGAGCCCTCTCATATCCGCTCCCCTTTCCCCCCTCCGTGCCAAGCTCAGCGCCGGAAGCTTCCTGCCTCCCCATTCGCCTTCCCTTCCCTGTCTTTCAGAAGCGGAGGCGCGAGCGGATTCATCACGTGCTCTCTCACTCTTTCCTCCCATCACGCGTGCTTGAGTGAGGGGGAGAACTGTGCGTGGATCGTCTGCGCTACTCGCTGGCAGTCAATCGTTGTGACGTTTCACCGCAGCTGCCGTGGTAAGCAGGCGCGGTGTATGGAAGAACTTTGCACTTTACTCTCTCCCCCTCTCTTCGTCTTCTTTCTCTATCATCCGGTACACTGCCCCCCTTCTTCGGCCTCTTTCCCTCTTTGAAGACGTGATTGTCTACGCGTGTGCACCATTGATAGACATCAGCGAATACAACGCACACCATCAAGCACAGAGGGGTGTGAAAGGGGAGAGTGCAGAGACGAGGCACGGGAGGAGGAGACGTAACGGAGGCCGCGCACAAGAAAAAGCTGAAAAGAAGCAGGGCAGCGGCGCCGCTTGTGTCCGTCGCTTACGACATACATGCGCAGGGTACCGCATCGACCTCTCCGTCGCTCACACGAGCTTCTCTGTTTCGCCTTTTCGCCACGCCGTAACGTCGCTGAGGGCGATCTGTTATGCAGATCGAAATCAACCGCCGTAAAAAAAAAGCAGCCATCTTCGGGCAAACCTCACTCACAACCCAGTCGCCGGGCATTTTGTCGAACTCCGCATCACAACAACACATTGACATCCACCCGTACGCACTCATCACGAACGCTACGGAGCGCATGCCAGAACAGCCCCAGCAACCGTACTCCCAGAGGGGACGAGAGGAGGTTGGCGGGGCCGCAGATGGGCGAGGGCTTGGCGAGCATGGCGCTCCCTCTGACGATGAATGCCTCTATGCAGAGGCGAAGAATGCTGTGCAGCAGCTGGACACGCGCCATGTGAAACACCTGAGCGAAGCGAAGCGATTTATTCGCCTGACGGCCGCTGCCTTCGCCATGATCTGCGCCTCGACGTCGTACGCCTTCAACCTCTTCAGCGGCAGCCTGAGCGACACGTATAATTACGACTCGCGCCAGATGTCCACCATCAACACGGTGGGCATGGTGTTCGCCTACTTCTTGCTGCCCTACGGCACCATGTACGACCATTTCGGCCCCTTTCCCATCTACTGCATTGCCACCGTTTTCTTCTCTCTTGGCGCGCTGCTGATGGGTCTGACGTTCCAGGGCGTGATTGCCGGCTCTGTGGTGCGCTTCTGTGTCTACAACGCACTGCTGAGCCTTGGCAGTCAGCTGTTCGACCTCGCGACGGTGGTGACGATGCTGAGCATCTTCCCGACGCGAAAGGGGTGGGTTGTCGCGCTGCTGAAGACGCTGATGGGGCTGGGCTCCGCGATTATTGCGTCCATCCAGACGGGCTTCTTTCTCCACACGCCGGCGAACTACTTCTTCTTTTTGATGGGGATGGTCATCCTTGTCGCCTTCGGCGTTATGACGCTTGTGCGGCTACCGTCGTACCACCTGACGGGCTACCAGCAGAGGCACCTGAGCGATGAGCAGAGAGAGAGCCGTGTGACGAACAGTGTTGCGTACTTGACGCAGGAGCCGCCGATGTGGCGCTTTTACTACGGCACCGGCTGCATTCTTGTCCTGGTGGCGTACCTACCAACAACAAGCGCTGTTGTAGCGTTCTGCGATATTGGTCAGACGGGCAAGCAGGCGGCCGCGATTGTCGCTATTATTCTGACGCTGCTGCTGTTGATGATGACGGTACCGTGCCCGCTGCTGGACCGCGCCACGACGAAGAGATCGCCCGCCTTGGGGGATGCGGCGGCTTATGCGGGCGCTTCATGCGAGCCGCTCGAGGAGGCGGGCATGCCGGTGGGAAAGCGCCTGTCGGCCTCCTCGTCGACGTGTTCGCTGGCGCGACAGCACGACGAGCAGCGCGCTGAGCCGCCCAGCGATGACAACCTCGTGCGCGACGATCTTTCCATGAACAATGCGCGCGTGAAGGGCAGCGCCGCTGCTAGTGAGGAGCGCATCGGGCCGGTGCGTACGGACATTGACTACATCGCCCCACAGTACCAGACAACCTTCCTGCAGAGCTGCTGCACGCTGCGCTTCTGGTGTATTTTTTGGACGATGTTCTGTGGCCTTGGCTGCGAGTTCGTGATCATATTCAACGCTCGCTTCATCTACCAGGCCCTCGACGGCGCGCCGGTCGACGCTACGGTGTCTGCGCTTCTGACGGTGCTCAACGGTGCTGGCAGCGCGCTAGGTCGACTAGCCATGTCCGCTTTCGAGATGTACACACAGCAGCAGGACCCCGAGCACCGTACCCCGCTGACAGCTGCCTTCTTCGTGCCGACATCCTTCGTCATTATCTCTATGGTGCTGTTCCTGGTGCTGCCGGGACGCTCACTGCTGATCGCGTACGCCATAGCGGCCGTGGGTAACGGCTTCTGCGCCAGCATCACGATTTTGGTTCTGCGCACCATCTACGCCAAGGACCCCGCGAAGCACTACAACTTCAGCATCAACGCTCTCGTTCCCGCTGCCATCCTGCTGAACCGCCTGCTGTACGGCGAATGGATCGCGTCTCGAGCTGACAAGCAGGGCAGCAAGGTGTGCATTGGCCGCGAGTGTGTGCTGATGCCGCTGCTTGTCATGATCGGCATGAACGTCACCGCGTTCGCTTCGACGCTGTACGTTCATTTCAGCTACTGCCGCTTTTGCCGCAGGGTGCTGGCCGAGCGCCGCCGCCTGCGCAGGGAAGTGGCGCTGTAATGCCTGGAGAAGGCGCAGCCCCGCTCAAGTGCGGTGCGGAGCTGGTGGGTGGGTGGGGGAAAGGAGGGGGACGCAAAGAGCACTCAACCGCGGCAGGGCAGCAACGATCGGAAAACAGAAAGGAACGACGCTATCGCTGACTGCACCGCCGAAAGATGATACGGAGCGTCGTCCGTCTCTGTGTTTCTGCGTGCGCTCATCTGTGCGTCTCTCTTTTTTGAATACCCCTCTTCCCCTCTTCTTCCACCACCCGCAGTGGATGTTTTTTTTCTAAATCTTCACACAACAGCACTTCATCCCTTAAGCTCCACTTTTTTTTTCAAACTCTATCCCTTCTGATTTTTGTCGCCTTTTTTTGTTTTCCTCTCTCCTCCTCCCCCTCTCGTGCATGCAAGTTTACCAGTAAGTGTGTGTGTGTGTGCGTGTAAGTGTCTAAATGTGATTCTATTGCCATGCAAACACATCATCATCGGCTTCAGCGTCGTCACCCCTTTTTTCTCTTCTCGTCACCCGTGCTATTACGCCACACCGCTGCTGCTGCTGCTCTCACCTTTGCCTCCCCCTCCCCCCACTTGAGTGTCTCCTTTCTCGATTTCGTTTGCGTTGCTTCACTGCGATGCTCAGTGCTCTGCTCAACGGGAGGATTTCCCTTTTGATGTCCTCTCATCGCTTCTCCTCTGCGCACTGCTCACCTTTCCTCTCACCTCTCACCTCTTCGACCCCCCTTTTTTCTTTGCCTCAAATACTTTACGAATCGCTTCAGTGTCGTCTCTATGCGCCTGACACTGTGCTTCCCTCTCCTTACACACATATATCCACCTCATACATACACACACGCACGTCCTTCTCAATAACTGTTTAAGTACGCTCTTATTTATTGCACTTCCAGCGTGCGCAGGACGTGTCTGTATGGGCGACGTGACATGTCTTCGCTGATTCGATGAGTGGGAACGTGGAGGGGGGAAGGTGAAAGAAGGGGCGACAGACAGACAGGGGGAGAGGACACTTTCTTCTTTTTTTCTTTTCTTTTGGCAACGGATGTACTCTGTGGCTCTGATTTCGTCCTCTCTCAACGCATCAAAATAAAATGCCGATGGGCTTTTTTTTCGTTGGATTCTCCCCCTCTCTCTCCCTCTTTTTTTTTGTATTCACCCGTGTAGGGAGGAGGAGGAGAGGAGGAGGGGTGGCGACGGCGGCGGAGGCTGCCGTTGTGTTCCGCATCTTCGTGCTCGTATACGGGGTGCTTGCCCCACCCCCCACCCCCACCCCTTCGTGGAAAGGAGCTCTTCGTTTCCCTTCTCGCTATACGATTACCCTTTTTTAAAAAAGTTGTGGTCCACTTTGCTGGCAGCCCCCCTCCCCCGACAAACTCATGCCGCTCAGGAGAGACGGAGGTGTGTGTGTGTGCGAGAGAGGGTGCAGTGGAGAGGGGGGCGGAGGCATATCAACAGCGCCTACTGCTGGTCGTGTTTTCTCATGAAGAAGAGAAGGAGTCCGGGTGACATGGAGGCCAAGTAGGATTCATTAGCGCGTGCGGAGCTCCTTGGGTGTTACCCATGCGCATCCGCAAGCCCGCGCGACGTTTTTGACTGGGCATGCGGCACGTATGCGCTCTATCGTACCGGAGATCTGCTTTAAGAACACCAAAGCTCACTCCTGCACTTTACTGCTCCCCGCCACCACGTACCCCCAACATGTCACGCCCGTCCTCTCCTCGCCACTGTGTGCATCCCCAGTATTTTTTTTTCTCGCTTACGGTAACGACTTTTGGCCGCTCATCTGCATATTCTTCCTCGCTCCCTTCCCTTTTAATGTTTTTTTTTCTTGTTTCTCAGCTGGTATTGTTGTACTACGTCATGTCCCCCTCCCGCACACCTCTTTTTTATGCCACGAGCGTTGGTCGGGGCCGTATGCGTGCAAACACGCGGACAGTATGCGCCTACACGTTAGGAGGAGGAGGAGGAGGGGCACATGCCTTTCTGCGTATGCGCATGCAGCTGCCCGAACCGGCGCTGATGCCATCAAGACGCCGAGCGGGAGCCGGTGGACTCTTTTCGGCGCACTGTTCGTCTTGTTTTGTCTCTTGTAATGGCGGTGCTTGGTGCTGTGCTGTGCTGATCGCGGACATCGGCGCCGCCGCAGCAGTGGTGCGGACGAGGGGGAAAGGGGATTTCGGTCGCTGAGCAGCTTGGTCGCGGCGCTCGTGTAGTGAAGCAGAAATAGGGGTGATGGAGCTCTCGCCTCCCGCCCCTTCCCCAGAACGTCCTAGACAAGACGCCAAGTGCCCAGAGAGGCTCAACCAACCATCGCGCTATCACTGATTCTGGACCACCGCCGCTTCCCCCTTCGCTCTCCTCTTAGTAGGCGCACACCAGAGGCTCAGAGAGAGGGTGACGGAGGGCACCGCATCACTGGCGTCTCGCTGCGCTACGGTGCGTCTTTCGGTGTAGGTATAAATATATAAATATATATATATATATATATGCCTGCGTATGTGTGAATGAGGAGGGGGCCTTCCCATGTGGCGACCTACGCGAACGGACAAAAAGAAGTGGTCAGAATAATCCACACACAGTTGGCGTCCCTCCCCCTTGCCAACGACTTTGATGAAGCGTGCGTGCTAACCGGCTTGGCCTTTGTAGTTAGTCGAGCGGCCAGAGATGGCGGTGCGCGGGGTCCTGCAACTTTAGCGAGAGCGAGCGCACGCCTCGGGCGCCGCGACGCTTGACTCTTCCCCTGAAGCCGAGACTCGACGCCCTCTCTACCCCATCGAATGAACACTTCTTTTTGTTGTTGTCGTTGCTCGACCACCCCAATTTCCCTCTCTCCCCTCCCTCTCCCCCCTCCCCCCTCTCCCAAAACCACCGATCAAAATGGTACGCCCACGTCTTACATATACATATATATATATATATATATATATCCTTTGCTGACATCGATGGGCTCGCTGCTACGTCTGTTTGCCTCCACCTGAGCTGATTACGCAGTCTCAGCCTGACCCCTCCAAACATTCACACGCGCAACTTCGTGGGCGGAGGCGTTCGCGGCGTTGCACGCACGTGTTCGGCTGGCGCTGCACAAGAGCGAAACCAATCGAGAGTGCCTATCGGCGGCATTGCCTCCCCACTTCCCCCCTCCTCTCTTCGAGGAGCCCGCTCCTT
The DNA here is from genome assembly GCF_017916325.1 of Leishmania martiniquensis. Lineage (NCBI taxonomy): Eukaryota > Euglenozoa > Kinetoplastea > Trypanosomatida > Trypanosomatidae > Leishmania > Leishmania martiniquensis. The sequence continues at coordinate 298,483 of NC_090146.1, forward strand.
TCAGGAAACGTAACCGCCGTTCTTGGTGGTGGCCTTTCTCAGCGGAGAAGACAAGAGCAACAAGAGCTGCGGCTAGAGGCCCATTCAGGCGTGCGTGTGCCTTCTTGTTCTGAGCAGAGCTGACTCGCCTCTCACGCGTCTTGTCGTTTGTTTTTTCCTTCCTCCCCCCTCCCTCTCTCCCTGTCCCGTTTCCTGTGCGGTCTGCGTCGCTTCTTAAACAGCAGCCTCACGGCTATTCTCTCTCTCTGTCTGTCTGTCTTCTTACACAAGACATCTGAGAGGTGAGCGCCTGCCCCCTTTTTGCGGGTACTGGCGGACACGCTTTCAAAACATTTTTCGCCTCGGACCCCCTTTTTCCGGTGTATTCCTCCACCCTGCCATCTACTCCCCCCCCCCCCAACCCAACCAAATTCTTTCTTCTGCCGCCGTCTCCCTCCACCTCCCTTTCTCTCTCTGCCTCCGTGTGTGCCCGCGCCCCTTCTCACGTGCACGACCGACAAGTCGTCCAAATAAGAGGCACGCGTTCTCCCCTGTACCTTCCCCCCTTTCAGCGCTTCGATCGCAGCGGTTTTCTTTTTCTTCTGAGCTTTCGTATTCTTCGTTTCGTTTTCGTCCATCTTCCCTTCCCTCTCTTCCTCGCACCATGTCGAACGCCCAGAGCGACTCCGAGGTGACGTACTTCACGGCCATCGCCAACCGCGACGTCGAGGCGGTGAAGGCGCTGATTGCGCAGAACCGCAACGTGAACGAGGTGTCTCAAGACCCGGCGCTGTACCACCGCACACCCCTGCACATATGCGTGTGGGACAACTTCGTGGAGGGGGCGAAGCTGCTACTGGATGCTGGTGCGGATGTGAACGCTCTTGACGACTTGCACGACTCCCCGTACTTACTTTCCGGCGCTGAGGGGCGGCAGGAGATAATGGAGCAAATCTACAAAAACGCGGAGCGAACAGTGCGGTACGGGAGTCAGACAGGCCGCCGCATGAAGACTAGCGTGCCTGACCTTTCCATCGTGAACCGCTTTGGTGGCTCGGCCCTCATCCCTGCCTGCGAACGCGGCCACGTGGAGATGGTGCGCCTGCTTGTGCAGAAGGGCGTGGATGTGAACCACTACAACTTCTACAACTGGACTGGCCTACTGGAGGTTATCGAGCTCGGCGGCGATGATCGCGAGCACGTCGAGATTGTGAAGATCCTCATCGATAATGGAGTGGATGTGAACCAGGCGGACGGCAACGGCAAAACACCGCTCTATCTCGCGCGCAAGCGCAATCTTAAGCGAATCGCGGCTCTATTGGAGGCTGCCGGCGCTCATGAGTGAGGCGTGGGAGGGCACGGCAAGGATGCCTTCAGACGAATAGGATAGGGCACCAAAATTATCAGCTGCAGGATGCACACATGCCCCAACATATGAGCTCGTAGAGAAACAAACTGAAGCGCACACGGGCATTATGGCCGCAGAGCGTCTTGATGCGGGGCAGTGTCAGCTTCTTTCCATCGTTTGTGGCCGTTGTGTCCGTGCTGCCGCCTTTGTATGGAAGATGAGGCACTATCGGCCCCTCGTCACTGCTGTGCACGCCTGCGGGCATGGCTGTGTATCTTTTAGCTGTTCCTTCGCCTCTTCGTCTCTGCTCCGTCTACTGCGCCACTTACGTCTCTTCCGCTTCCCCCTTTTTTCTGATTGTTCGCAACGCTCTCCGCTGACGGTGTGTGCAGGGGGGGATGACGTACCCCTGCGTGCGCGTGGTCTGAGGGGCCGAGTATCTCGCCTGCCTCCTGCCAGTGCGGCGCCGCCTCTGGTGGGTGAGGGGCTGAGGCACCGACGGCGCCGAGGAGGTCGGAGCGGCGCACCAGTGCTGATGGCGGCGGTGGGGCCCTGGGTGGCGCCGCGCCGGTGCGGCCTGCGACGCCGAGCGCGCCTGCGCTGCCCGCGTGGTGTGTGGGATGCCAGCGCGACTCTGCCGCCACGGACGCGGCCCTCGCTCTGCCTACTGGTGTGTGAGCACCCTGAGCGATGGCGAGGGGTGAGCGCGCCTGGCGGCGCTCGACTCTGTGGGTGACCTGCGGAGAGGGGGCGGTGGTGGGCGGAGCTGAGGGCAGAGGCCGTCCTTCCGACGAGCGTGTCTGCGGTGCTGCTGTGGTGTGGCCTGCGTGTGTGTGAGGGCCGCCGCCTTTGCTTGCGGCAGCGCATGGATGTGCGTGGGTGCGCTGCCATTGACTGATTCGACGTTCTTTTGGATCATGCTGAACTGCGGCTTGCTGCGCTGTGCGTTCCCTTTCTTGCGGACGACCATTCTCTCTCCCCTTTTTCACTTCAGTGTTAGTGCGCGTGCAACTGGACGACGGCTCGCTTCGGCCCTTCGGTGTGCGCATCCCCCTCTTTCCTCCCTTTCTCGCTCCCTTTGCCTCCCTCCTGGCCCCTTCGTCGTCGTCTTCTGTGGTACGGAGGCGGCAGCGTGATGAACGGAAGGGGCGCTAGGAAAGCAAGCCAGAAGACCGTGCCGAGAGCGAGTGCAGGATGCGGGAGAGGGATGGGGTGGGGTGGGGGGTGGCACGCTGGCGCTCTCTCGTGGCGGCAAAGGACCTCTGCAAGGCAGGATAGTGAAAGATGTATGCGCATGCGTGTGGCTGCGGGACAAGAGTGAAGAGGCGGGATGCTGCGCCACCCTCCCTCCCCCGCTCGCTTCTGCGTCCTCAGCGTCAAGGCCGGGGTGTTCGGTGCCTAATGAGCTCGCGCATGCATTCCAACGCGCTTTCGCAGCGTCTACTTCCACGCACGCACGCCACAGGCGGCTATACGATGGGTTGGGTGCTGCCTGCACACTGGAGGCGATCACCATAGCGGCGAAAACAGAGGCGCTGCTTAGTAGGCATCTGCGCATGTTTCCTTCCTCATCTGTCCCCGACGCCTCTTCTTCGTGTTTGCCCTCCCCTCTTTACTTTCTCTCCCTCTCCCCATTCACCAATCGCCAGAATTTTATCTAAACCGCTTCTCACTGCGTGTTTCCTGCGAAGGGGGCCGCGGCGAGCACCACACCTGCACGACCTCGCAAGCGAGCGAAAAAGACGAGAGAGAGCCGCTCGGTGGCGTCATGGATCCGACGCTGACGGAGCTGCTGAACTCCAGTCTGGAGTGGATCTTCGTCGGCGGCAAGGGTGGCGTCGGCAAAACAACGACGTCATGCGCATTGGCGACCCTATTCGCCACGACACCGATCCGTGATGCAGCCGCCACAGGAGACACACGACCGCGACGGGTACTCTTAATCTCCACAGATCCCGCGCACAACCTCAGTGACGCCTTCAACCAGCGTTTTGGCCCCCAGCCGACGCCGGTGAAGGGGCTGGAAGACTCCTTGGCGGCCATGGAGGTGGATCCGAAGAACTTCACCCACGGAGCGCTTATGAACTCGCTGATGGGGCCGAAGAGTGGCGACAGCGCTTCGTCCTTGTCCAAGGAAGCCGAGGCGGACACTGCCGAGAACACCGCCAGCTTCGCCCGCATCGGGGCAATTCTCAAGGAGGCGGCGCGCACCATGCCCGGCATCGATGAAATCTCTGTGTTTGCAGAGATTCTGCAATACGTTCGCACGCTGTCGTACGATCTGCTCATCTTCGACACCGCGCCGACGGGTCACACGCTGCGCCTGCTGGCACTGCCGCAGACGCTAAACAGCACCTTCGACAGGCTGATGAGTCTGGAGGGCTTGGCGCCAATAATAGAGGCGGCCTCGCACCTTTTCAGCTCCAACATCGACGCTGCCGGTGGTGCCTCTGGCGACTCCGCGGGCTGCGGCGGACAGGCGACAGCGGCCTCGTCGCGGAGCAGCAGCTGCATCACCGCAGACGAAGTCCGCACCAAGGCCCTTCACTGGCGGCAGGTGATGGAGGAGGTACAGACCCGCTTCAATGACCCGAACCGAACTGGCTTCGTGTGCGTTTGCATTGCCGAGTTTCTGAGCGTTTACGAAACGGAGAGGCTTGTGCAAGAGCTGATGAAGTACAACATCGGCTGCGACAGTATCGTGGTGAACCAGCTCGTCCTGAAGCCATCCTCAGAGCCGCCGTGCCGCATGTGCGCTGCTCGCCAGAAGATTCAGGCGAAGTACCTGGAGCAGATTGATCTTCTCTACGACGACTTCCATGTCGTGAAGATGCCGCTTCTCAGTGACGAGGTGCGCGGCGTGTCAGCGCTAAAGACATTCGCGCGCTTCTTGAAAGAACCGTACGATCCGGACGTACATGGCTACATTGATGTGCAGGGGCCATGCTAATTGTCGATGGCGCATCGAGACCGGCTCCAGAGGAGGAGGCCTGGGAGTGGCGCCGGAGCGAGGGTGCTGTGGCAGTGCACTGGTGACAAGACCTTGTGCGCGCGCGAGCGCTCGCATCGGGGGTGGGGTGGGGAAGAGGAGAGAGAGAGAAAGCGCTTGTGTGAGGCGGGTGCTCGCACCCTTCCGACCGCACTCACGCTAAACTTCGCTCTTCCCCTCCCCTGACCTGTCTGCTCTTTTTCATCAAGGTGGGCACAACGGAGCTCTGTCGGGGAAGAGTGGGACGACGTTGGACGGTGCGAAAGAGAGAGAGGGTGGCAGACAGAGCGCCTCATTCGTCCCTCACACTCTTCTGACTGAAAGCCCTCTCCTCCCCTCCCTCTGCCGCCGCATTTTTTGAGCACGCCGATGGCGCAGCGAAAGAAAAAAGGAAAGGACTTCGCACTTACACACACACATACAAACCTACACACTTACACAGTGATGCTCAAGTTTGCGTGCGTGTCTATGTGTTGCTTCTGCGTGATACATAAATAGCGATACATAAGTGCGGGTACCGGTGGTACCCGCTGGCCCTCCCCGTAGCGCGTGGCTGCGGTGACCTCCCCCTCCCCTCTCTTCCCTCTTTTACTATTCGGATGCGTCTGTGCTGTTTCTGTTGTTGGCGGATAGAATGCGGCACACTGCCAACACCTCCCCCCCCACTGCCTCTCGCGCGCTTAAGTCATCAATTGTAGCGGTGGGCCGAGCCCACTGCTTGCTTGGCGGCTGCTACGACATCCCTTACGTGCGCACATGGCTCTCTCTTTCTTCCTCACTCGTCTGCTGCCGGTCCGCTCTTTCGTTGTGTCATGTCACCATCGCTTCTCCCTCCACTTCCTCTCGTAACGCACAACCATTGCGTAGACCAGCCTCCCCCTTTTTTTTCCACACCTGTGTGTGGGTGCACACACGCACATGCAAGGAAGGCACGTTCGCATCTCCTCGGTCGCTCAGATTTCCCCTTGTCCCCGTCCGACCTCGCGGAGACGCACATACACGCGTACAGGCACATCTGCTGTTTCTTTTCCAACTGCTTCGTGCTCCTGAGGCGGCATGCACGGGTGCCACGAATCCGCTGCACGACTGACGCCGCGCATGGGCAGCCGCCCATTTGAGGGCACCTCGCTGGTCTCCTCCACTTCCCCTCCCGCGAGCACGACGCCAGGGACTAGCTGTAAGCGCGCTGCAAGCCTCCGTGGAGTACCGCTGCAGCAGCGACGAGAAGAGCAGCTGCGCCATGCGCTAGCGCACACAAGCCCGTCCCATGCGGAGGTCGCCGCTGTCGCCAGCGCTGCTTACGTGCGAGCGTTGATGGAGCTCATTGAGGCGCATGAGGCAGGCGTACGGCAGGTGACGGCGAGCATCGACGATCTGCGTCTTCAGCGGGAGGCTCGCTATACGGAATTCAAGCAGGAGGTGCAGCAGCGTGAGGTGGAGCTGCAAAACCTCCGTAACGAGCGCTCCGACCTCACGCTGCAGGTGCAGGAGGAGCGTGAGCGGTCGACGCGGCTGCTGCACGAAAACACCGTACTCTACGCGCACCAGGCCGAGCAGCGAGAGCAACTCGGGAGGCTCGTGGAGCTGTGCCGCGCCCGCGGCCAGCGACTGCGCGCGCTTAGCAAACAAAATTACAAGGCCGCTGGGGGCAACCTGCACCGGCCTCGACCGATGGACGTGGGCGCCGGTGTGCCAGGAGGGGCCTCGTGCGAGGGCGCGAGAGCCGCAGACGCTGAGGAAGAGGATAGCACCCAAGAGCTCAGCAGGGCGGGGCCCTACTTCAAAGGCAGTGGGGTCTCCGCAAATGCAGCTGCCAGTTCGACTTGGCCTGCGCTCGAATCTCCACCGGCATCTATGAGCATACACAAGGCTGTGGGCACTGCCAACTCGGCCGGGCGGTCAGCATCGACGCCGTCGCCGGCTGCGCTGGGCGGTCTCGCCGACGATGCCGAGGTGGCGGCGCTTTTGAACGTGCCGTATAAAGTGCAGGTGCCCAGCGCCCCGCTCGGCTCATCGCTGCATACCATAACGGCAAGCACAGGAACCACCGCGCAGCTGCTCGCCCTCAACGAGGAGGTGAACATGCTTCGCCAGCAACTGGAGGAGCAGCGCATCACGTACGAGCAGGAGCGTGGCGCGAGGTCACGGGAGAACGACGAGCTTCACCGCAAGCATCTCGAGCAAGAGGCCAAATGCCGCGCC